>NW_028322255.1:490000-852500 GCF_059928025.1 Delphinapterus leucas | reverse complement strand
GGGGCCTGAACAGGAGAGCACCGTGGGCTGGGGTGGGGGTGGGGTACCTGCCCAGGTGAGCTCCATATCCTGGGATTGGCCTGACCTCGAGAGCCCCATGGGCTGCTGGAGTCCTGGTAAAGGATGTCAGGACAGTCAGTGAAGCCACCGAGGATATACCTCCAGTAGTTCCTAAATCCTACACCCTGCTGGTCATTCTACCAACCACCGGGACATGGTATTCTGTATTAGTCTTCAATGATGCCTTCTTTTGTATTCTATTAGTCCCAGAGTCACAAGAAATTTTGGCTTGTGAGTGGCAGGACTCAACATACAACTAAAACAATACTTCTGGGCCGTGTTGCCCCAAGGGTTCAAAAATTCCCACACCAACTTTGGGGAAAGCTCAGTTAAAGACCTAAAAGTTCTACCTCTGGAAAAGGAAACACTCCTTCAATATGCAGACGACATTCTGATCGCCAGCCCTACTAAGGAGACCTCTGAACTACCAAGCCAATAAAGGATAGAAGTTGTCAAATAAAAAGCTCAAATATCACAGACTACGGTGACCTGCCTGGGCTTCATTCTCACAGAAGGTCGGAGAAGCCCATCTCAGGAAAGGGAAGAAACAATTTACAGCCTTACCCATTTCTAAAACTAGAAGACAGCTTAGGGGTTCCTGGGGAGGCCAGGGTTGGTGCTTCTGGATCCCTAACTACAGTCTACTAGCTGGGCCTCTATATGAAACACTGAAAGGAAAAGATGATGATCCTTTTGAAGAGAATCCAGAAGTGGCCTTTCAAGAATGGAAAGAGCAGTCTATTCAGACCCTTGCCCTGGAACTCCCTAATTTAGCTAAACCCTTTGACCTTTACATTCCTGGTGAATGGTGAATCGCTATTGGAGTATTAGTGCAAAAACTGGGACCACTTGAAATGGAACAATGCAAGAATGCCATCCAGGTAGGATAAACTATGGTCACCAATGGGCTTGGCCCACCGCCACATCTGGCCAAGATACTGGCGGTATCTGAAAACCTGGAAATCAGCAGCACAAAAGGCCACCTCCCTCCTAAGGGAAAAGGACCCCACGTGGTGATCCTAGGCCCCAAACATGCCCTGAAGTTGCAGGGTTTGCTCCGTGGGCACACTGACCTCGAGTGAGGAGGCCCTCCAACTCCAACCTCCAGAGAGATAACCGGGGTAAAGGGGCACCATGACGACTCATGTGACCATCACTTGACCTGGAGTTTCTCTCATAAAACAACAAGAGTGTGTCCCAAAAGAGTAGACTACTGCTTGCAGGACTTACTGCACCCAGAGCGGACCTAATAATCTTGGCGGGGGAAACGTATATCACGCTGTCACCATAGAAGAGCCTACAGACACTGTGATGATGGTGGCCAATAAGACCGGCTGGACTCCTGTTTACTTCAAAAGGCTGTTGACTCAGTGGCCATCATGGTCCTTCATCACCACTGACCCTGGACTGTCTGGGAGTTGAGCAGGCAGGGTCCTGACACCTGGTGCTCTTTTTACATTAATTCAGGGGCCTAATTGAAGAAAGTGCAGACTACTGGTCAGAGCATCTAGGCTGGCAGAAACGGTCAGCCTAAGGTGGCCGAACAAATGCAGGGCGGGGTGAAACTGGACCTCACAGCGTCACTGCACATCTCCTTCCTGGACCCTTAAAGGTCATTAGAATCTATAACGCTTCCAATACTGGTGCTCAGGTAGACGAGCAGGGAGGCCGGAGGCCTGGGGACAATCAACGTCACCTGGAGGCTGCTGGGGAGAAGTTCTGACCCTCGCCCACGGGTATGAGGGCTCCTAACTCAGCACTCAGCAGTTACAGAAGAAGGGTCTGCACCCTCAGCACTCTAAGAATGAGGAAGGGGAAAAAAGGCAGAAGAGGGCTTTTTCCCAGGCAAAGCCCCTTAAAAATCCCTGGGAGATAAAAATAGAATCTGGGCAATAAAATAAAGTCTAACCTTTTTTATCCTTTGTGCTTTGTCTAATTTCACGTGCTCCTAGGGTCCCGCATACAGAGGTTCAACAGCCGGCACTTCAGACCAGATTTCCTAGTGCGGAATGGCTGGGTCGACACCTCAGCTCCTGGGACACAGTGCACACTCCGCGATATAGAGCCTGAGCTGCAGCCAACCGGGCCCTCGAGAGCTCCGCCCCCTCCCTCCCACTGACTCTGACAGGATCTCTACACAGCAGCCCAGCCCACAGCCCACGGGGTAGCACATGCTCTCACCTCTCCATTCTCTGATCAAAATATAAAGTTTCCTTTGCTTCTGAACCAAACTCAGTCTCAATCTGTTGGCTCCAATGACACTGGGCAGGGGGACACTTGTTGGGGTCCACTCTGGAGGATCAGTAACAGAAATTGAGAACATTGTAACTTCAATGAACAGATGTTTGAGCCAAACTGTAATTAACATAGAACAGTGTATAAGGCTCGGGTAAAATAAGATGTTTCTAACACTCCCATTTGATATTTCCATCACTTTATTATAAGCAAGTTCAGTGAAAAGGTTTGTCTTATTTGTCAGGTCAATATTAGAGAAACGAAGTGATTTCTTTCCAAGGATGTACATCTAAAAATCTTGGTTAAAGCTTCAATCTTGTTTTAAATGCTTTTCCATTGAAAATGATACCTCTCTTTCAGCTCCCCCAATTCTGAGAAGTATAAAATCTTATAATTTATTATTACCAAAGGGGAAAGGTGGGAGGAGGGATAAATTAACAGTTTGGGATTAACACATACACACTGCTATGTATAAAATCGATCATCAACAAGGAACTACTGTATAGCACAGGGAACTACACTCAATATTTTACAATAACCTATAAGGGGAAATCATCTGAAAAAGAATAGATATTTTTATTGACATCATCTATTAATGACAGTTAAAATGGAACGTAAGGGAAGCCGGTGGTGAGTGCTTCTGACCTTGAAGACTTCAATCATGTAAAATTTGGACTCTGCCTACTTCCCAAGGCCCTTAATGAACATATGTGTAGCCGTAGCTTAAAAAATTCCCCAGTTTGGGTTGTGGAGAGACACTGATTTTGTAAAAGCCCTGGTGTTCTCCTCACATGAATGGGACTCTTCCTACAGCTAAAACATGCCTGTCACACCCAGAGGATGGTATACCGTCTGATCGGGAAGAGTTTGGAAAAGGCATCTCATCTCCTCATCTCCTGGTGCTCGGGTTCACCCCTCCAGCGTCTTTACGAACAGTCTCCCCACTTGGAGATGTCAGCACTGTCAACATCCTGTTGCAGACAGTTTGGAATTTGTCCAGAGGATGAAGCAGAAGGAGGAGGAACAATGAGAGACAAGTCCTAGGTGTTCGGACAGGCACATGTCACTCTTATTTCCAATCAGGAAGACGAATTGACCAAAGGCTAGGGTTGCCCATGGAAACAGAATAGGGCTTGAGGAAATTCCGCTGCTTTGTGGCCAGTTCCCATAAACACAAGTTGAAAAATGGAACTCAGGGACACTAAAATTCACGAAACTGCAGAGTTGAAAATATCTATCACTGAAAAATGTCTTGAGGAAAGTCAGAGGAAAGGACTTGTAAGCAACGGAGAATGGCAGGAAAGGGATTGGAAGAGGTAGAAAGGACTCGCCATTAAGCACAAGAAAAGGGGCTGAACATTGCCAACATTGCAATTGGCCAATAAGGGTGTATGTGTCTTTTTCTGTATGTATTCAAGAAAAGGGCATACACTTTTTTAGCCAACCAAACAGGTGGGCACTGGAAATCAATACTACAAAACATATCACTTCGCATCAGTCAGAAGAGCCTTCCTCATAAAGTGTAAACACCAGAAATGCAGGACAGGGCAAGGAGAAAAGGGAGCCCTCTGAGGCTTATACTGGAAATATATATTGCCAACGGTCACTCTGGAGAAGTGTATTGTGTTTACTAAAGCATCTAAAAAATGAGCTACAGAGCACAGGGCACTTGCACTCATGGACGTATATCTTGGGAAAAACAAAAATCGAGAGGACACAGGCACCCCAATGTTTACCGCCTCTATGTTTAAAAGATCCTCGACTAGTATATAATTTATAAGTCTCTGGAGGGAAAAAATGGATAGAGATGTGAGACTTATGTAGAGTGGAATATTACTCAGCCTGGAAATCAATGAAATATGGCCAGTTGTAACAACCACAGAGGAGTTACGTATGATCATTCGAAGTCACATAATTCAAAAAGAAAAAGACACACGATATTACTAATACATGGAATGTAAACGTGGCTACAAATGAACTGAATTACAAAACAGAACGGGGTCTAAAATTTAGAAAACCAACATATGCTTGCTTAAGGATAAAGGAGAGTTGGGGTGCTGCATAAAACCAGAGATAGAAATTAGCACAGATACCTTTCCATAAGCCAAATATGTAATAGTCAAGACCTACCAGTTACTCAACGAAATGGACTAAACACCCCATATTCAACGCCTAGGAATACACCTGACTAGTAAGAATCTTCAAACCCATGGATTTATATGTCTCCGTAAGAGAATCAAGCGTGTGTATAGATTTATGAACGCAGCAGAGAAAATCCGATAAATCCAATTATCAAAATGAATTACAAAAACAAAACACAATGACACTGAAATAGAGAGCTATTCTTAAATAATTCACTCAGAGCTTGTGATGCAACCTGGATTAACCACATCTGCACCAAGAGCTGAGTGAGACATAAGGCTGGACACTTCGCGCTGATAGCATTGGTGAAGTTCTGTGAGCAAACGCAGACCCTTTGAAGTCATACTGCATGGTACCCATTCCATGGGTCCCAAATCTCCAGGTTTAAGGGATTCTTCCTTCAGCTAAAACATGCATGGGAAACCCAGAGTATGGTCCACCGTGTGATTGGGAAACGTTTTCAAATGCATCTCAGGTTTCGTACCCTGGTACTCGGGTTCACCGTCTGAGACGCTTTACTAACACTCTCCCCACTTGGAGAGTCAGTGCCTTTAACCTCCTGTTTGGCACAGTTTGCAATTTCTGCGCAAGATGAACAGGAATAGGGAGAACCAATGAGAGACTAGCTGTAGGTGTCTGCATGGGCAAATGGAACGCTCATTTCCCACCAGGAAGAGGGATTAACCAAAGGCTCAGCGTGCCCTGCCGGAACCAGATTAGGGCCTGAAGCAATCCTGCAGTTTTGCGGCCAGCTCACAAGAAAGCGAGTTGAAGAAAGGAGATTAGGGGCACTGTAATTCACAAACCTGCAGAGTTATGAATGACAGCTATCGTCCAAAAATATATTGAAGTAAGTCTTCGAAGTGGACTTGAAAGCGGGGCAGAATTTCAGGAAAACGATTTCAGGGGGTAGACTGGAATTGCACTTAAAGCATAGGAAAAGAGGCAGAATGTCGACAATGATGCACTTGGCCAAAAAGGGCGTATGCGTTTTTTCCTGAATATATTCAGGAAAAAACGCATACGCCCTTTTTGGCCAACCAAGCAAGCGTGTAAAAGAAATCTGCACTACAATGAAGTCTCAATCCCCCCGGTCAAAATGGCAATCTGAAAAAAGTGTAAAATCCAGAAAGGCAGGACATGTCATAGAGAACAGGGAGCAATGTTATGCTGATGGGCGGTATGTAAATTGCAAACAGCCACTCTGGAGAAGTGTATGGTGTTTCCTGAAACACTTAGGAAACAAAACAACACAGCCTATGGCACTTTCACTTAGGGTCCTATAGCTTAGGGAAATTAAAATCAAAAACACACAGCCACCCCAAAGTTTGGGACGGCTCTGTTTACAAGAACCTCGTCTACGGTACAAGTTAAATATCCGAGAAAGCAAAAAATGGATAAAGAAGTTGTGGTACGTATGTACAATGGAATACCACTCAGCAATGAAATCTACGTCATCAGGCCCGTAGCGGCATAATGAGTGGATTCAGGTACGACGATTCTACGAGAAATAATCACACAGAAAATGAAACATCATAAGATATCACTAATACACGGAACGTAAACTTGGCTACATATGAACTGAATTACAAAACAGAACAGGGTCTCAAATTTAGAAAACCATCTTATGCTTGCTTATGGGGAAAGGTGAGTTGGGGTGCTGCATAAAACCAGAGATTGAAATTAGCAGAGATACGATTCCATAAGCCAAATATATACTAGACACGACCTACTCCTTGCTCAACGAAATGGACACAACACCCCATATTCAACACCTGGGAATATACCTGACAAGTAAGAATCTTAAGACCCATGGATTTATATGTCTCCATAAGGAAATCAAGCATGTGTACAGCGGCCTAAACGCAGCAGTGAAAATCCGATAAATCCAATTATCAAAATAAATTTCAAAAACAAAACACAATGACAGTGTAATAGAGAGAAATTCTTAAGTAATTCATTCAGGGCTTGTGATGCAACCTGGATTTACCACATCTAACCCCAGAGCTGGGTGAGACATAAGGATGGGCACTTCGGGCTGATAGCATTGGTGAGGTTCGGTGAGGAAACGCAGACCGTTTGAAGACATACTGCATGGTACCCATTCCATGGGTCCCAACTCTACAGGTTTAAGGGATTCTTCCTTCAGCTAAAACATGCATGGGAAACCCAGAGTATGGTCCACCGTGTGATTGGGAAACGTTTTCAAATGCATCTCAGGTTTCGTCCCCTGGTACTCGGGTTCACCGTTCCAGACGCTTTACTAACACTCTCCCCAGTTGGAGAGTCAGTGCCTTTAACCTCCTGTTTGTCACAGTTTGCAATTTCTGCGCAAGATGAACAGGAATAGGGAGAAGCAATGAGAGACTAGCTGTAGGTGTCTGCACGGGCAAATGGAATGCTCATTTCCCACCAGGAAGAGGAATTAACCAAAGGCTCAGCATGCCCTGCCGGAACCAGGTTAGGGCCTGAAGCAATCCTGCAGGTTGTGGCCAGCTCACAAGAAAGCGAGTTGACGAAAGGAACTCAGGGGCACTGTAATTCACAAACCTGCAGAGTTAAGAATGACAGCTATCGTCCATAAATGTATTGAAGTAAGTCTTCGAAGAGGACTTGAAAGCGGGGCAGAATTTCAGGAAAACGATTTAAGAGGGTAGACTGGAATTGCACTTAAAGCATAGGAAAAGAGGCAGAATGTCCACAATGATGCACTTGGCCAAAAAGGGCGTATGCGTTTTTTCCTGAATATATTCAGGAAAAAACGCATACGCCCTTTTTGGCCAACCAAGCAAGCGTGTAAAGGAAATCTGCACTACAATGAAGTCTCACTGCCCCCCGGTCAAAAGGGCCATCTGAAAAAAGCGTAAAATCCAGAAAGGCAGGACAGGTCATGGAGAACAGGGAGCCTTGTTATGCGGATGGGCGGGATGTATATTGTCAACAGCCACTCTGGAGAAGTGTATGGTGTTTCCTGAAACACGTAGGAAACAATGCAACACAGCCTATGGCACTTCCACTTAGGGTCCTATAGCTTAGGGAAATTAAAATCAAAAACACAGAGCCACCCCAAGGTTTAGGACGGCTCTGTTTACAAGAACCTCGTCTATGGTACAAGTTAAATATCCGAGAAAGCAAAAAATGGATAAAGAAGTTGTGGTACGTTCGTACAATGGAATATCACTCAGCAATGAGATCTACGTCATCAGGCACGTAGCGGCATAATGAGTGGATTCCGGTATGACGATTCTACGAGAAATAAGTCACACAGAAAAAGAAACATCATAAGATATCACTAATACACGGAACGTAAACTTGGCTACACATGAACTGAATTACAAAACAGAACAGGGTCGCAAATTTAGAAAACAAACTTATGCTTGCTTATGGGGAATGGTGAGTTGGGGTGCTGCATCAAACCAGAGATTGAAATTAGCACAGATACCGTTCCATAAGCCAAATATATAATAGACAAGACCTACTCCTTGCTCAACGAAATGGACTCAACACCCCATATTCAACGCCTGGGAATATACCTGACAAGTAAGAATCTTAAGACCCATGGATTTATATGTCTCCATAAGGAAATCAAGCGTGTGTACAGCGGCCTAAACGCAGCAGTGAAAATCCGATAAATCCCATTATCAAAATAAATTTCAAAAACAAAACACAATGACAGTGAAATAGAGAGCAATTTTTAAATTATTCATTCAGGGCTTGTGATGCAACCTGGATTTACCACATGTACACCCAGAGCTGGGTGAGACATAAGGCTGGACACTTCGGGCTGATAGCATTGGTGAGGTTCGGTGAGCCAACGCAGACCGTTTGAAGTCATACTTCATGGTAGCCATTCCATGGGTCCCAACTCTACAGGTTTAAGGGATTCTTCCTTCAGCTAAAACATGCATGGGAAACCCAGAGTATGGTCCACCGTGTGATTGGGAAACGTTTTCAAATGCATCTCAGGTTTCGTCCCCTGGTACTCGGGTTCACCGTTCCAGACGCTTTACTAACACTCTCCCCACTTGGAGAGTCAGTGCCTTTAACCTCCTGTTTGGCACAGTTTGCAATTTCTGCGCAAGATGAACAGGAATAGGGAGAAGCAATGAGAGACTAGCTGTAGGTGTCTGCACAGGCAAATGGAACGCTCATTTCCCACCAGGAAAAGGAATTAACCAAAGGCTCAGCGTGCCCTTCTGGATGCAGATTACGGCCTGAAGCAATACTGCGGTTTTGCGGACAGCTCACAAGAAAGCGAGTTGAAGAAAGGAGCTCAGGGGCACTGTAATTCACAAACCTGCAGAGTTATGAATGACAGCTATCGTCCAAAAATGTATTGAAATATGTCTTCGAAGAGGACTTGAAATCGGGGTAGAATTTCAGGAAAACGATTTCAGGGTGTAGACAGGAATTGCACTTAAAGCATAGGAAAAGAGGCAGAATGTCGACAATGATACACTTGGCCAAAAAGGGCCTATGCGTTTTTTCCTGAATATATTCAGGAAAAAACGCATAGGCCCTTTTTGGCCAACCAAGCAAGCGTGTCAAGGAAATCTGCACTACAATGAAGTCTCACTGCCCCCCGGTCAAAAGGGCCATCTGCAAAAAGTGTAAAATCCAGAAAGGCAGGACAGGTCATGGAGAACAGGGAGCCTTGTTATGCTGATGGGCGGGATGTAAATTGCCAACAGCCACTCTGGAGAAGTGTATGGTGTTTCCTGAAACACGTAGGAAACAAAGCAACACAGCCTATGGCACTTCCACTTAGGGTCCTATAGCTTAGGGAAATTAAAATCAAAAACACACAGCCACCCCAAAGTTTGGGACGGCTCTGTTTACAAGAACCTCGTCTACGGTACAAGTTAAATATCCGAGAAAGCAAAAAATGGATAAAGAAGTTGTGGTAGGTACGTACAATGGAATATCACTCAGCAATGAAATCTACGTCATCAGGCCCGTAGCGGCATAATGAGTGGATTCAGGTACGACGATTCTACGAGAAATAAGTCACACAGAAAAAGAAATACAATAAGATATCACTAATACACGGAACGTAAACTTGGCTACACATGAACTGAATTACAAAACAGAACAGGGTCTCAAATTTAGAAAACCAACTTATGCTTGCTTATGGGGAAAGGTGAGTTGGGGTGCTGCATCAAACCAGAGATTGAAATTAGCACAGATATCGTTCCATAAGCCAAATATATAATAGACAAGACCTACTCCTTGCTCAACGAAATGGACTCAACACCCCATATTCAACGCCTGGGAATATACCTGACAAGTAAGAATCTTAAGACACATGGATTTATATGTCTCCATAAGGAAATCAGTCGTGTGTACAGCAGCCTAAACGCAGCAGTGAAAATCCGATAAATCCCATTATCAAAATAAATTTCAAAAACAAAACACAATGACAGTGAAATAGAGAGCAATTCTTAATTATTCATTCAGGGCTTGTGATGCAACCTGGATTTACCACCTCTACACCCAAAGCTGGTTGCGACATAAGTCTGGACACTTCGGGCTGATAGCAATGGTGAGGTTCGTTGAGAAAATGCAGACCCTTTGAAGTCATAGTGCATGGTAGCCATTCCATGGGTCCCAACTCTCCAGGTGTAAGGGATTCTTCCTTCAGCTAAAACATGCATGGGGAATCCAGAGTATGGTCCACCGTGTGATTGGGAAACGTTTTCAAATGCATCTCAGGTTTCGTCCCCTGGTACTCGGGTTCACCGCTCCAGATGCTTTACTAACACTCTCCACACTTGGAGAGTCAGTGCCTTTAACCTCCTGTTTGGCACAGTTTGCAATTTCTGCGAAAGATGAACAGGAATAGGGAGAACCAATGAGAGACTAGCTGTAGGTGTCTGCACGGGCAAATGGAAGGCTCGTTTCCCACCAGGAAGAGGAATTAACCAAAGGCTCAGCGTGCCCTGCCGGAACCAGATTAGGGCCTGAAGCAATACTGCGGTTTTGTGGCCAGCTCACAAGAAAGCGAGTTGAAGAAAGGAGCTCAGGGGCACTGTAATTCACAAACCTGCATAGTTATGAATGACAGCTATCGTCCAAAAATGTATTGAAATAAGTCTTCGAAGAGGACTTGAAATCGGGGTAGAATTTCAGGAAAACGATTTCAGGGGGTAGACAGGAATTGCACTTAAAGCATAGGAAAAGAGGTAGAATGTCCACAATGATGCACTTGGCCAAAAAGGGCGTATGCGTTTTTTCCTGAATATATTCAGGAAAAAACGCATACGCCCTTTTTGGCCAACCAAGCAAGCGTGTAAAGGAAATCTGCACTACAATGAAGTCTCACTGCCCCCCGGTCAAAACGGCCATCTGAAAAAAGTGTAAAATCCAGAAAGGCAGGACAGGTCATGGAGAACAGGGATCCTTGTTATCCTGATGGGTGGGATGTAAATTGCCAACATCCACTCTGGGGAAGTGTATGCTGTTTCCTGAAACACGTAGGAAACAAAGCAACACAGCCTATGGCACTTCCACTTAGGGTCCTTTAGCTTAGGGAAATTAAAATCAAAAACACACAGCCACCCCAAAGTTTGCGACGGTTCTGTTTACAAGAACCTCGTCTACGGTACAAGTTAAATATCCGAGAAAGCAAAAAATGGATAAAGAAATTGTGGTACGTACGTACAATGGAATATCACTCAGCAATGAAGTCTAGGTAATCAGGCCCATAGCGGCATAATGAGTGGATTCAGGTACGACGATTCTACGAGAAATAAGTCACACAGAAAAAGAAACATCATAAGATATCAGTAATACACGGAAGGTAAAGTTGTCTACACATGAACTGAATTACAAAACAGAACAGGGTCTCAAATTTAGAAAACCAACTTATGCTTGCTTATGGGGAAAGGTGAGTTGGGGTGCTGCATAAAACCAGAGATTGAAATTAGCACAGATATCGTTCCATAAGCCAAATATATAATAGACAAGACCTACTCCTTGCTCAACGAAATGGACTCAACACCCCATATTCAATGCCTGGGAATATACCTGACAAGTAAGAATCTTAAGACCCATGGATTTATATGTCTCCATAAGGAAATCAATCGTGTGTACAGCGGCCTAAACGCAGCAGTGAAAATCCGATAAATCCCATTATCAAAATAAATTTCCAAAACAAAACACAATGACAGTGAAATAGAGAGCAATTCTTAAATAATTCATTCAGGGCTTGTGATGCAACCTGGATTTACCACCTCTACACCCAAAGCTGGTTGAGACATAAGGCTGGACACTTCAGGATGATAGCAATGGTGAGGTTCGGTGAGCAAACGCAGACCCTTTGAAATCATACTGCATGGTAGCCATTCCATGTGTCCCAACTCTCCAGGTTTAAGTGATTCTTCCTTCAGCTAAAACATGCATGGGAAACCCAGAGTATGGTCCACCGTGTGATTGGGAAACGTTTTCAAATGCATCTCAGGTTTCGTCCCCTGGTACTCGGGTTCACAGCTCCAGACGCTTTACTAACACTCTCCACACTTGGAGAGTCAGTGCCTTTAACCTCCTGTTTGGCACAGTTTCTAATTTCTGTGCAAGATGAACAGGAATAGGGAGAACCAATGAGAGACTAGCTGTAGGTGTCTGCACGGGCAAATGGAACGCTCATTTCCCACCAGGAAGAGGAATTAACCAAAGGCTCAGCGTGCCCTTCTGGATGCAGATTAGGGCCTGAAGCAATCCTGCGGTTTTGCAGAAAGCTCACAAGAAAGCGAGTTGGAGAAAGGAGCTCAGGGGCACTGTAATTCACAAACCTGCAGAGTTATGAATGACAGCTATCGTCCAAAAATGTATTGAAATAAGTCTTCGAAGAGGACTTGAAATCGGGGTAGAATTTCAGGAAAACGATTTCAGGGTGTAGACAGGAATTGCACTTAAAGCATAGGAAAAGAGGCAGAATGTCGACAATGATGCACTTGGCCCAAAAGGGCGTATGCGTTTTTTCCTGAATATATTCAGGAAAAAACGCATACGCCCTTTTTCGCCAACCAAGCAAGCGTGTCAAGGAAATCTGCACTACAATGAAGTCTCATTGCCCCCCGGTCAAAAGGGCCATCTGAAAATAGTGTAAAATCCAGAAAGGCAGGACAGGTCATGGAGAACAGGGAGCCTTGTTATGCTGATGGGCGGGATGTAAATTGCCAACAGCCACTCTGGAGAAGTGTATGGTGTTTCCTGAAACACGTAGGAAACAAAGCAACACAGCCTATGACACTTCCACTTAGGGTCCTATAGCTTAGGGAAATTAAAATCAAAAACACACAGCCACCCCAAAGTTTGGGACGGCTCTGTTTACAAGAACCTCGTCTACGGTACAAGTTAAATATCCTAGAAAGCAAAAAATAGATAAAGAAGTTGTGGTACGTACGTACAATGGAATATCACTCAGCAATGAGATCTACGTTATCAGGCCCGTAGCGGCATAATGAGTGGATTCAGGTACGACGATTCTATGAGAAATAAGTCACACAGAAAAAGAAACATCATAAGATATCACTAATACACGGAACGTAAACTTGGCTACACATGAACTGAATTACAAAACAGAACAGGGTCTCAAATTTAGAAAACCAACTTATGCTTGCTTATGGGGAAAGGTGAGTTGGGGTGCTGCATCAAACCAGAGATTGAAATTAGCACAGATACCGTTCCATAAGCCAAATATATAAGAGACAAGACCTACTCCTTGCTCAGCGAAATGGACTCAACACCCCATATTCAACGCCTGGGAATATACCTGACAAGTAAGAATCTTAAGACCCATGGATTTATATGTCTCCATAATGAAATCAAGCGTGTGTACAGCGGCCGAAACACAGCAGTGAAAATCCGATAAATCCCATTATCAAAATAAATTTCACAAACAAAACGCAATGACAGTGAAATAGAGAGCAATTCTTAAATAATTCATTCAGGGCTTCTGATGCAACTTGGATTTACCACATCTACACCCAGAACTGGGTGAGATAGAAGGCTGGACACTTCGGGCTGATGGCATTGGTGAGGTTCGGTGAGCAAACGCAGACCGTTTGAAATCATACTGCATGGTACCCATTCCATGGGTCCCAACTCTCCAGGTTTAAGGGATTCTTCCTTCAGCTAAAACATGCATGGGAAACCCAGAGTATGGTCCACCGTGTGATTGGGAAACGTTTTCAAATGCATCTCAGGTTTCGTCCCCTGGTACTCGGGTTCACCGTTCCAGACGCTTTACTAACACTCTCCCCACTTGGAGAGTCAGTGCCTTTAACCTCCTGTTTGTCACAGTTTGCAATTTCTGCGCAAGATGAACAGGAATAGGGAGAAGCAATGAGAGACTAGCTGTAGGTGTCTGCACGGGCAAATGGAACGCTCATCTCCCACCAGAAAGAGGAATTAACCAAAGGCTCAGCATACCATTGTGGGACCAGATTAGGGCCTGAAGCAATCCTGCGGTTTTGCAGGCAGCTCACAAGAAAGCGAGTGGAAGAAAGGAGCTCAGGGGCACTGTAATTCACAAACCTGCAGAGTAATGAATGACAGCTATCGTACAAAAATGTATTGAAGTAAGTCTTCGAAGAGGACTTGAAAGCGGGGCAGAATTTCAGGAAAATGATTTCAGCGGGTAGACTGGAATTGCTCTTAAAGCATAGGAAAAGAGGCACAATGTCGACAATAATGCACTTGGCCAAAAAGGGCGTATGCGTTTTTTCCTGAATATATTCAGGAAAAAACCCATACGCACTTTTTGGCCAACCAAGTACGCGTGTAAAGGAAATCTGCACTACAATGAAGTCTCACTGCCCCCGGTCAAAAGGGCCATCTGAAAAAAGTGTAAAATCCAGAAAGGCAGGACAGGTCATGGAGAACAGGGAGCCTTGTTATGCTGATGGGCGGGATGTAAATTGCCAACAGCCACTCTGGAGAAGTGTATGGTGTTTCCTGAAACACGTAGGAAACAAACTAACACAGCCTACGGCACTTTCACTTATGGTCCTATAGCTTAGGGAAATTAAAATAAAAAACACACAGCCATCCAAAAGTTTGGGACGGCTCTGTTTACAAGAACCTTGTCTACGGTACAAGTTAAATATCCGAGAAAGCAAAAAATGAATAAAGAATTTGTGATACGTACGTACAATGGAATATCACTCAGCAATGAGATCTACGACATCAGCCCCGTAGCGGCATAATGAGTGGATTCAGGTACGACGATTCTATGAGAAATAAGTCACACAGAAAAAGAAACATCATAAGATAGCACTAATACACGGAACGTAAACTTGGCTACACATGAACTGAATTACAAAACAGAACAGGGTCTCAAATTTAGAAAACCAACTTATGCTTGCTTATGGGGAAAGGTGAGTTGGGGTGCTGAATAAAACCAGAGATTGAAATTAGCACAGATACGGTTCCATAAGCCAAATATATAATAGACAAGACCTACTCCTTGCTCAACGAAATGGACTCCACACCCCATATTCAACGCCTGGGAATATACCTGACAAGTAAGAATCTTAAGACCCATGGATTTATATGTCTCCATAAAGAAGTCAAGCATGTGTACAGCGGCCTAAACGCAGCAGTGAAAATCCGATAAATCCCATTATCAAAATAAATTTCACAAACAAAACACAATGACAGTGAAATAGAGAGCAATTCTTAAATAATTCATTCAGAGCTTGTGATGCAACCTGGATTTACCACATCTACACCCAGAGCTGTGTGAGACATAAGGCTGGACACTTTGGGCTGATAGCATTGGTGAGGTTCGGTGAGCAAACGCAGACCATTTGAAGTCATACTGCATGGTAGCCATTCCATGGGTCCCAACTCTCCAGGTTTAAGGGATTCTTCCTTCAGCTAAAACATGCATGGGAAACCCAGAGTATGGTCCACCGTGTGATTGGGAAACGTTTTCAAATGCATCTCAGGTTTCGACCCCTGGTACTCGGGTTCACCATTCCAGACGCTTTACTAACACTCTCCCCACTTGGAGAGTCAGTGCCTTTAACCTCTTGTGTGGCACAGTTTGCAATTTCTGCGCAAGATGAACAGGAATAGGGAGAACCAATGAGAGACTAGCTGTAGGTGTCTGCACGGGCAAATGGAACGCTCATTTCTCACCAGGAAGAGGAATTAAGCAAAGGCTCAGCGTGCCCTGCTGGAACCATATTAGGGCCTGAAGCAATCCTGCGATTTGCGGCCAGCTCACAAGAAAGCGAGTTGAAGAAAGGAGCTCAGGGGCACTGTAATTCAAAAACCTGCAGAGTTATGAATGACAGCTATCGTCCAAAAATGTATTGAAGTAAGTCTTCGAAGAGGACTTGAAATGGGGCAGAATTTCAGGAAAACGACTTCAGGGGGTAGACTGGAATTGCACTTAAAGCATAGGAAACGAGGCAGAATGTCGACAATGATGCACTTGGCCACAAAGGGCGTATGCGTTTTTTCCAGAATATATTCAGGAAAAAACGCATACGCCTCTTTTTGGCCAACCAAACAAGCGTGTAAAGGAAATCTGCACTACAATGAAGTCTCACTGCCCCCCGGTCCAAAGGGCCATCTGAAACAATTGTAAAATCCAGAAAGGCAGGACGGGTCATGGAGAACAGGGAGCCTTGTTATGCTGATGGGCGGGATGTAAATTGCCAACAGCCACTCTGGAGAAGTGTATGGTGTTTCCTGAAACACGTAGGAAACAAAGCAACACAGCCTATGGCACTTCCACTTAGGGTCCTATAGCTTAGGGAAATTAAAATCAAAAACACACAGCCACGCCAAAGTTTGGGACGGCTCTGTTTAAAAGAACCTCGTCTACGGTACAAGTTAAATATCCGAGAAAGCAAAAAACGGATAAAGATGTTCTGGTACGTACGTACAATGTAATATCACTCAGCAATGAGATCTACGTCATCAGTCCCGTAGCAGCATAATGAGTGGATTCAGGTACGACGATTCTACGAGAAATAAGTCACACAGAAAAAGAAACGTCATAAGATATCACTAATACACGGAACGTAAACTTGGCTACACATGAACTGAATTACAAAACAGAACAGGGTCTCAAATTTAGAAAACCAACTTATGCTTGCTTATGGGGAAAGGTGAGTTGGGGCGCTGCATAAAACCAGAGATTGAAATTAGCACAGATACCGTTCAATAAGCCAAATATATAATAGACCAGACCTACTCCTTGCTCAACGAAATTGACTCAATACCCCAGATTCAACGCCTGGGAATATACCTGACAAGTAAGAATCTTAAAACCCATGGATTTATATGTCTCCATAAGGAAATCAAGCATGTGTACAGAGGCCTAAACGCAGCAGCAAAAATCCGATAAATCCCATTATCAAAATAAATTTCCAAAACAAAACACAATGACAGTGAAATAGAGAGCAATTCATAAATAATTCATTCAGGGCTTGTGATGCAACCTGGATTTACCACATCCACACCAAGAGCTGGGTGAGACATAAGGCCGGACACTTAGGGCTGATAGCATTGGTGAGGTTCGGTGAGCAAACGCAGACCCTTTGAAATCATACTGCATGGTACCCATTCCATGGGTCCCAACTCTCCAGGTTTAAGGGATTCTTCCTTCAGCTAAAACATGCATGGGAAACCCACAGTATGGTCCACCGTGTGATTGGTAAACGTTTTCAAATGCATCTCAGTTTTCGTCACCTGGTACTCGTGTTCACCATTCCAGACGCTTTACTAACACTCTCCCCACTTGGAGAGTCAGTGCCTTTAACCTCCTGTTTGGCACAGTTTGCAATTTCTGCGCAAGATGAACAGGAAGAGGGAGAAGCAACGAGAGACTAGCTGTAGGTGTCTGCACGGGCAAATGGAACGCTCATTTCCCACCAGGAAGAGGAATTAACCAAAGGCTCAGCATGCCCTGCCGGAACCAGATTAGGTCCTGAAGCAATCCTGCGGTTTTGCGGCCAGCTCACAAGAAAGCGAGTTGAAGAAAGGAGCTCAGGGGCACTGTAATTCACAAACCTGCAGAATTATGAATGACAGCTATCGTCCAAAAATGTATTGAAGTAAGTCTTCAAAGAAGACTTGAAAGCGGGGCAGAATTTCAGGAAAACGATTTCAAGGGTTAGACTGGAATTGCACTTAAAGCATAGGAAAAGAGGCAGAATGTCGACAATGATGCACTTGCCCAAAAAGGGCGTACGCGTGTTTTCCTGAATATATTCAGGAAAAAACGCATACGCCCTTATTGGCCAAACAAGCAAGCGTTTAAAGGAAATCTGCACTACAATGAAGTCTCACTGCCCGCCAGGCTAAAGGGCCATCTGAAATAAGTGTAAAATCCAGAAAGGCAGGACAGGTCATGGAGAACAGGAAGCCTTGTTATGCTGATGGGCGGGATGTAAATTGCCAACAGCCACTCTGGAGAAGTGTATGGTGTTTCCTCAAACACGTAGGAAACAAAGAAACACAGCCTATGGCACTTCCACTTATGGTCCTATAGCTTAGGGAAATTAAAATCAAAAACACACAGCCACCCCAAATTTGGGATGGCTCTGTTTACAAAACCTCATCTACGGTACAAGTTAAATATCCGAGAAAGCAAAAAATGGATAAAGAAGTTGTGGTACGCACGTACAATGGAATATCACTCAGCAATGAAATCTACGTCATTAGGCCCGTAGCGGCATAATGAGTGGATACAGGTACGATGATTCTATGAGAAATAAGTCACAGAAAATAGACACCTCATAAAATATCTCTAATACACGGAATGTAAACTTGGCTACACATGAACTGAATTACAAAACAGAACAGGGTCTCAAATTTAGAACACCAACTTATGCTTGCGTATGGGAAAGGTCAGTTGGGGTGCTGCATAAAACCAGAGATTAAAATTAGCACAGATACCGTTCCATAAGCCAAATATATAATAGACAAGACCTACTCCTTGCTCAACGAAATGGACTCAACAGCCCATATTCAACGCCTGGGAATATACCTGACAAGTAAGAATCTTAAAACCCATGGATTTAAATGTCTCCATAAGGAAATCAAGCATGTGTACAGAGGCCTAAACGCAGCAGCAAAAATCCGATAAATCCCATTATCAAAATAAATTTCCAAAACAAAACACAATGACAGTGAAATAGAGAGCAATTCTTAAATAATTCATTCAGGGCTTGTGATGCAACCTGGATTTACCACATCCACACCAAGAGCTGGGTGAGAAATAAGTCTGGACACTTCACGCTGATAGCATTGTTGAGGTTCGGTGAGCAAACGCAGACCCATTGAAATCATACTGCATGGTACCCATTCCATGGGTCCCAACTCTCCAGGTTTAAGTGATTCTTCCTTCAGCTAAAACATGCATGGGAAACCCAGAGTATGGTCCACCGTGTGGTTGGGAAACGTTTTCAAATGCATCTCAGTTTTCGTCCCCTGGAACTCGGGTTCACCATACCAGACGCTTTACTAACACTCTCCCCACTTGGAGAGTCAGTGACTTTAACCTCCTGTGTGGCACAGTTTGCAATTTCTGCGCAAGATGAACAGGAATAGGGAGAACCAATGAGAGACTAGGTGTAGGTGTCTACACGGGCAAATCGAATGCTCATTTCCCACCAGGAAGAAGAATTAACCAAAGGCTAAGTGTGCCCTGCCAGAAAAAATTAGGGCCTAAAGCAATCCTGCGGTTTTGCGGCCAGCTCACAAGAAAGCGAGTTGAAGACAGGAGCTCAGGGGCACTGTAATTCACAAACCTGCAGAGTTATGAATGACAGCTATCATCCAAAAATGTATTGAAGTAAGTCTTCAAAGAGGACTAGAAAGTGGGGCAGAATTTCAGGAAAACGATTTCAGGGGGTAGACTGGAATTGCACTTTAAGCATAGGAAAAGAGGCAGAATGTCGACAATGATGCACTTGGCCAAAAAGTGCGTATGCGTTTTTACCTGAATATATTCAGGAAAAAAGGCATACGCCCTTTTTGGCCAACCAAGCAAGCGTGTAAAGGAAATCTGCACTACAATGAAGTCTCACTGCCCCCCAGTCTAAAGAGCCATCTGAAAAAAGTGTAAAATCCAGGAAGGAAGGACAGGTCATGGAGAACAGGGAGCCTTGTTCTGCTGATGAGCTGGATGTAAATTGCCAACAGCCACTCTGGAGAAGTGTATGGTGTTTCCTGAAACACGTAGGAATCAAAGCAACACAGCCTAGGGCACTTCCACTTATGGTCCTATAGCTTAGGGAAATTAAAATCAAAAACACACAGCCACCCCAAAGTTTGGGACGGCTCTGTTTACAAGAACCTCGTCTACGGTACAAGTTAAATATCCGGGAAAGCAAAAAATGGATAAAGAAGTTGTGGTACGCACGTACAATGGAATATCACTCAGCAATGAAATCTACGTCATCAGGCCCGTAGCAGCATAATGAGTGGATTCAGGGATGATGACTCTACGAGAAATAAGTCACACAGAAAAAGAAATATCATAAGATATCACTAATACACGGAATGTAAACTTGGCTACACATGAACTGAATTACAAAACAGAACAGGGTCTCAAATTTAGAAAACCAACTTATGCTTGCTTATGGGGAAAGGTGAGTTGGGGTGCTGCATAAAACCAGAGATTGAAATTAGCACAGATACCACTCCATAAGCCAAATATATAATAGACAAGACCTACTCCTTGCTCAACGAAATGGACTCAACAGCCCATATTCAACGCCTGGGAATATACCTGACAAGTAAGAATCTTAAAACCCATGGATTTATATGTCTCCATAAGGAAATCAAGCGTGTGTACAGTGGCCTAAACGCAGCAGTGAAAATCCGATAAATCCCATTATCAAAATAAATTTCAAAAACAAAACACAATGACAGTGAAATAGAGAGCAATTCTTAAATAATTCATTCAGGGCTTGTGATGCAACCTGGATTTACCACATCTACACCCAGAGCTGGGTGTGACATAAGGCTGGACACTTTGTGCTGATAGCATTGGTGAGGTTCGGTGAGCAAACGCAGACCCTTTGAAGTCATAGTGCATAGTACCCATTCCATGGATCCCAACTCTCCAGGTTTAAGGGGTTCTTCCTTTAGTTAAAACATGCATGGGAAAGCCACAGTACGGTCCCCTGTGTGATTGGGAAACGTTTTCAAATGCATCTCATTTTTCGAACCCTGGGACTCGGCTTCACCATTCCAGACGCTTTACTAACACTCTCCCCACTTGGAGAGTCAGTGCCTTTAACCTCCTGATTGGCACAGTTTGCAAATTCTGCGCAAGATGAACAGGAATAGGGAGAACCAATGAGAGACTAGCTGTAGGTGTCTGCACGGGCAAATGGAAAGCTCATTTCCCACCAGGAAGAGGAATTTACCAAAGGCTCAGCGTGCCCGGCAAGAAACAGATTAGGGCCTGAAGCAATCCTGCGGTTTTGCGGCCAGCTCACAAGAAAGCGAGTTGAAGAAAGGTGCTCATGGGCACTGTAATTCACAAACCTACATAGTTATGAATGACAGCTATCGTTAAAAATGTATTGAAGTAAATCTTCGAAGAGGACTTGAAAGCGGGGCAGAATTTCAGGAAAACGATTTCAGAGGGTAGACTGGAATTGCACTTAAAGCATAGGAAAAGAGGCAGAATGTCCACAATGATGCACTTGGCCAAAAAGGGCGTATGCTTTTTTTCCTGAATATATTCAGGAAAAAACGCATACGCCCTTTTTGGCCGACCAAGCAAGCGTGTAAAGGAAATCTGCACTACAATGAAGTCTCATTGCCCGCCAGGCTAAAGGGCCATCTGAAAAAAGTATAAAATCCAGAAAGGCAGGACAGGTCATGGAGAACAGGGAGCCTTGTTTTGCTAATGGGCGGGATGTAAATTGCCAACAGCCACTCTGGAGAAGTGTATGGTGTTTCCTCAAACACGTAGGAAACAAAGCAACACAGCCTATGGCACTTCCACTTAGGGTCCTATAGCTTAGGGAAATTAAAATCAAAAACACACAGCCACCCCAAATTTGGGATGGCTCTGTTTACAAGAACCTCATCTACGGTACAAGTTAAATATCCGAGAAAGCAAAAAATGGATAAAGAAGTTGTGGTACGCACGTACAATGGAATATCACTCAGCAATGAAATCTACGTCATTAGGCCCGTAGCGGCATAATGAGTGGATACAGGTACGATGATTCTACGAGAAATAAGTCACACAGAAAAAGAAACCTCATAAAATATCACTAATACACGGAATGTAAACTTGGCTACACATGAACTGAATTACAAAACAGAACAGGGTCTCAAATTTAGAACACCAACTTATGCTTGCTTATGGGAAAGGTGAGTTCGGGTGCTGCATAAAACCAGAGATTAAAATTAGCACAGATACCGTTCCATAAGCCAAATATATAATAGACAAGAACTACTCCTTGCTCAACGAAATGGACTCAACACCCCATATTCAACTCCTGGGAATATACCTGACAAGTAAGAATCTTAAAACCCATGGATTTATATGTCTCCATAAGGAAATGTAGCGTGTGTACAGCAACCTAAAAGCAGCAGTGAAAATCCGATAAATCCCATTATCAAAATAAATTTCAAAAACAAAGCACAATGACAGTGAAATAGAGAGCAATTCTTAAATAATTCATTCAGGGCTTGTGATGCAACCTGGATTTACCACATCTACACCCAGAGCTGGGTGAGACATAAGGCTGGACACTTCGGGCTGATAGCATTGGTGAGGTTCGGTGAGCAAACGCAGACCCTTTGAAGTCATACTGCATGGTACCCATTCCATGGGTCCCAACTCTCCAGGTTTAAGTGATTCTTCCTTCAGCAAAAACATGCATGGAAAACGCAGAGTATGGTCCACCGTGTAATTGGGAAATGTTTTCAAATGCATCTCAGTTTTCGTCCCCTGGTAGTCGGGTTCACCATTCCAGACGCTTTACTATCACTCTCCCCACTTGGAGAGTCAGTGCCTTTAACCTCCTGTTTGGCACAGTTTGCAATTTCTGCGCAAGATGAACAGGAATTGGGAGAACCAATGAGAGACTAGCTCTAGGTGTCGGCACGGGCAAATGTAATGCTCATTTCCCACCAGGAAGTGGAATTAACCAAAGCCTCCTCATGCCGTTCCGGAAGCAGATTGGGGCCTGAAGCAATCCTGCGGGTTTGCGGCCAGCTCACAAGAAAGCGAGTTGAAGAAAGGAGCTCAGGGTCACTGTAATTCACAAACCTGCAGAGTTATAAATGACAGCTATCTTCCAAAAATATATTGAAGGAAGGCTCCGAAGAGGACTTGTAAGTGGGGCTGAATTGCAGGAAAACCATTTCAGGGGTTTGACTGCAATTGCCTTTAAAGCATAGGAAAAGAGGCAGAATGTCGACAATGATGCAATTGGCCAAAAAGGGCATATGGGTTTTTTCCTGAATATATTCAGGAAAAAACGCATATGCCCTTTTTGGCCAACCAAGCAAGCATGTTAAAGAAATCTGCACTACAATGAAGTCTCACTGCCCCATGGTCAAAAGGGCCATTTTAAAAATGTGTAAAATCCAGAAAAGCAGCACAGGCCCTGGAGAACAGGGAGCCTTGTTATGCTGATGGGCGGGATGTAAATTGCCAACAGCCACTCTGGAGAAGTGTATGGTGTTTCCTGAAACACATAGAAAACAAAGCAACACAGCCTATGGCACTTCCACTTATGGTCCTATAGCTTAGGGAAATTAAAATCGAAAACACACAGCCACTCCAAATTTCGGACAGCTCTGTTTACAAGAACCTCGTCTATGGTACAAGCTAAATATCTCAGAAAGCAAAAAATGGATAAAAAAGTTGTGGTACGTACGTACAATGGTATATCACTCAGCAATGAAATCTTTGTCATCAGGCCCGTAGCGGCATAATGAGTGGATTCAGGTACGATGATTCTACGTGAAATAAGTCACACAGAAAAAGAAACATCATAAGATATCACTAATACACGGAATGTAAACTTGGCTACACATGAACTGAATTACAAAACACAATAGGGTCTCACATTTACAAAACCAACTTACGTTTTCTTATGGGGAAAGGTGAGTTGAGGTGCCGCATTAAACCAGAGAATGAAATTAGCACAGATACCGTTCCATAAGCCATATATGTAATATACATGATCTACTCCTTGCTCAACGAAATGGACTCAACATCACATATTCAACCCCAAGTATATACGTGACTAGAACGAGTCTTAAAACCTATGTATTTATATGTCTCCATAAGGGAATCCAGTGTGTGTACAGCGGCATAAACGCAGCATTGAAAATCAGCTAAATCCCATTATACAAATAAATTTTAAAAACTATCACAAAGACTGTGAAATAGAGAGCAATTCTTAAATAATTCATTCATGGCTTGTGATGAGACCTGGGCTTACCACATCCACACCCACAGCTGGGTTAGACATAAGGCTGGACACTTGGGGCTGATAGGATTGGTGAGGTTCGGTCAGCAAATGCAGACCATTAGAAGTAATACTGCATGGTACCTATTCCAAGGGTCCCAGCTTTCCAGGTTTAAGGGATTCGTCCTTCAGCTCAAACATGCATGGGGAATGCAGAGTATGGTCCACCGTGTGATCAGAAAGCGTTTTTAAATGCATCTCAGTTTTCGTCCCCTGGTCCTCGGGTTCACCATTCAAGACACTTTACTAACACTCTCCCCACTTGGAGAGTCAGTGCCTTTAACCTCCTGTTTGGTACAGTTTGCAATTTCTGCAGAAGATGAACAGGAATAGGGAGAACCAATGAGAGACTAGCTGTGGGTTTGTGGACAGGCACATTTAACTCTCATTTCCCTCCAGGAAGAGGAACTAACCACAGGCTCAGCGTTCCATGCCGGAACCAGATTAAGGCCTGAAGCAATCCTGCGGTTTTGCGGCCAATTCACAAGAAAGCGAGTTGAAGTAAGAGGCTCAGGGGCACTGTAATTCACAAGCCTGCAGAGTTATGAATGACAGCTATCATCCAAAAATGTATTCAAGTAAGGCTGCAAAGAGGACTTGAAAACGGGGCAGAATTGCCGGAATGCGATTTCAGGAGGTAGACGGGAATTGCTCTGAAAGCATAGGAAAAGAGGCAAAACCTCGACAATGATGCACTTGACCAAAAAGTGCATATGCGTTTTTTTCCAGGGCCCTCATTTACGAGGGTAGGAGGCTCCCAGCATGCTCCAGGGGCCAACAGAGGCCCCACGTTGCCAAGGTGACGTGAGCCAGCCAGCCACGTGTGACCTCACATCAGAGGGCCCACCTCACAGAAGGGTAAGGAACCCAGCCAGGATCAGACTCTCACCAGAGGGCCCACATCACCAAGGGGATGGGAACCAGGCAGGAGTGTCCTCACACCCGTGGGGCCACATCATCGAAATTTGAGGTACCCAGCACATGTAGCCTCAAACCAGAGGACCCACATCACCATGGGTCTCGGAGTGAGGCAGGCAGGATTAACCTCACAACACATGGCCCACTGTATAAAAAAGTTGAGGAATCCAGCAGTTGGAACTTCCCAGCAGGCGGCCCAGAGCACCGAGGGTATGAGATCCAGGCCACAGTGAACTCACAGCAGAGGGCCCTCATCGTGATACTGTAAGCAACCCAGCCGTTGTGACCTCAGAGCACAAGGCCCACATCCCCATGGGGAAGGGAACCAAGCAGGAGTGTCATCGCACCAGTGGGCACACATCAGAAAAGGTGGGGAGCACAGCAGTTAGGGCCTGATGCCAGAGAGCCCTCATCACTGAGGGACGTAGCTCCCAGAAGGCTCTAACTGCTACCAGAGGCCCGATGTCACCAATGCGGGGTGTGCCAGCCAGGCAGGAGTGACCTCAGAGCAGAGGGCCAACCTCACAGAAATGTGAGGAAACCAAAGATGATCAGACTCTCACCAGAGGGCCCACATCACCAAGGGAATGGGAACAGGGCAGGAGTGTCCTCACACCAGTGGGGCCACATCACCGAAATGTGATGGACCCAGCACACGTGGCCTCAAACCAGAGGACACACATCAAAAAGGAGATGGGAGTGAGGCAGGCAGGAGGAGCCTCAAAACAGCGGGACCATAGAATAAAAAAGGTGAGGAATCCCACAGTTGGAACCTCCCAGCAGGCAGCCAGCAGCAGCGAGGCTATGGGTTCCAGTCCTGACTGAACTCACAACAGAGGGCCCTCATCATGAAACTGTGAGCAACCCAGCCGTTAGGACCTCAGAGCAGAAGGCCCACATTTCCATGGGGTTGGGAACCTGTCAGAAGTGTACTCACACCACAGGGCACACATCAGAGAATTTTGGGAGCCCAGAAGTCAGGACCTGACGCCAGAGGGCCCTCATTACCGAGGGGAGGAGACACCAAGAAGGCACCAACTCCCAATTGAGGGCCCAGGTCACCAAGGTAACGTGTGACAGCCAGGCAGGAGTGAGCTCACAGCACAGGGCCTACCTCACAGAAGGGTGAGGAACAAAGCCAGGATAAGACTCTCACCAGAGGGCCCACATTACCAAGGGAATCAGAACCAGGCAGGAGTGTCCTCACGCCAGTGTGGCAATATCATAGAAAGGTGAGGAACCCAGCAAATGTGGCCTAAACCAGAGAACCCACATCTCCAAGGGGCTCGGAGTGAGGCAGGCAGGAGTAGCCTCACAACACAGGGCCCATAGAATAAAAAAGCTGAGGAATCTAGCAGTGGGAACCTCCCAAAAGACGGCCCAGAGCACCCAGTCTATGCGATCCAGACCTCAGTGAACTCACAGCAGAGGGCCCATATCATGAAACTGTGAGCAACTCAGACGTTGGGACCTCAGAGCAGAAGGCCCACATCCTCATGGGGTTGGGAACATGGTAAGAGTGTCCTCGCACCACTTAGAACGTATCAGAAAATGTGGGTACCCAGCAGTTAGGGCCTGACACCAGAGGGCCCTCATCACCAAGGGGAGGAGGCTCACAGCAGGCTCCAACTGCCACAAAAGGGCCGACGTCGCCAAGGCGGGGTGTGCCAGCTGGGCAGGAGTGACCTCAGAGCAGAGGGCCCACCTCAAAGAAGTGTGAGGAACCCAACCAGGATCAGACTCTCACCAGGGGGCCCACATCACCAAGGGGATGGGAACCAGGCAGGAGTGTCCTCACACCAGTGGGGCCACATCAGCGAAAGGTGAGGAACCCAGAACACGTGGCCTCAAAGCAGAGGACCCACATCACCAAGAGGCTCAGAGTGAGGCAGGCAGGAGTTGTCTCACAACACAGGGCCCATAGAGTAAAAAAGGTGAGGAATCCAGCAGTTGGAAGCTCCAAGCAGGTGGCCCAGAGCACCGAGGCTATGGGATCAATGCCGGAGTGAACTCACAGCAGAGGGCCCACATCCTGACACTGTGAGCAACCCAGGCGTTGGGACTTCAGAGTAGAAGGCCCAAATCCCCATGGGGATGGGAACCTGGCAGGAGTGTACTCGCACCAGTGGGCACACATCAGAAAATATGGGGATACCAGCAGTTAGGGCCTAACGCCAGACGGCCCTCATCACAGAGGGGAGGAGGCTCCCAGCATGCTCCAACTGCAACCAGAGGCCCCATGTGGCCAAGGCCATGTGTGCCAGCCAGGCAGGAGTGACCTCACAGCACAGGGCCTTCCTCCCAGAAGTGTGAGGAATCCAGCCAGGATCAGACTCTCAGCAGAGGGCCCACATCACCAAGGGGATGGGAACCAGGCAGGAGTGTCCTCACACCAGTGGGGCCACATCAATAAAATGTGAGGAAACTGGCACATGTGGCCTCAAACCAGAGGACCTACATCACAAAGGGGCTGGGAGTGAGGCAGGCAGGATGAGCCTCACAACACAGGGTCCAAAGAATAAAAAAGGTGAGGAATCCAGCAGTTGGAACCTCCCAGCAGGCAGCCCACAGCACAGAGGCTATGGGATCTAGGCCTGAGTTAACTAACACCAGAGAGCCAACATCAGGAAACTGTGAGTAACCCAGGCGTTGGGACCTCAGACTAGAAGACCCACATCCGCATGGGGATGCGAACCTTACAGGAGTGTCCTGGCATCACTGGACTCACATCAGAAAACGTGGGGAGCCCAGCAGTTAGAGCCTGACGCCAGAGGGCCCTCATCACCGAGGAGAGGAGGCTCCAGGCAGGCTCCAACTGCCACCAGAGGGCCGAAGTCACCAGGCAATTGAGAAAGCCAGGCAGGAGTTACCTCACAGCAGAGGGCCTACCTCAAAGAAGGGTGAGGAACCCAGCCAGGATAAGACTCTCACCAGAGAGCCCACATCACCAAGGGGATCGGAAGAAGGCAGGAGTGTCCTCACACCAGTGTGGCCACATTATAGAAAGGTGAGGAACCCAGAACGTGTGGCCTAAATCAGAGGACCCACATCTCCAAGGGGCTAGTAGTGAGGCAGGCAGGAGTAGCCTCACAACACAGGGCCCATAGAATAAAAAAATGTGAGGAATCCCGCAGTTGGAACCTCCCAGCAGGCGGCCAGAAGCAGTGAGGCTATGGGATCTAGGCCTGACTGAACTCACAACAGAGGACCCTCATCATGAAACTGTGAGCAACCCAGACGATGGGACCTCAGAGCAGAAGGCCCACATTCCCATGGGGTTGGGAACCTGGCAGGAGTGTACTCGCACCACAGGGCGCACATCAGAAAATTTTGGGAGCCCAGGAGTTAGGGCCTGATGCCAGAGGGCCCTAATTACCCAGGGGCGGAGACTCCCAGCAGGCACCAACTCCCAACTGAGGGCCCACGTCGCCAAGGTAACATGTGCCAACCAGGCAGGAGTGACCTCACCACAGAGGGCCTACCTCACAGAAGGGTGAGGAAACCAGCCAGGATAAGACTCTCACCAGATTGTCCACCTCACCAAGGGGATCAGAACCAGGCAGAAGGGTCCTCACGCCAGGGTGGCCACATCATAGAAAGGTGAGGAACCCAGAACGTGTGGCCTAAATCAGAGGACCCACATCTCCAAGGGGCTAGGAGTGAGGCAGGCAGGAGTAGCCTCACAACACAGAGCCCATAGAATAAAAAATGTGAGGAATCCAGCAGTTGGAACCTGCCAGCAGGCGGCCCACAGCATGGAGTCAATGGGATCCAGGTCACAGAGAACTCACAACAGAGGGCCCACATCATGAAACTGTGAGCAACTGAGCCGTTGGGACTTCAGAACAGAAGGCCCACATCCCCATAGGGATGGGAACCTGGCAGGAGTGTCCTCGCACCACTCAGCACGAATCAGAAAATGTGGGAACCCAGCAGTTAAGGCCTGAGGGCAGAGGGCCCTCATCACTGAGGGGAGGAGGCTCCCAGCAGGCTCTAATTGCCACCATAGGGCCGACGTCGCCAAGGAGGGGTGTGCCAGCCAGACAGGAATGACCTCAGAGCAGAGGGCCCACCTCAAAGAAGTGTGAAGAAACTCAACAAGGATCAGACTCTCACCAGAGGGCCAACATCACCAAGGGGATGAGAACCAGGCAGGAGTGTCCTCACACCAGTGGGGCCACATCAGCAACAGGTGAGGAGCCCAGCACATGTGACCTAAAACCAGAGGACCCACATCACCAAGGGGCTCAGAGTGAGTCAGGCAGGAGTTGTCTAACAACACAGGGCCCATAGAATAAAAAAGGTGAGGAATCCAGCAGTTTGAACCTCCCAGCAGGTGGCCCAGAGCACCCAGTCTATGGGATCCAGGCCACAGTGAACTCACAGCAGAGGGCCCACATCATGAAACTGTGAGCAACCCAGCCGGTGGGACCTCAGAGCAGAAGGCCCACATCACCATGGTGATGGGAACCTCGCAGGAGTGTCCTCGCACCACTTAGCATGTATCAGAAAATGTGGGAACCCAGCAGTTAGGTCCTGACGCCAGAGGGCCCTCATCACCAAGGGGAGGAGGCTCCCAGCAGGCCCCAACTGCCACCAGCCGGCCGACGTTGCCAAGGCAGTGTGTGCAAGCCAGGCAGGAGTGACCACAGAGCAGAGGGCCCACCTCACAGAAGTGTGAGGATCCCAACCAGGATCAGACTCTCACCAGAAGGTCCACATCACCAAGGGGATGGAAACCAGGCAGGAGTGCCCTCACACCAGTGGGGCCACATCAGCGAAAGATGAGGAACACAGCACATGTGGCCTCAAACAAGGGGACACACATCACGAAGGGGCTGGGACTGAGGCATGCAGGAGGAGACTCACAACAGAGGGCACATAGAATAAAAAAGGTGAGGAATCCAGGAGTTGGAAACTCCAGGCAGGCGGCCCAGAGCACCGACGCTATGGGATACAGGCCAGAGTGAACTCACAGCAAAGGGCCCACATCATGAAACTGTGAGCAACCCAGCCGTTGGGACCACAGAACAGAAGTCCCACATGCCCATGGGGATGGGAAACTGGCAGGAGTGTCCTCGCACCACTGGGCACACATCAGAAAATGTGTGGAGCCTAGCACTTAGGGCCTGACACAAGAGGGCCCTCATCACTGAGGGGAGGAGGCCCCAGCACGCTCCAACTGCCACCAGAGTGCCCACGTCACCAAGGCGATGTGTGCCAGCCAGGCACGATTGACCTCACAGCAGAGGGCCCACATCATGAAAGTGTGAGCAACCCAGCCGTTGGGACCTCAGAATAGAAGGCCCACAGCCCCATGTGGATGGGAACCTGGCAGGAGTGTCATCGCACCACTGGGCACACATCAGAAAATGTGGGGAGCCCAGCAGTTAGGCCCTGATGCCACTGGGCCCTCATCACCAAGGGGAGGAGGCTCCCAGCACGCTCCATCTGCAACCAGTGGGCCCATGTGGCCAAGGCGGGTTGTGCCAGCCAGGCAGGAGTGACCTCAGAGAAGAGGGCCCACCTCAAAGAAGTGTGAGGAACCCAGCCATGATCAGACTCTCACCAGAGGGCCCACATCACCAAGGGGATGGGAACCAGGCAGGAGTGTCCTCACACCAGTGGGGTCACATCATCAAAAGATGAGGAACCCAGCACATGTGGCCTCAAACCAGAGGACACACATCACCAAGGGGCTGGGAGTGAGGCAGGTGTCTGGACGGGCACATTTAACTATAATTTCCCACCAGGAAGAGGAATTAACCAAAGGGTCAGAGTGCCGTGCCGGACCCTGATTACGGCCTGAAGCAAACCTGTGGTTTTGTGGCCAGCTTACAAGGAAGCGAGTTAAGAAAGGAACTCAGGGGCACTGTCATTCACAAACCTGCAGTTATAAATGACAGCTATCGTCCAAAAATATATTGAAGTAAGGCAGCGAAGAAGACCTGAAAGTGGGGCAGAATTGCAGGAAACCGATTTCATGATGTAGACAGTAATTGCTTTTAAAGCATAGGAAAAGAAGCAGAACGTCTACAGTGATGCACTTGGCCAAGAAGGGCATATGCGTTTTATAGAGGACCCTCATTAATGAGGGGAGGAGGCTCCCAGCACACACCAAAGGCCAACAGGCGGCCCATGTCATCAAGGCGACATGTGCCAGCCAGGCAGGAGAGACCTCATATCACAGGGTCTACCTCACAGAAGGGTGAGGCACCCAGCGAGGATCAGACTCTCACCAGAGGGCCCACATCACCAAGGGGATGGGAACCAGTCAGGAGTGTCCTCACACCAGTGGGGCCACATCATCCAAAGTTGAGGAACACAGCACATGTGACCTCAAACCAGAGGACACACATCACCAAGGGACTGGGAGTGAGGCAGGCAGGAGGAGCCTCAAAACAGAGGGCCCATAGAATAAAAAAGGTGAGGAATCGCGCAGTTGGATCCTCCCAGCAGGCGGCCAGGAGCAGCGAGGCTATGGGATCCAGGCCGGAATGAATTCACACCAGAGGGCCCTCATCATTATACTGTGAGCAACCCAGCCGTTGGGACCTCAGAGCAGAAGGCCCACATCCACATGGGTATGGGAAACTGGCAGGAGTGCCATCACACCAGTGGGCACACATCAGAAAATATGGGTACCCAGCAGTTAGTGACTGACGCCACAGGGCCCTCATCACCGAGGGGAGGAGGCTCCCAGCAAGCTCCAACTGCCACCAGAGGGCCGACGTCACCAAGGCAACGGGAGCAAGCCAGGCAGGAGTGACCTCACAGCAGAGGGCCCACCTCCCAGAAGTGTGACGAAACCAGTCAGGATCAGACTCTCACCAGACGGCCCACATCACCAAGGGGATGGGAACCAGGCAGGAGTGTCCTCACACCAGTGGGTCCACATCACTAAAAGGTGAGTAAACCGGCACATGTGGCCTGAAACCACAGGACCCACATCACCAAGGGGCTGGGAGTGAGGCAGGCAGGAGGAGCCTCACAACACAGGGCCCAAAGAATAAAAAAGGTGAGGTATCCAGCAGTTGGAACCTCACAGCAGGCGGCCCAGAGCACAGAGACTATGGGATCCTGGCCTGAGTGAACTAACACCAGAGAGCCTATATCATGGAACTGTGAGCAACCCAGACGTTGGAACCACAGAGCAGAAGGCCCACATCCCCATGGGGATGGGAAACTTACAGGAGTGTCCTGTTATCACTGGGCTCACATCAGATAACATGGGGAGCCCAGCAGTGATGGCCTCACGCCAGAGGGCCCTCATCACCGAGGGGAGGAGGCTCCCAGTAGGTTCCAACTGCCACCAGAGGGCCGATGTCACCAAGGCAATGGGAAGCCAGGCAGGAGTTACCTCACAGCAGAGGGCCCACCTCACAGAAGGGTGAGGAACCCAGCCAGGATCAGACTCTCACCAGAGGGCTCATATCACCAAGGGGATGGGAACCAGGCACAAGTATCCTCACACCAGTGGGGCCACATCATCGAAAGGTGAGGGACCCAGCACACGTGGCCTCTAATCAGAGGACACACATAAACAAGGGGCTGGGAATGAGGCAGGCAGGAGGAGCCTCAAAACAGAGGGCCCATAGAATAAAAAAGGTGAGGAATCCCGCAGTTGGAACCTCCCAGCAGGCGGCCTGGAGTAGCGAGGCTATGGGATCCAGGGTGAGTGAACTCACACCAGAGGGCCCTCATCATGAAACTGTGAGAAATCCAGACGTTCGGACCTCACAGCAGAAGGCCCACATTCCCATGGGCTTGGGAACCTGACAGGAGTGTACTCGCACCACAGGGCGCACATCAGAAAATTTTGAGAGCCCAGGAGTTAGGGCCTGACGCCAGAGAGCCCTCATTACCGAGGAAAGGAGACTCCCAGCAGGCACCAACACACAATTGAGGGCCCACGTCGCCAAGGTGACGTGTGCCAGTCAGGCAGGAGTGACCTCACAGCACAGGGCCTACCTAACAGAAGGGTGAGGAAACCAACCAGGATAAGACTCTCGCCAGAGGGCCCACATCACCAAGGGGATCAGAACCAATGTGGCCACATCATAGAAAGGTGAGGAGTGTCCTAACACCAATGTGGCCACATCATAGAAAGGTGAGGAACCCAACACATGTGGCCTCAAAGCAGAGGACCCACATCTCCAAGGGACTCGGAGTGAGGTAGGCAGGAGTAGCCTTACAACACAGGGCCCATAGAATAAAAAGGTGAGGAATCCAGTAATTGGAAGCTCCCAGCAGGCGGCCCAGGGCACCCAGTCTATGAGATCTAGGCCGCAGTGAACTCACAGCAGAGGGCCCACATCATGATACTGTGAGCAACCCAGCCATTGGGACCTCAGAGCAGAAGGCCCACATCCCCATGGGGATGGGAAACTGGCAGGAGTGTCATCGCACCAGTGGGCACACATCAGAAAATGTGGGGAGCCCAGCAGTTAGGGCCTGATGCCAGAGTGCCCTCATCACCGAGGGGAGGAGGCTCCCATCCCGCTCCAACTGCAACCAGAGGGCCCACTTGGCCAAGGCGACATGTGCCATCCAGGCACGAGTGACCTCACAGCAGAGAGCCCACCTCCCAGAAGTGTGAGGTATCCAGCCAGGATCAGACTCTCACCAGAGGGCCCACATCACCAAGGGGATGGGAACCAGGCAGGAGTTTCCTCACACCATTGGGGCCACATCATTGAAAGGTGAGGAACCCAGCACATGTGGTCTCGAACCAGAGGACACACATCACCAAGGGGCTGGGAATGAGGCAGGTGTCTGGACGGGCACATTTAACTCTCATTTCCCACCAGGAAGAGGAATTAACCAAACGCTGAGCATGCCATGCCAGAACCAGATTACAGCCTGAAGCAAACCTGCGGTTTTGTGGCCAGCTCACAAGGAAGCGAGTTAAGAAAGGAAATCAGGGGCACTGTAATTCTCAAACCTGCAGAGTTATAAATGACAGCTATTGTCAAAAATATATTGAAGTAAGGCTGCAAAGAGGACTTGAAAACGAGGCAGAATTGCAGGAATCAGATTTCAGGAGGTAGATTTGAATTGCATTTAAAGCATATGAAAAGCAGCAGATCTTTGACAGTGATGCACTTGGACAAAAAGTGCATATACATTTTTTCCTGAATACATTCAGGAAAAAACGCATAGGCTCTTTTTTGTCAACCAAGCACTGGAGCAATGGAAATCTGCACTACAATGAAGTCTCTTTTCCCATTCGTCAAAATGGCCATCTGAAAAAAGTGTAAAAACAAGAAACACAGGACAGGCCATGGAGAACAGGGAGCCTTGTTATGCTGATGGGTGGGATGTCAATTGCCAACAGACACTCTGGAGATGTTTATGATGTATCCTGAAACATCTAAAAAACAAAGCTACAGAGCCTAGGTCACTTCCACTTATGGCCCTATAGCTTAGGAATATTAAAATCAACAAGACACAGCCAACACAAAATTTAGGGCTGCTGTGTTTACAAGAACCTTGAGTCCTGTGCACATTAAATATCCCAGAAAGAAAAAAATGGATAAAGAAGTTGTGCTACTTATGTACAATGGAATATCACTCAGCAATGAGATCAATGTCATCAGGCCTGTAGCAGCAAATTGAGTGGATTTAAGCACGATGATTCTAAGAGAAATATGTCACACAGAGAAAGATAGTTATCATAAGATATCACTAATAGAGGGAGTGTAAACTTGGCTCCACATGAACTGGATTACAAAACCGAACAGAGTCTCACATTTAGATAAAAAACTTATGCTTGCTTAAGGGGAAAGTTGAGTTGGGGTGCTGTATAAAACCAGAGATTGAAATTAGCACAGATACCTTTCCATAAGCCAAAAATGTAATAGACAAGACCTACTCCTTGCTCAACGAAATAGACTCATCCATGGTGTATCACCTCACACTGGTTAGAATGGGCATCATCAGAAAAATCTACAAACAACAAATGCTGGAAAGGGTGTGGAGATATGGAACCCTCTTCCAGTATTGTTGGGAATGTAAATTGATACAGTCACTGTGGAGAACATTATGGAGTTTCTTATAAAACTAACAATAGAATTACCATATGATACAGCAATCCCACTACTGGTCATATACCCAGACAAAACCATAAATTAGAAAACAACATTCAGCGCAATGTTCATTGCATCACTATTTACAATATCCAGGTAATGGAAGCAACCTAAATGCCCACAGACAGACGAATGCATAAAGATGTGGTACAAATATAAAATGGAATATTACTAAGCCATAAAAAGGAATGAAATTGGGTCACCTGTAGAGACGTTGATGAATCTAGAGACTGTCATACACAGTGAAGTAAGTCAGAAAGAGAAAAACAAAACAAATCTTGTATATTAATGCATATATGTGGAACCTAGAAAAATTGTACAGATGAACCGTTTTGCAAGGCAGAAATAGAGCAACAGATGTAAACAACGAACGTATGGACACCAAGGGGGGAAAGCTGTTGGGGAGATGGTGGTGGGAGGTGTTGAGAGATTGGGATTGGCATGTATACATTTATATGTATAAAACAGATAACCAAAAAGAACCTGCTGTATAAAAAATAAAATAAAATTCAAAATTAAAAAAAATAAAATTAAAAAAAGTAAAACAGAAAAAATATTCTTCCCTCACATACATGTATTTATATGAATAAATTATTTCCATGCATATATCTGTAAATACAGAGGAGAAGAATAAAATCTACCTTGAACCAAAAACGAAAAAAAGAAAGAGAAAAACAGAACCCACCAGTTACACAGAGGAAAACCCTATCAGGTCACTTGCTCCAGTTGTAAACAATTCTGAAGTTGGTCAGTGGTGGGGAATCATCTCCCATTCAGCCAGCAGGCCCCACGCAACAAGCATCCTCATTGCAAAGCTGGGGGACCATGCCGAGGCATCTGTGAGTAAACGTGGGCCAAGCCCCAGGCCAGCTGCTGCTGAAATGTTCCCACCCTTCCCAGGTAAAACACCTGAATATGTACAAGGACTTGAAAGCCTAGAGGAAGGGCCATGGAGCCACACGAGCGACAGCATGCCGGCCGACTTGATGCCTGCAGGCCAGCCAGGATGGTCCTGGCCCTGGGTGCTCTTCTGGAAGCTTTCCATTTCCCTGCCTGAGATACCCCTCCTGTCCTGGCCCCCACTGCTTTCTTCCTTCCTCACCTCTCCCCAGGAAGAAATTCCAGCGGCAGGTATGGGTAACACATCCTCTTCCTTAGCAGGTGGCATCTTGGCAACTGCTGCAGAAAGTCCAGCAAAGCCCCACTCACACTGGACCACCCACAAAGCCGTGGCCTCTCACTCCCTCCCACCAGCCCAGCCCCGAGACTGTTGACAGGGCAGAGAAAATGGCGTCAGGCACAGCTGCAGGGGCTCTTGCTGCCTGGAGCGGTGTTTATATCGATCTCAACCCAGGCACACCTGGGGAGGTCTGGCCGGCACGGTCAGGCTGCCCAGGTCAGCCAATCATCACCCCTCAGGGGCTCACAGTTGCAGAAAATGGAACTTGCTGAATCGGCCAGGTCCAAGGAACAGGTGTGGGCTCTTGAGAGTCAGGATAGACAAGGGGCTGTAGTTCTGGCTTGTTTTCTAATCATTTTATCTGGCCCATGAGTGGGAGACAACTTCAAGAAAACCCTCTCCTAATGAGAGGAACCCAGGAGTCAGGGAGAGGAGGGGAGGGTGGTGGGTGGAGACAGAGGCCTGGTGCCCCGGGTGCAGTGGAAGTCTCTGGAAGACCAGGTGGAGGGAGGCCTCACAGAGTGATCCCCAAGATCACAGACGTTTTGGAGCTGCTGTTTGTTAGTTCAAGTCCTGCTCTGAGGTGCTCTGTGTCAGATCTGAGCGACAGGTGAGCTGGGAGTGCTTTGCAATGTGCGCTATGTGCACGGCTCCTGTTTGCCCAGACTTGCCACGGAACATGCAAGGGTAGCTCTGTATCCTGGGAGGGACGTGACAACGAGAGCCCCATGGGCTGCAGGTGACCTGCCCAGGGAACACCATATCCTGGGAGGGGCCTGAACACGAGGGCCCTGTGGGCTGGGGTGGGGGTGGGGTACCTGCCTGGGTGAGCTCCATATCCTGGGATTGGCCTGACTTTGAGAGCCCCATGGGCTGCAGCAGTCAAGGTAACGGATGTCAGGAGAGTCAGTGAAGCCACCGAGGATATACCTCCAGTAGTTCCTAAATCCTATACCCTGCTGGTTATTCTACCAACGACCAGGACTTGGTATTCTGTATTAGTCTTCAATGATACCTTCTTTTACACTTTTTTCACATGGCCCTTTTGACCGGGGGGCAGTGAGACTTCATTGTAGTGCAGATTTCCTTTAAACACTTGCTTGGTTGGCCAAAAAGTGCGTATGCGTTTTTTCCTGAATATATTCAGGAAAAAACCCATATGCTCTTTTTGGCCAAGTGCATCATTGTCGACATTCTGCCTCTTTTCCTATGCTTTAACTGCAATTCCAGTCTACCCCCTGAAATCGTTTTCCTGAAATTCTGCACCGCTTTAAAGCCCTCTTCACAGACTTACTTGAATATATTTTGGACGATAGCTATCATTCATAACTCTGCAGGTTTGTGGATTACAGTGCCCTTGAGCTCTTTTCTTCAACTCGCTTTCTTGTGAGCTGACCGCAAAACCGCAGGATTGCTTCAGGCCCTAATCTGTTTCCGGCAGGGCACGCTGAGCCTTTGGTTAATTCCTCTTCCTGGTGGGAAATAAGCGTTCCATTTGCCCGTGCAGACACCTACAGCTAGTCTCTCATTGGATCTCCAAATTCCTGTTCATCTTGCGCAGAAATTGCAAAGTGTGCCAAACAGGAGGTTAAAGGCACTGACTCTCCAAGTGGGGAGAGTGTTAGTAAAGCGTCTGGAATGGTGAACCAGAGTACCAGGGGACGAAAACTGAGATGCATTTGAAAACGTTTCCCAATGACACGGTGGAACGTACTCTGGGTTTCCCATGCATGTTTTAGCTGAAGGAAGAATCCCTTAAACCTGGAGAGTTCAGACCCATGGAATGGGTACCATGCAGTATGACTTCAAAGGGTCTGCATTTGCTCATCGAACCTCACCAATGCCATCAGCCCGAAGTGTCCAGCCTTATGTCTCAACCTAACCCTTACCCGAAGCCTTAACCTTATCCGTCCCCTAATCATACGCTAACACTAACCCGTATCCTAACACGTACGCTCATCTTAAACCGTTGTCGTACCCTAACCTGTACCCTAAACCGTCCCCGTCCCCAAACCCTAACAAACCCTAACCCTAACTCTTACCCAAACCCTTACCCTAAACCGTCCCATAATCGTAACACGTACGCTAACACTAAACTGTACCCTAACATGTACTCTCACCCTAAACCGTGGTCGTACCCTAAGCTGTACCCTAAACCGTCCCCATCCAGTAACCCTAAACCTAACCCTAACCCTAACGATAACCCTTACCCGAAACCTTACCCTAACCCGTCCCCTAATCCTAACCCGTACGCTAACAATAACCCGTACCCTAACACGTACGCTCACCCTAAACAGTTTTTGTACCCTAAGCTGTACCCTAAACCATCCGTGTCCCAGTCCCCTAACCCAAACCCTAACCCTAATCCTTACCCGAAGCCTTACGCTAACCCTTCCTTTAATCCTAACCCGTACGCTAAAACTAACCCATACCCTGAAACGTACGCTCACCCTAAACCGTTGTCGTACACTAACCTGTAACCTAAACCGTCCCCGTCCCCTAACCCTAACCCTAACCTTAACCCTTACCCGAAGCCTTACACTAACCCGTCCCCTAATCCTAACCCGTGCGCTAACACTAACCCGTACCCTAACATGTATGCTCACCCTAAACCATTGGCGAATCCTAACCTGTACTCTAAACTGTCCCCGTCCCCGTCCCCTAATCCTAACCCTGACCCTTACTCGAAGCCTTACCCTAACACGTCCCCTAATCCTAACCCGTACGCTAACACTAACCCATACCCTAACACGTACGCTCACCCTAAACCGTTGTCGTACCCTAACCGGAACCCTAAACCGTCCCAGTCCCCTAACCGTAACCCTAACCCTAACGCTAACCCTAACCCTAACCCTTAACCGAAGCCTTACCCTAACCCGTCCCCTAATCCTAACCCGTACGCTAACACTAACCCATACCCTAACACGTATGCTCACTCTAATCCTTTGTCATACCCTAACCTGTACCCTAAACCGTCCCCGTCCCCTTCCCCTAAACCTAACCCTAACCCTAACCCTAACCGTTACCCGAAGCCTTACTCTAATCCGTCCCTTAATCCTAACCCGTACGCTAACACTGACCAATACCCTAACACGTACCCTCACCCTAAACCGTTGTCGTACCCTAACCTGTAACCTAAACCGCCACGTCCCCTAACCCTAACCCTAACCCTAACCTTAACCCTTACCCGAAGCCTTACACTAACCCGTCCCCTAATCCTAACACATGCGCTAACACTAACCAGTACCCTAACACGTACGCTCACCCTAAACCGTTGGTGAACCCTAAACTGTACCCTAAACTGTCCCTGTCCCCGTCCCCTAACCCTAACCCTTACCCGAAACGTTACGCTAACCCGTCCCCTAATCCTAACCCGTACGCTAACACTAACCCGTACCCTAACACATACGCTGACCCTAAAACGTTGTTGTACCCTAACCTGTACCCTAAACCATCCCCGTCCCCGTCCCCTAAACCTAACCCTAACCCTAACCCTAACCGTTACCCGAAGCCTTACTCTAATCCGTCCCTTAATTCTAACCCGTACACTAACACTGACCCATACCCTAACACGTACCCTCACCCTAAACCGTTGTCGTACCCTAACCTGTAACCTAAACCGTCCCCGTCCACTAAACCTAAACCTAACCCTAAACCTAACCCTTATCCGAAGCCTTACCGTAACCCGTCCCCTAATCCTAACCCGTGTGCTAACACTAACCCGTACCCTAACACGTACGATCACCCTAAACCGTTGGCGAACCCTAACCTGTACCCTAAACCGTCCCTGTCCCCGTCCCCTAACCGTAACCCCAAACCTTACCCGAAACGTTACCCTAACCCGTCCCCTAATCCTAACCCGTACGCTAGCACTAACCCGTACCCTAACACATACGCTCACCCTAAAACGTTGTCATACCCTAACCTGTACCCTAAACCGTCCCCGTCCCTTAACCCTAACCCTAACCCTTACCCGAAACTTTAACCTAACCCGTCCCCTAATCCTAACCCGTATGCTAACACTAACCCGTACCCTAACACGTACGCTCACCCGAAACCATTGTCGTACCCTAACCTGTACCCTAAACCGTCCCCTAACCCTAACCCTAACCCAAACCCTAACCCTAACCCTAACCCTTACTCGAAGCCTTACCCTAAACCGTACCGAAATCCTAACCCGTACGCTAACACTAACCCGTACCCTAATACGTACACTCACCCTAAACCATTGTCTTATCCTAACCTGTACCCTAAACCATCCCCGTCCCCTAACCCTAACCCTAACCCTAAGCCTAACCCTTACCCGAAGCCTTACCCTAACCCGTCCCCTAATCCTAACACTTACGCTAACACTAACCCGTACCCTAACACGTACGCTCACCCTAAACCGTTGTCGTACCCTACCCTGTATGCTAAACCATCCCTGCCCCCTAACCCTAACCCTAACCATAACCCTAACCCTAACCCTTACCCGAACCCTTACATTAACCTGTCACATAATCCTAACCTGTACGCTAACACTAACAAGTACCCTAACACGTACGTTCACCCTAAACCGTTGTCGTACCCTAAACTGTACCGTAAACCATCCCCGTCCCCTAACCCTAATCCTAACCCTAAGCCTAACCCTAACCCTTACTCGAAGCCTTACCCTAACCCATCCCCTAATCCTAACCCGTACGCTAACACTAACCCGCACCCTAACACGTACGCTCACGCTAAACCATTGTCGTACACTAACCTGTTACCTAAATCATCCCCGTCCCCTAACCCTAACCCTAACCCTAACCCTAAACCTTATCTGAAGCCTTACACTAACCCGTCCCCTAATCCTAACCCGTACGCTAACATTAACACGCACCCTAAAACGTATGCTCACGCTAAACCGTTGTCGTACACTAACCTGTTACCTAAATCATCCCCGTTCCCTAACCCTAACCCTAACCCTAACCCTAACCCTTATCCGAAGCCTTACACTAACCCGTCCCCTAATCCTAACCCGTACGCTAACACTAACCCATACCCTAACAAGTACGCTCACCCTAAACCGTTGCCATACACTAACCTGTAGCCCAAACCTTCCCCGTCCCCTAACACTATCCCTAACCCTAACTCTTACACTAATACTTACCCAAAGCCTTACCCTAACCTGTCCCCTAATCCTAACCCGTACACTAACACTAACGTGTACCGTAACACATACGATCACCCTAAACCTTTGTCGTACCCTAACGTGTACCCTTAAACGTCCCCGTGCCCTAACCCTAACCCTAACCCTAAACATTACGCGATGCCTTACTCTAACACTTCCCTTAATCCTAAACCGTACACTAACACTAAACCATACCCTAAAATGTACGCTCACCCTAAACCGTTGTCTTACCCTAACCTGTAATCTAAACCGTCCTTTAACCCTAACCCTAACCCTAAACCTAACCCTTACACGAAGCCTTACCCTAACCCGTCCCCTAATCCTAACCCGTACGCTAACACTAGCACGTACCCTAACACGTACGCTCACCCTAAACCATTGTCGTACACTAACCTGTACCCTAAACCGTCCCCATCCCCTAACCCTAAACCTAACCCTAACCCTAACCCTAACCCTTACCCGAAGCCTTATCCTAACCCGTCTCCTAATCCTAACCCATACGCTAACCCTAACCCATATCCTAACACGTACGCTCACCCTAAAACCTTGTCGTACACTAACCTGTACCCTAAACCGTCTCCGTCCCCTAACCCTAACCCTAAACCTAACCCTTACCCGAAGCCTTACCCTAACCCGTCCCCTAATCCTAACCTGTACGCTAACACTAACCCATACCCTAACAGGGACGCTCACCCTAAACAATTTTCGTACTCTAACCTGTACCCTAAACCGTCCCTGTACCCTAACCCTAACCCTAACCCTAACCCTAACCGTAAACCTTACCCGAAGCCTTACCATAAACCGTCCCCTAATGCTAACACGTACGCTAACACTAACTCGTACCCTAATACGTACGCTCATCCTAAACCATTGTCGTACACAAACCTGTACCCTAAATCATCCCCATCCCCTAACCTTAACCCTAACCCTAACCCTTAAACGAAGGCTTACCCTAACCCGTCCCCTAATCCTAACAGTACGATAACACTAACCCATACCCTAACACGTACGCTCACCCTAAACTGTTGGCGTACCCTAATCTGTAGCCTAAACCATCCCCGTCCCCTAACCCTAACCCTAACCCTAACCCTAACCCTTAAACGAAGGCTTACCCTAATCCGTCCCCTAATCCTAACCCGTACACTAACCCTAACCCATACCCTAACACGTACGCTCACCCTAAACAGTTGTCGTACCCTAACCTGTACCCTAAACCTTCCCCATCACCTAACCCAAACCCTAACCCTAACCCTAACCCTAACCCTTACCCGAAGCCTTACCCTAAACCGTCCACTAATAGTAACCCGTACGCTAACACTAACACATACCCTAACATGTACGCTCACCCTAAACCGTTTTCGTACCCTACCCTTTATGCTAAACCATCACCGTCCCCTAACCCTAACCCTAGCCCTAAACCTAACACTTACCCGAACCCTTACATTAACCCGTCACATAATCCTAACCCGTACGCTAACACTAACACGTACCCGAACACGAACGTTCACCCTACACCATTGTCGTACACTAAACTGTACCATAAACCATCCCCGTACCCTAACCCTAATCCTAACCCTAACCCTAACCCAAACCCTTATCCGAAGCCTTAACCTAACCCGTCCCCTAATCCTGACCCGTAAGCTGACACTAACCTGTACCCTAACACATACGGTTACCCTAAACCTTTGTCGTACCCTAACCTGTACCCTTAACCGTCCCCAACCCTAACCGTAACCCTAAGCCTAACACTTACCCGAAACCTTAACCAAAACCGTCCCCTAATCCTGACCCGTACGCTAACACTAAACCGTACCCTAACACGTACGCTCACGCTAAACCGTTGTCGTACCCTAACCTGTCACCTAAACCGTCCCCGTCCCCTAACCCTAACCCTAACCCTAAACCTAAACCTAACCCTTAACCGAAGCCTTACCCTAACCCGTTCCTTAATCCTAACCCATACGCTAACACTAACACATACCCTAAAACCTACGCTCACCCTAAACCGTTGTCGTACCCTAACCTGTAACCTAAACCGTCCCCTAACCCTAACCCTAACCCTAACCCTAACCCTTACTCGAAGCCTTACCCTAACCCGTCCCCTAATCCTAACCCGTACGCTAACACTAACCCGTACCCTAATATGTACGCTCAGCCTAAACCATTTTCATACACTAACCTGTACCCTAAACCAACCCCGTCCCCTAACCCTAACCCTAACCCTAACCCTAACCCTAACCCTAAACCTTACCCGAATCCTTACCCTAACCCGTCCCCTAATCCTAACCCGTACGCTAAATGTAACGCGTACCCTAATACGTACGCACAGCCTAAACCATTGTCGTACACTAACCTGTACCCTAAACCGTCCCCGTCCCCTAACCCTAACACTATCCCTTACCCGAAGTCTTAGCATAACCCGTACATTAACACTAACCGGAACCCTAACACATACGCTCAACCTAAACTGTTGTCGTACCCTAACCTGTACCCTAAACTGTCGCTTTACCCTAAACCTAACCCTAACCCTTACCCGAAGCCTTACACTAAACCGTCACCTAAACCTAACCCGTACGCTAACACTAAACCATACCCTAACACGTACGCTCACCCTAAAACGTTGTCGTACCCTAACCTGTACCCTAAACCGTCACCGTACCCTAACCCTAACCCTAAACCTAACCTTTACCCGAAGCCTTACAATAACCCGTACGCTAACGCTAACCGGTACCCTAACACGTACGCTCAACTTAAACTGTTGTCGTACCCTAACCTGTACCCTAAACCGTCCCCATTCCCAAACCCTAACCCTAACATTTACCCGAAGCCTTACTCTAACCCGTCCCCTAATACTAACCCGTACACTAACACTAACCCGTACCATAACACGTACGCTCACCCTGAAACGTTTTCGTACCCTAACCTGTATCCTAAACCGTCCCCGTCCCCGTCCCCTAACCCTAACACTAAACCTAAACCTTACCCGAAGCCTTACCCTAACCCGTCCCCTAATCCTAAACCGTACACTAACACTAACCCATAACCTAACACGTACGCTCACCCTAAAAGGTTGTCGTACCCTAAACTGTACTCTAAATCGTCCCTGTCCCCTAACCCTTACCCTAACCCTAACCCTAACCCTAACACTTACCCGAAGCCTTACACTAAGCCGTCACATAATCCTAAACCGTACGCTAACACTAACCCGTACCCTAACACGTACGCTCACACTAAACCGTTGTCGTACCCTAACCTGTACCCTAAACCTTCCCCGTCTACTAACCCTAACCCTAACCCTAACCCTAACCCTTACCTGAAGCCTTAACCTAACCCTTCCCCTAATCCTAACCCGTACGCTAACACTAAACTGTACCCTAACACATACGCTCACACTAAACCGTTGTCGTACACTAACCTGAAACCTAAACCGTCACCATCCCCTAACCATAACCCTAACCCTAACTCTAAACCTAACCATTACCCAAACCCGTCCCTTAATCCTAACCCATACGCTAACACTAAACCGTACCCTAACACGTACGCTCACCCTAAACCATTGTTGTACACTAACCTGTACCCTAAACCATACCCGTCCCATAACCCTAACCCTAACCCTAACCCTAAACCTTACCCTTACCCGAAGCCTTAACCTAACCGTCCCCTAATCCTATCCCGTACGCTAACACTAACCCATACCCTAACACGTACGCTCACCCTAAACCATTGTTGTACACTAACCTGTACCCTAAACCGTCCCAGTCCCCTAACCCTAACCCTAACACTAAACCTTACCTGAAGCCTTACACTAACCCGTCACCTAATCCTAACCCGTACGCTAAAACTAACCCATACCCTAACACGTTCGCTCACCCTAAACCGTTGTCGTAACCTAACCTGTACCCTAAACCATCCCCGTCCCCTTACCCTAAACCTAAACGTAACCCTAACCCTAACCGTTACCTGAATCCTTACCCTAACCCGTCACGTAATCCTAACCCATACCCTAACACGTACGCTCAGCATAAACTGTTGTCCTACTCTAAACTGTACCCTAAACAGTCCCTGTCCCCTAACCCTAACCCTAACCCTAACCGTAAGGCTAACCCTTACCCGAAGCCTTAACCTAACCCGTCCCCTATTCCTAACCTGTACGCTAACACTGACACATACCCTAACACGTACGCTCACCCTAAACCGTCGTCGAACCCTAACCTGTACCCTAAACCGTCCCCGTCCCCTAACCCTAACCCTAACCCTAGCCCTAACCCTAACCCTTACCCAAAGCCTTACCCTAACCTGTCCCCTTATCCTAACCCGTACGCTAACACTAACCCGTACCCTAACACGTACGCTCACCCTAAATACTTGTCGTACACTAACCTGTACCCTAAACCGTCCCCGTCCCCTAGCCCTAACCCTAAACCTTACCCGAAGCCTTACCCTAATCCGTCCCCTAATCCTAACACATAGGCTAACACTAAACCGTACCCTAACACGTACGTTCACACTAAACCGTTGTCGTACCCTAACCTGTACCCTAAACCTTCCCCGTCTACTAACCCTAACCCTAAACCTAACCCTAACCCTTACCTGAAGCCTTAACCTAACCCTTCCCCTAATCCTAACCCGTATGCAAACACTAACCCGTACCCAACATGTACACTCACCCTAAACCGTTGTCTTCCCCTAACCTGTACCCTAAATCGTCCCTGTCTCCAAACCCTAACCCTAACCCTAACCCTAAACTGTACCCTAAACCGTCCCGGTCCCCTAACCGTAACCCTAATCCTAACACTAACCCGAAAAGCTACCCTAACCCGTCCACTAATCCTAACCCGTACGCTAACACTAACCCGTGCCCTAACACGTACGCTCACCCTAAACCGTTGTCGTACCCTAAACTGTACCCTAAACCATCCCGGCCCCCTAACACTAACCGTAACCCTAACCCTAACACTAACCCTTACCCGAAGCCTTACCTTAACCCGTCCCCTAATCCTAACTCGTACACTAACACTAACCCGTGCCCTAACACATACACTCACCCTAAACCGTTGTCGTACACTAATCTGGACCCTAAACCGTCCCCGTCCCGTAACCCTAACCCTAACCCTAACCCTAACCCTAACCCTTAACCAAAGCCTTACCCTAACCCGTCAACTACTCCTAACCCGTACGCTAACACTAACCCGTACCATAAGACGTACACTCACCCTAAACCGTTGTCGTACCCTAACCTGTACCCTAAACCGTCCCCGTCCCCGTCCCCTAACCCTAACCCTAAACCGAACACTAACCCTTACCGGAAGCCTTACCCTAACCCTTGCCCTAATCCTAACCCGTACGCTAACACTAACCCGTACCCTAACACTTACGCTCACCCTGAACTGTTTTCGTACCCTAACCTGTACCCTAAACCGTCCCCATCCTATAACCCTAACCCTAACCCTTACCCGAAGCCTTACCCTAACCCGTCCCCTAATCCTAAACCGTACGCTAACACTAACCCATACCCTAACAAGTACGCTCACCCTAAACCGTTGTCGTACCCTAACCTGTAACCTAAACCGTCACCGTCCCCTAACCCTGACCGTAACCCTAAACCTAAACCTTACCCGAAGCCTTAGCCTAAGCCGTCCCCTAATTCTAACCCCTACGCTAACATTAACACATACCCTAACACGTACGCTCACACTAAATCGTTGTCGTACGTTAACCTGTAACCTAAAACATCCCCATCCCCTAACCCTAACTCTAACCCTAACACTAACACTTACCCGAAGCCTTACCCTAACATGTCCCCTAATCCTAACACGTTCGCTAACACTAAACCGTACCCTAACACGTACGCTCACCCTAAAACCTTGTCGTACACTAACCTGTACCCTAAACCGTGCCCATCCCCTAACCCTAACCCTAACCCTAACTCTAAGCCTAACCCTTACCCGAAGCCTTACCCTAACCCGTCCCATAATCCTAACCCGTACGCTAACACTAACACATACCCTAACACGTACGCTCACCCTAAACCATTGTCATACCCTAACCTGTACCCTAAACCGTCCCCGTCCCCTAACCCTAACCCTAACCCTAACCCTTACCCGAAGTCTTACACTAACTCGTCCCCAAATCCTAACCCGTACGCTAACACTAACCCGTACCCTAACACGTACGCTCACACTAAACCGTTGTCGTACCCTAACCTGTACCCTAAATGGTCCCCGTCCCCTAAACCTAACCTTATCCCTAACCCTAACCCTTACCCGAAGCCTTACCCTAACCCGTCCCCTAATCCTAACCCGTACGGTAACACTAACCCGTGCCCTAACACGTACGCTCACCCTAAACTTTGTCATATCCTAACCTGTACCCTAAACCGTCCCCATCCCCTAACCATAACCCTAACCCTAACCCTAAACCTAACCCTTACCCGAAGCCGTACCCAAAACCGTCCCCTAATCCTAAACCGTACGCTAACACTAACCCGTACCCTAATACGTACGCTCAACCTAAACCGTTGTTGTACTCTACCCTGTACCCTAAACCATCCCCGTCCCATAACACTAACCCTAACAATAACCCTAAACCTAACCCTTACCCGAAACCTTACCCTAACCCGTCCCCTAATCCTATCCCGTACGCTAACACTAACCCGTACCCTAACACGTACGCTCACCCTAAGCCGTTGTAGTACCCTAATCTGTACCCTAAACTTTCAACGTGCCCTAACCCTAACCCTAACCCTTACCCGAAGCCTTACCATAACCCATACGCTAACACTAACCGGTACCCTAACACGTACGCTCAACCTAAACCACTGTCGTACCCTAACCTGTACCCTAAACCGTCCCCGTACCCTAACCCTAACTGTAACCCTTACCCGAAGCCTTACCGTAATCCATCCCCTACTCCTACCCGTACGCTAACACTAACACGTACCCTAACAGTTATGCTCACCCTACACCGTTGTCGTACACTAACCTATACCCTAAACCGTCCCCGTCCCCTAACCCTAACACTATCCCTTACCCGAAGTCTTAGCATAACCCGTACGTTAACACTAACCGGAACCCTAACACATACGCTCAACCTAAACCGTTGTCGTACCCTAACCTGTACCCTAAACCGTCGCTTTACCCTAAACCTAACCCTAACCCTTACCCGAAGCCTTACGCTAAACCGTCACCTAAACCTAACCCATACGCTAACACTAAACCATACCCTAACACGTACGCTCACCCTAAAACGTTGTCGTACCCTAACCTGTACCCTAAACCGTCACCGTACCCTAACACTAACCCTAAACCTAACCTTTACCCGAAGCCTTACCGTAACCCGTACGCTAACGCTAACCGGTACCCTAACACGTACGCTCAACTTAAACTGTTGTCGTACCCTAACCTGTACCCTAAACCGTCCCCATTCCCAAACCCTAACCCTAACATTTACCCGAAGCCTTACTCTAACCCGTCCCCTAATACTAACCCGTACACTAACACTAACCCGTACCATAACACGTACGCTCACCCTGAAACGTTTTCGTACCCTAACCTGTATCCTAAACCGTCCCCGTCCCCGTCCCCTAACCATAACCCTAACACTTACCCGAAGCCTTACCCTAACCCGTCCCCTAATGCTAACCCGTACGCTAACTCTAAGCTATACCCTAACACTTACGCTCACACTAAACCGTCGTCGTACCCTAACCTGTACCCTAAACCGTCCCCGTCCCCGTCCCCTACCCTAACACTAAACCTAACCCTTACCCGAAGCCTTACCCTAACCCGTCCCCTAATCCTAAACCGTACACTAACACTAACCCATAACCTAACACGTACGCTCACCCTAAAAGGTTGTCGTACCCTAACCTGTACCCTAAATCGTCCCTGTCCCCTAACCCTTACCCTAACCCTAACCCTAACCCTAACCCTTACCCGAAGCCTTACACTAACACGTCACCTAATCCTAACCCGTACGCTAAAACTAACCCGTACCCTAACACGTTCGCTCACCCTAAACCGTTGTCGTACCCTAACCTGTACCCTAAACCATCCCCGTCCCCTTACCCTAAACCTAAACGTAACCCTAACCCTAACCGTTACCTGAATCCTTACCCTAACCCGTCACGTAATCCTAACCCATACGCTAACACTAACCCATACCCTAACACGTACGCTCAGCATAAACTGTTGTCCTACTCTAACCTGTACCCTAAACAGTCCCTGTCCCCTAACCCTAACCCTAACCCTAACCGTAAGGCTAACCCTTACCCGAAGCCTTAACCTAACCCGTCCCCTATTCCTAACCCGTACGCTAACACTGACACATACGCTAACACGTACGCTCACCCTAAACCGTTGTCGAACCCTAACCTGTACCCTAAACCGTCCCCGTCCCCTAACCCTAACCCTAACCCTAGCCCTAACCCTTACCTGAAGCCTTAACCTAACCCTTCCCCTAATCCTAACCCGTATGCAAACACTAACCCGTACCCAACATGTACACTCACCCTAAACCGTTGTCTTCCCCTAACCTGTACCCTAAATCGTCCCTGTCTCCTAACCCTAACCCTAACCCTAACCCTAAACTGTACCCTAAACCGTCCCGGTCCCCTAACCCTAACCCTAATCCTAAAATTAACCCGAAAAGCTACCCTAACCCGTCCACTAATCCTAACCCGTACGCTAACACTAACCCGTGCCCTAACACGTACGCTCACCCTAAACCGTTGTCGTACCCTAAACTGTACCCTAAACCATCCCGGTCCCCTAACACTAACCGTAACCCTAACCCTAACACTAACCCTTACCCGAAGCCTTACCTTAACCCGTCCCCTAATCCTAAATCGTACACTAACACTAACCCGTGCCCTAACACATACACTCACCCTAAACCGTTGTCGTACACTAATCTGGACCCTAAACCGTCCCCGTCCCGTAACCCTAACCCTAACCCTAACCCTAACCCTAACCCTTAACCAAAGCCTTACCCTAACCCGTCAACTACTCCTAACCCGTACGCTAACACTAACCCGTACCATAAGACGTACACTCACCCTAAACCGTTGTCGTACCCTAACCTGTACCCTAAACCGTCCCCGTCCCCGTCCCCTAACCCTAACCCTAAACCGAACACTAACCCTTACCGGAAGCCTTACCCTAACCCTTGCCCTAATCCTAACCCGTACGCTAACACTAACCCGTACCCTAACACTTACGCTCACCCTGAACTGTTTTTGTACCCTAACCTGTACCCTAAACCGTCCCCATCCCATAACCCTAACCCTAACCCTTACCCGAAGCCTTACCCTAACCCGTCCCCTAATCCTAAACCGTACGCTAACACTAACCCATACCCTAACAAGTACGCTCACCCTAAACCGTTGTCGTACCCTAACCTGTAACCTAAACCGTCACCGTCCCCTAACCCTAACCGTAACCCTAAACCTAAACCTTACCCGAAGCCTTAGCCTAAGCCGTCCCCTAATTCTAACCCCTACGCTAACATTAACACATACCCTAACACGTACGCTCACACTAAATCGTTGTCGTACGTTAACCTGTAACCTAAAACATCCCCATCCCCTAACCCTAACTCTAACCCTAACACTAACACTTACCCGAAGCCTTACCCTAACATGTCCCCTAATCCTAACACGTTCGCTAACACTAAACCGTACCCTAACACGTACGCTCACCCTAAAACCTTGTCGTACACTAACCTGTACCCTAAACCGTGCCCATCCCCTAACCCTAACCCTAACCCTAACTCTAAGCCTAACCCTTACCCGAAGCCTTACCCTAACCCGTCCCATAATCCTAACCCGTACGCTAACACTAACACATACCCTAACACGTACGCTCACCCTAAACCATTGTCATACCCTAACCTGTACCCTAAACCGTCCCCGTACCCTAACCCTAACCCTAACCCTAAACCTTACCCGAAGTCTTACACTAACTCGTCCCCAAATCCTAACCCGTACGCTAACACTAACCCGTACCCTAACACGTACGCTCACACTAAACAGTTGTCGTACCCTAACCTGTACCCTAAACGGTCCCCGTCCCCTAACCCTAACCTTATCCCTAACCCTAACCCTTACCCGAAGCCTTACCCTCACCCGTCCCCTAATCCTAACCCGTACGCTAACACTAACCTGTACCCTAACACGTACGCTCACCCTAAACTTTGTCATATCCTAACCTGTACCCTAAACCGTCCCCATCCCCTAACCATAACCCTAACCCTAACCCTAAACCTAACCCTTACCCGAAGCCGTACCCAAAACCGTCCCCTAATCCTAAACCGTACGCTAACACTAACCCGTACCCTAATACGTACGCTCACCCTAAACCGTTGTTGTACTCTACCCTGTACCCTAAACCATCCCCGTCCCATAACCCTAACCCTAACAATAACCCTAAACCTAAACCTTACCCGAAACCTTACCCTAACCCGTCAACTAATCCTATCCCGTACGCTAACACTAACCCATACTCTAACACGTACGCTCACCCTAAACAGTTCTTGTACCCTAACCTATACCCTAAACCGCCCCCGTCCCCTAACCATAACGCTAAACCTAACCCTAACGCTTACCCGAGGCCTTACCCTAACCCTGCCCCTAATACTAACCCGTACGCTAACACTAACACATACCCTAACACGTACACTCACACTAAACTGTTGTCGTACCGTAACCTGTACCCTAAACCGTCCCCGTCCCCTAACCCTTACCCTAACCCTAACCCTACCCTAACTCTTACCCGAAGCCTTACCCTAACACGTCCCATAATCTTATCCTGAACGGTAACACTAACCCGTACCCTAACACGTACGCTCACCCTAAATCGTTGACGTACCCTAACCTGTACCCTAAACGGTCCCCGTCCCCTAATCCTAACCCAAACCCTTACCCGAATCCTTACCCTAAGCTGTCACCTAATCCTAACACGTACGCTAACGCTAAATCGTACTCTAAAACGTACGCTCATACTAAACCACTATCGAACCCTAACCTGTACCCTAAACCGTCCCCGTCCCCGTCCCTTAACCCTAATCCTAACCCTAACACTAACTCTTACCCGAAGCCTTACCCTAACCCGTTCCCTAATCCTAACCCGTACACTAACACTAACCCGTACCCTAACACGTACGCTCACCCTAAACCGTTATCGTACCCTAACCTGTACCCTAAACCGTCCCCGTCACCGTCCCCTAACCTTAATACTAACCCTTACCCGAAGCCTTACCCTAACCCGTCCCCTAATCCTAAACCGTACGCTAACACTAACCCGTACCCTAACACGTACGCTCACCCTAAGCCGTTGTAGTACCCTAATCTGTACCCTAAACTTTCAACGTGCCCTAACCCTAACCCTAACCCTAACCCTAACCCTTACCCGAAGCCTTACCATAACCCATAGGCTAACACTAACCGGTACCCTAACACGTACGCTCAACCTAAACCATTGTCGTACCCTAACCTGTACCCTAAACCGTCCCCATACCCTAACCCTAACTGTAACCCTTACCCGAAGCCTTACCGTAATCCATCCCTTACTCCTACCCGTATGCTAACACTAACACGTACCCTAACAGTTATGCTCACCCTACACCGTTGTCGTACACTAACCTGTACCCTAAACCGTCCCCGTCCCCTAACCCTAACACTATCCCTTACCCGAAGTCTTAGCATAACCCGTACGTTAACACTAACCGGAACCCTAACACATACGCTCAACCTAAACCGTTGTCGTACCCTAACCTGTACCCTAAACCGTCGCTTTACCCTAAACCTAACCCTAACCCTTACCCGAAGCCTTACGCTAAACCGTAACATAAACCTAACCCGTACGCTAACACTAAACCATACCCTAACACGTACGCTCACCCTAAAACGTTGTCGTACCCTAACCTGTACCCTAAACCGTCACCGTACCCTAACCTTTACCCGAAGCCTTACCGTAACCCGTACGCTAACGCTAACCAGTACCCTAACACGTACGCTCAACTTAAACTGTTGTCGTACCCTAACCTGTACCCTAAACCGTCCCCATTCCCTAACCCTAACCCTAACATTTACCCGAAGCCTTACTCTAACCCGCCCCCTAATACTAACCCGTACACTAACACTAACCCGTACCATAACACGTACGCTCACCCTGAAACGTTTTCGTACCCTAACCTGTATCCTAAACCGTCCCCGTCCCCGTCCCCTAACCATAACCCTAACACTTACCCGAAGCCTTACCCTAACCCGTCCCCTAATCCTAACCCGTACACTAACACTAACCCGTACCCTATCACGTACGCACACCCTAAACCGTTGTCATACCCTAACGTGTACCCTTAACCGTCCCCGTCCCCTAACCCTAAACCTAAACCTAACCCTAACCCTTACCCGAAGCCTTACACTAACCCGTCCAATAATCCTAAACCGTACGCTAACACTAACCCATACCCTACAACATACGCTCACGCTAAAACTTTGTCCTACCCTAACCTGTACACTAAACCGTCCCCGCCCCGTAAACCTTACGCTAACCCTAAACCTAACCCTTACCCGAAGCCTTACCCTAACCCGTCCCATAATCCTAACCCGTACTCTAACACTAACCCGTACCCGAACACATACCCTCACCCTAACCATTGTCGTACACTAACCTGTACCCTAAACTATCCCCATCCCAGTCCCCTAACCCTAACCCTAACCCTAACACTAAATCTTCCCCGAAGCCTTACCCTAACCCGTCCCCTAATCCTAACCCGTACGCTCACACTAACCTGTACCCTAACACGTACGCTCACCATAAACAGTTGTCATAACCTAACCTGTAGCCTAAACCGTCCCCATCCCCTAACCCTAACCCTAACCCTAACCCTTACCCGAAGCCTTCCCCTAACCCGTCCCCTAATCCTAACCGGTACGCTAACACTAACCCGTACCCTAACACGTATGCTCGCCCTAAACCTTTGACGTACCCTAACCTGTACACTAAACCGTCCCTGTCCCCTAACCCTAACCCTAAACCTAACCCTAAACCTTACCCGAAGTCTTACACTAACCCGTCCCCTAATCCTAACCCACACGCTAACACTAACACGTACCCTAACATGTTCGCTCACCCTAAATCGTTGTCGTACCCTAACGTGTACCCTAAACCGTCCCCGTCCCCATCCCCTCACCCTAACCCTAACCCTAACCCTAACCCTAAACCTTACCCGAAGCCTTACCCGAACCCGTCCCCTAATCCTAACCCGTACGCTAACACTAACCCGTACCCTAAAACGTACGCTCAGCCTAAAATGTTGTCGCACTCTAACCTGTACCATAAACAGTCTCCGTCCGCTAAACCTAACCATAACCCTAACCCTTACCTGAAGCCTTACCCTAACCCTTCCCCTAATCCTAACCCGTACGCAAACACTAACCCGTACCCAACACGTACACTCACCCTAAACCGTTGTCTTACCCTAACCTGAACCCTAAATCGTCCCTGTCTCCTAAACCTAACCGTAACCCTAACACTAACCCTAATCCTTACCCGAAGCCTTACACTTACCCGTCCCCTAATCCTAACCCGTACGCTAACACTAACCCGTACCATAACACGTACGCTCAACCTAAACCGCTGTCGTACCCTAACCTGTACCCTAAACCGTCCCGGTCCCCTAACACTAACCCTAACACTAAACCTTACCTGAAGCCTTACACTAACCCGTCACCTAATCCTAACCCGTACGCTAAAACTAACCCGTACCCTAACACGTTCGCTCACCCTCAACCGTTGTCGTACCCTATCCTGTACCCTAAACCATCCCCGTCCCCTTACCCTAAACCTAAACGTAATCCTAACCCTAACCGTTACCTGAATCCTTACCCTAACCCGTAACGTAATCCTAACCCATACGCTAACACTAACCCATACCCTAACACGTACGCTCACCCTAAACCATTGTCGTACCCTAACCTGTACCCTAAAGCGTCCCTGTCCCCTAACCCTAACCCTAACCCTAACACTAACCCTAACCTGTACCCTAAACCTTCCCGGTCCCCTAACCCTAACCCTAACCCTAACACTAACATTTACCCGAAGCCTTACCTTAACACGTCCCCTAACCCTAACACGTACACTAACACTAACCCGTGCCCTAACACGTACGCTCACCCTAAACCGTTGTCGTACACTAATCTGTACCCTAAACCGTCCCCGTCTCGTAACCCTAACCCTAACCCTAACCCTAACCCTAAACCTTAACCGAAGCCTTACACTAACCCGTCCCCTAATCCTAAACCGTACGCTAACACTAACCCGTACCATAAGATGTACGCTCACCCTAAACCGTTGTCGTACCCACCGTGTACCCTAAATGGTCCCCGTCCCTGTCCCCTAACCCTAACCCTAACCCGAACGCTAACACTTACCGGAAGCCTTACCCTAACCCGTCCCCTAATCCTAACCCGTACGCTAACACTAACCCGTACCCTAACACTTACGCTCAACCTAAACCATTGTCGTACCCTAACCTGTACCCTAAACCGTCCCCATCCCCTAACCCTAACCCTAACCCTAACCCTAACCCTTACCCGAAGCCTTACCCTAACCCATCCCCTAATCCTAAACCGTACGCTAACACTAACCTGTATCCTAACACGTACGCTCAACTAAACCGTTGTCGTACACTAACCTGTAACCTAAACTGTCCCCGTCCCCGTCCCCTAACCGTAACCCTAACCCTAAACCTTACCCGAAGCCTTAGCCTAAGCCGTCCCCTAATTCTAACCTCTACGCTAACATTAACACATACCTAACACGTACGCTCACACTAAACCGTTGTCGTACCCTAACCTGTACCCTAAACCGTCCCCGTTCCCTAACCCTAAGCCTAACACTTACCCGAAGCCTTAACCTAACCCGTCCCCTAATCCTAACCCGTACGCTCACACTAACTTGTACCCTAACACGTACGCTCACCCTAAACCGTTCTCATACCCTAAACTGTACCCTAAACCGTCCCCGTCCCCTAACCCTAACCCTAACGCTAACACTAACCCTAACCCTTACCCGAAGCCTTACCCTAACCCGTCCCCTAATCCTAACCCTTATGCTAACACTAACCCGTATTCTAACACGTACGCTCACCCTAAACCGTTGACGTACCCTAACCGGTACCCTAAACCGTCCCCGTCCCCTAACCCTAACCCTAAACCTAACCCTAAACCTAACCCTTACCTGAAGCCTTAACCTAACCCGTCCCCTAATCCTAACCCGTACGCTAACACTAACCATTGCCCTAACACGTACGCTCATCCTAAACCGTTGTCGTAGCCTAACCTGTACCCTAAACTGTCCCCGTACCCTAACCCTAACCCTAACCCTAACCCTAAACCTAACCCGAAGCCTTACCCTAACCCGTCCCCTAATCCTAACCCGTACCCTAACACTAATACGTACCCTAACACGTACGCTCACCGTAAACCGTTGTCGTACTCTAACCTGTACCCTAGACCGTCCCCGTCCCCTAACACTAACCCTAACCCTAACCCTAACCCTAACCCTTACCCGAACCTTACGCTAACCCGTCCCCAATCCTAACCCGTACGCTAACACTATCCCGTACCCTAACATGTACGCTCAACCTAAACTGTTGTTGTACACTAACCTGTACCCTAAACCGTCCCCTTCCCCATCCCCGTCCTCTAACCCTAACTTTAACCCTAACCCTTACCCGAAGCCTTATCCTAACCCGTCCCCTAATCCTAACCCGTAGGCTATCACTAACCCATACCCTAACATGTGCGCTCACCCTAAACATTTGTCGTACACTAACCTGTACCCTAAACCATCCCCGTCCTGGTCCCCTAACCCTAACCCTAACCCTAACCCTATCCCTTAACCGAAGTCTTACCCTAACCCGTCCCCTAATCCTAATCCGTACGCTAACACTAACCCGTACCCTAACACTTACGCTCAATCTAAACCGTTATCATACCCTAACCTGTACCCTAAATTGTCCCCGTCCCCTAACCCTAACCCTAACCCTTACCCGAAGCCTTACCCTAACCCGTCTACTAATCCTAACCCGTACGCTAACACTAACCCGTACCCTAACATGTACGCTCACCCTAAACCATTGTCATAACTTAACATGTACCCTAAACCGTCCCCGTCCCCTAAACCTAACCCTAAACCTAACCCTAAACCTAACCCTTACCCGAAGCCTTACCCTAACCCATACCCTAATCCTAACCCATACGCTAAAAATAACCCTTGCCCTAACACGTACGCTCACATTAAACCGCTCTCGTACACTAACCTGTACCTTAAACCATCCCCATACCCTAACCCTTACCCTAACCCTAACCCTTACCCGAAGCCTTACTCTAACCCGTCCCATAATCCTATCCGGAACGCTTACACTAACCCATACCCTAACACGTACGCTCACCCTAAACCGTTGACGTACTCTAACCTGTACCTTAAACCGTCCCCGTCCCCTAACCCTAACCCTATCCCTAACCCTTACCCGAAGCCTTACCCTATCACGTACCCTAATCCTAACCCGTACGCTAACACGAACCCGTACCCTAACACGTACGCTCACACTAAACCGTTGTCGTACTCTAACCTGTACCCTAAACCGTCCCCATCCGCTATCCCTAACCCTAACCCTAACCCTAACACTTACCCAAATCATAACCCTAACGCGTCCCCTAATCCTAAACCGTACGCTAACACTAACCCGTGCCCTAACACGTATGCTCACCCTAAACCATTGTCGTACACTAACCTGTATCCTAAACCGTCCCGGTCCCCGTCCCCGAAACCTAACCCTAACCCTAAGCCTCACCCTTACTCGAAGCCTTATCCTAACCAGCCCCTAATCCTAACCCGTACGTTAACAGTAACCCGTACCCTAACCAGTACGCTCACCCTAAACCGTGGTCGTACCCGAACCTGTACCCTAAACCGTCTCTGTCCCCTGAACCTAACCCTAACCCTAACCCTAACCCTAAACCTTACCCGAAGCCTTCCACTAACCCGTCCCCTAATCCTAACCCGTACGCGAACTCTAACCCGTACCCTAACACGTACACTGACCCTAAACCATTCTCGTACACTAACCTGTACCCTAAACCATCCACGTCCCCTAACCCTAAACCTAAACCTAACCCTAACCCTTACCCGAAGACTTACCCTAACCCGTCCCCTTATACTAAACCGTACGCTAACACTAACACGTACCCTAACACGTACGCTCACCCTAAACCGTTGTCATACACTAACCTGTACCCTAAACCGTCCCCGTCGCCTAACACTAACCCTAACCCTAACCCGAACCCTTACCCGAACCCTTACCCTAACACTTCCCCTAATCCTTACCCGTATGCTAACACTAACCCGTACCCTAACACGTACGCTCACCCTAAACCGTAGTCGTACACTAACCTGTACCCTAAACCGTCCCTGTCGCCGTCTCCGACCCCTAACCCTAACGCTTACCCGAAGCCTTACCCTAAACTGTCCCCTAATCCTAACCCGTACGCTAACACTAAACCGTACCCTAACACGTACGCTCACCCTAAATCGTTGTCGTACTCTAACCTCTACCCTAAACCGTCTCCGTACGCTAACCCTAACCCTAACCCTAACACTTACCCTTACCTGAAGCCTTACCGTAACCCGTCCCGTAATCCTAACCCGTACGCTAACACTAACCCGTTACCTAACACGTACGCTCACCCTAAACTGCTGTCGTCCCCTAACCTATACCATAAACCATCCCCGTTCCTGTCCCCTAAACCTAACCCTAACCCTAAACCTAACCCTTACCCGATTCCTTACCCTAAACCGTCCCCTAATCTGAACCCGTACGCTAACACTAACCCGTACCCTAACACGTATGCTCACCCTAAACCGTTGTCGTACCCTAACCTGTGCCCTAAACCGTCCTCGTCCCCTAACCATAACCCTAACCGTAACCCTAACACTAACCGTTACCCGCAGCCTTACACTAACCCGTCCCTTAATCCTAACCCGTACGCTAATACTAACCCGTACCCTAACACGTACGCTCACCCTAAACCGTTGACGTACCCTAACCTGTACCCTAAACCATCCCCGTCCCCGTCCCCGTCCCCTAACCCTAACCCTAACCCTACCCCTTACCCGAAGCCTTACCCTAACCCGTCCCCTAAGCCTAACCCGTACGCTAACACTAGCCCGTACCCTAACACGTACGCTCACACTAAACTGTTGTCGTACACTAACCTGTACCCTATACCGTCCCAGTCCCCTAACCCTAACCCTAACCCTAACCCTAAACCTAACCCTTACCCGAAGCCTTACCCTAACCATTCCCCTAAACCTAATCGGTATGCTAACAGTAACACCTACCCTAAAACGTACGCTCACCCTAAACCGTTGTCATACCCTAACCTTTACCCTAAACCGTCCCCGTCCCCTAAACTTAACCCTAACTCTAACCCTAAACCTAAACCTTACCCGAAGCCTTGCCCTAACCTGTCCCCTAATCCTAACCCGTACACTAACTCTAACCCGTACCCTAACACGTACTCTCACCCTAAACCGTTGTCTTACCCTAATCTGTACCCTAAACCGTTCCCGTCCCCGTCCCCTAACCCTAACCATAACCTTAACCCTAAATATTTCCCGAAGCCTTACACTAACACGTCCCCTAATCCTAACCCGTACGCTAACACGTACGCTCACCCTAAACTGTTGTCGTACACTAACCTGTACCCTAAGCCGTCCCCGTCCCCTAACCCTAACCCTAACCCTTACCCTATCCTTAACACTTACCCGAAGCCTTACACTAAACCATCCCCTAATACTAACTCGTACGCTAACACTAACCTGTACCCTAACACGTACACTCAACCTAAACCGTTGTCGTACACTAACCTGTACCCTAAAACGTCCTGGTCCCCTAACTGTAACCCTATCCCTAACCCTAAACCTAACCTTTACCCGAAGCCTTACCCTAACCCGTCCCCTAATCCTTACCCGTACGCTAACACTAACCCGTGCCCTAACACGTATGCTCACCCTAAAACGTCGTACCCTAACATGTACCCTAAACCGTCCCCTACCCCCTTCCCGTCCCCGTCCCCTAACCCTAACCCTAACCTGTACCCTAAACCATCCCCGTCCCCGTCCCCTAACCCTAACCCTAAACCTATCCCTTACCCGAAGCCTTACCCTAAGTCGTCCCCTAATCCTAACCCGTACGCTAACACTAAACCATACACTAACACGTACGCTCCCCCTAAACCGTTGTCGTACCCTAACCTGTACCCTAAACCGTCCCCGTCCCCTAACCCTAACCCTTACCCTAAACCTTACCCTAAGTCTTAACCTAACCCGTCCCCTAATCCTAACCCGTAGGCTAACACTAACCCGTACCCTAACACGTAGGCTCACCCTAAACCGTTGTCATACCCTAATCTTACCCTAAACCGTCCCCGTCCCCTAACCCTAACCCTAATCCTAACCCTAACCCTTACCCGAAGCCTTACCCTAACCCATCGCCTAATCCTAACCCGTACAGTAACACTAACACGTACCCTAACACATACACTCACCCTATACCGTTGTCGTACCCAAACCTGTACCCCAGACGGTCCCCGTCCCCTAACCCTAACCCTAACCCTTACCCGAAGCCTTACCCTAACCTGTGCCCAATCCTAACCCGTACGCTAACACTAACCCGTACCCTAACACGTACGCTCAACCTAAAACGTTGTCGTACCCTAACCTGTACCCTAAATCGTCCCTGTCCCCGTCCCCTAACCCCAACCCTAACCCTTACCCGAAGCCTTACATTAACCCGTCCCCTAATCCTAATCCATACGCTAACACTAACACGTACCCTAACACGTACGCTCACCCTAAACCGTTGTCGTAATCTAACCTGTACCCTAAACCGTCCCCGTCCCCATCCCCTAATCCTAACCCTAACCCTTACCCGAAGCCTTACCCTAACCCGTCCCCTAATCCTAAACCGTACGCTAACACTAACCCGTACCCTAACACTTACGCTCACCCTAAAACGTTGTGACAGCCTAACCTGTAGTCTAAACCGTCCCCATCCTCTAACCCTAACCCTAAATCTAAGCCTTACCCGAAGCCTTATGGTAACCTGTCCCCTAATGCTAACACGTATGCTAACACTAACCCGTACCCTAACACGTACGCTCTCCCTAAAACGTTGTCGTACAGTAACCTGTACCCTAAAACGTCCCCGTCCCCTAACCCTAACACTAACACTAACCCTAATCCTAACCTTACCCGAAGCCTTACCCTAACCCGTCCCTTAATCCTAACCCGTATGCTAAAACTAACCTGTACCCTAACACAAACGCTCACCCTAAACCGTTGTCGTACACTAACCTGTACCCTAAATCGTCCCCGTGCCCTAACCCTAACCCTAACCATAACCCTAACCCTTACCCGAAGCCTTACACTAACCCGTCTCCTAATCCTAACCTGTACGCTAACACTAACACGTACCCTAACATGTACGCTCACCCTAAACTGTAGTCATAGCCTAACCTGTACCCTAAACCGTCCTCGTCCTCTAACCCTAACCCTAACCCTAACCCTTATCCGAGGCCTTACCCTAACCCGTCCCCTATTCCTAAACCGTACGCTAACACTAACCCGTACCCTAACACGTTCGCTCTCCCTAAATCGTTGTCGTACCGTAACCTGTACCCTAAACCCTCCCCGTCCCCTAACCCTAACCCTAACACTAACCTTAACCCTAACCCTTACCCGAAGCCTTACCCTAACCCGTCCCCTAATAGTAACCCGTACGCTAACACTAAACTCTACCCTAACACGTACGCTCACCCTAAAGTGTTGTCGTACGCTAACCTGTACCCTAAACCGTCACTGTCCCCATCCACGTCCCCTAACCCTAACCCTCACACTTACCCGAAGCCTTACCCTAACCCGTCCCCTAATCATAACGCGTACGCTAACACTAACTTGTACCCTAACACGTACGCTCACCCTAAAACGTTGTCGTACACTAATCTGTACCCTAAACCGTCCCCGTCCCCTAACCCTAAAACTAACCCTAACCCTAACACTTACCCGAGGCCTTACCCTAACACGTCCCCTAATCCTAACCCGTACGCTAACACTAACATGTACCCTAACACGTACGCTCACCCTAAACTGTTGTCGTACACTAACCTGTACCTTAAACCGTCCCCGTCCCCTAACCTTAACTCTAACCCTAACCCTTAGCCGAAGCCTTAACCTAACCCATCCCCTAATCCTAAACCGTACGCTAACACTTACCCGTACCCTAACATGTACGCTCAACCTAAACCGTTGTCATAGCCTAACCTGTACCCTAAACCGTCCTCGTCCTCTAACCCTAACCCTAACCTTAACCCTTACCCGAAGACTTACCCTAACCCGTCCCCTAATCCTAACCCGTTCGCTAACACTAACCCGTACCCTAACACGTATGCTCTCCCTAAACCGTTGTCGTACCCTAACTTGTACCCTCAACCATCCCCGTCCCATAACCCTAAACCTAACCCTAACCCTAACCCTAACCCTTACCCGAAGCCTTACCCTAACCCGTCCCCTAATACTAACCCGTACGCTAACACTAACCTGTACCCAAATACGTACACTCGCCCTAAATCCTTGTCGTACACTAACCCGTACCCTAAACCGTCCCCGTCCCCGTCCCCTAACCCTAACACTAACCCTTAACCTTACCCTAAGCCTTACACTAACCCGTCACTTAATCCTAACACGTACGCTAACACTAACACGTACCCTAACACGTACGCTCACCCTAAACCGTTGTCGTACACTAACCTGTACCCTAAACCGTCCCCGTCCCCGTGCCCGTCCCCTAACCCTAACCCTAACCCTTACTCGAAGCCTTACCCTAACCCGTCCCCTAATCCTAACCCGTACGCTAACAGTAACCCGTACTCTAAAACGTATGCTCACCCTTAACCTTTGTCATACCCTAACCTGTACACTCAACCGTCCCCGTCCCCTTCCCCGTCCCCTAACCCTAACTCTAACCCTAACCCTTACCCGAAGCCTTACCCTAAACCGTCCCCTAATCCTAACCCATACGCTAACAGTAACCCGTACCCTAACACGTACGCTCTCCCTAAACCGTTGTCGTACCCTAACCTGTACCCTAAACCGTCACCGTCAACTAACCCAAACCCTCACCCTAACCCTAACCCTAACCCTTACCCGAAGCCTTACCCTAATCCGTCCCCTAATCCTAACCCGTACGCTAACACTAACCTGTACCCTAACACGTACGCTCACCCCAAAACCTTGTCGTACACTAATCTGTACCCTAAACCGTCCCCGTCCCCTAACCCTAACCCTAACCCTAACCCTAACCCTTACCCGAAGCCTTACACTAACCCGTCCCTTAATCCTAAACCTTACTCTAACACTAATATGTACCCTAACATGTATGCTCACCCTAAACCGTTGTCGTACACTAACCTGTACCCTAAACCATCCCCGTCCCCTAACCCTAACCCGAAGGCTTACCCTAATCCATCCCCTAATCCTAACACGTATGCTAACACTAACCCGTACCCTAACACGAATGCTCACCCTAAACAGTTGTCGTACCCTAACCAGTACTCTAAACTGTCCCCGTACCCGTGCCCGTCCCCTAACCCTAACCCTAACACTAACCCTTAACCGAAGCCTTACACTAACCCGTATCTTTATCCTAACCCGTACGCAAACACTAACACGTACCCTAACACGTACACTCACCCTAAACTGTTGTCATATACTAACCTGTACCTTAAACCATCCCCGTCCCCTAACCCTAAACCTAACCCTAACCCTATCCCTAACCCTTACCCGAAGCCTTACCCTAACCCGTCCCCTAATCCTAACCCGTACGCTAACACTAACCCGTACCCTAACACGTATGCTCTCCCTAAACCGTTGTCGTACCCTAACCTGTACCCTCAAACATCCCCGCCCCATAACCCTAAACCTAACCCTAACCCTAACCCTTACCCGAAGCCTTACCCTAACCCGTCCCCTAATACTAACCCGTACGCTCACACTAACCTGTACCCTAATACGTACGCTCACCCTAAACCGTTGTCGTACACTAACCTGTACCCTAAACCGTCCCCGTCCCCGTCCCCTAACCCTAACCCTAAACCTTACCCTTACCCTAAGCCTTACACTAACCCGTCACTTAAACCTAACACGTACGCTAACACTAACACGTACCCTAACACGTACGCTCACCCTAAACCATTGTCATAGCCTATCCTGTACCCTAAACCCTCCCCGTCCTCTAACCCTAGCCCTAACCCTTACCCGAAGCCTTACCCTAACCCGTCCCCTAATCCTAACCCGTACGCTAACACTAAACTGTACCCTAACTCGTACGCTCACCCTAAACCGTTATCGTACACTATCCTGTACCCTAATCCATCCCCGAGCCCATCCCCTAACACTAAAGCTTACCCAAAGCCTTACCCTAAACCGTCCCCTAATCCAAACACGTACGCTAACACTGACAGGTACCCTAACATGTACGCTCACCCTAAACCTTTTCGTACACTAACCTGTACCCTAAACCGTCCCCGTCCCCGTCTCCTAACCCTAAACCTAAACCTAACCGTAAACCTTACCCAAAGCCTTACACTAACCCGTCCCCGAATCCTAAACCGTACGCTAACACGAACCCGTACCCTAACCCATATGCTCACACTAAACCATTGTCATACACTAACCTGTACCTTAAACTGCCCCCGTCCCCGTTCCCTAACCCTAACCCTAACCCTAACACTTACCCGAAGCCTTACCCTAAGCCGATCTCTAATCCTAAACCATACGCTAACACTAACCCGTACGCTAACACGTATGCTCACCGTAAACCGTTGTCGTACACTAACCTGTACACTAAACCGTCCCTGTCCCCTTAACCTAACCCTAACCCTAACCCTAACCCTTACCAGAAGCCTTACCCTAACCCGTCCCCTAATCCTAACCCGAACGCTAACACTAACACGTACCCTAAAACTTATGCTCACCCTAAACCGTTGTCGTACCCTAAACTGTACCCTAAACTGTCCCCGTCCCCTAACCCTAACCCTAACCGTAAGCCTAACCCTTACCCGAAGCCTTACCCTAACCCGTCCCCTAATCCTAACCCGAACGCTAACACTAACCAGTACCCTAACACGTACGCTCACCCTAAACCGTTGTCGTACACTAACCTGTACCCTAAACCGTCCCAGGCTCCGCCCCAACCCTAACCCTAACCCTAACACTTACCCGAAGCCTTACACTAACCCGTCCCCTAATCCTAACCCGTACGCTAACAGTAACCCGTACCCTAACACGTACGCTCTCCCTAAACTGTTGTCGTACCCTAACCTGTACCCTAAACCGTCGCCGTCAACTAACCCTAAACATAACCCTAACCCTAACACTTACCCGAAGCCTTAACCTAAACCGTCCCCTAATCCTAACCCGTACACTAACACTAACCTGTACCCTAACATGTACGCTCACCCTAAAACGTTGTCGTACACTAATCTGTACCCTAAACCGTCCCCGTCCCCATCCCCTAACCCTAACCCTAACCCTTACCCAAAGCCTTACACTAACCCGTCCCTTAATCCTAACCCGTACGCTAACACTAACACGTACCCTAACACGTACGCTCACCCGAAAGTGTTGTCGTACGCTAACCTGTACCCTAAACCGTCACCGTCCCCATCCCCGTCCCCTAACCCTAACCCTTACCCTAACCCGTCCCCTAATCCTAACGCGTACGCTAACACTAACTTGTACCCTAACACGTACGCTCACCCTAAAACGTTGTCGTACACTAATCTGTACCCTAAACCGTCCCCGTCCCCTAAACCTAACCCTAAAACTAACCCTAACCCTAACACTTACCCGAGGCTTTACCCTAACACGTCCCCTAATCCTACCCCGTACGCTAACACTAACATGTATCCTAACACGTACGCTCACCCTAAACTGTTGTCGTACACTAACCTGTACCTTAAACCGGCCCCGTCCCCTAACCCTAACCCTAACCCTAACCCTTAGCCGAAGCCTTAACCTAACACATCCCCTAATCCTAAACCGTACGCTAACACCAGTACCCTAAACTGTCCCCGTCCCCGTGCCCATCCCCTAACCCTAACCCTAACACTAACCCTTACCCGAAGCCTTACACTAACCCGTCACTTAAACCTAACACGTACGCTATCACTAACACGTTCCCTAACACGTACGCTCACCCTAAACCGTTGTCGTACACTAACCTGTACCCTAAACCGTCCCCGTCCCCTAACCCTAACCGTAACCCTAACCCTTACCCGAAGCCTTACACTAACCCGTCCCTTAATCCTAACCCGGACGCTAACACTAACACGTACCCTAACATGTACGCTCGCCCTAAACCGTTGTCGTACACTAACCTGTACCCTAAACCGTCCCCGTCTCCGTCCCCTAACCCTAACTCTAACCCTTACCCGAAGCCTTACCCTAACCCGTCCCCTAAACCTAACCCGTACGCTAACACTAACCTGTACCCTAACACGTACCCTCACCCTAAACCGTTGTCGTACACTAACCTGTACCCTAAACTGTCCCCATCCCCTAACCCTAACCCTAACCCTAACCCTACCACTAACCCTTACCCGAAGCCTTACCCTAACCCGTCCCCTAATCCTAACCCGTACGCTAACACTAACACGTACCCTAACACGTACGCTCAGCCTAAACCGTTGTCGTACCCTAACCTGTAACCTAAACCGTCCCGGTCCCCTAACCCTAACCCAAACCCTAACCCTAGCACTTACCCGAAGCCTTACCCTAACCCGTCCCCTAATCCTAACTCGTACGATAACACTAACCCGGACCCTAACACGTATGCTCACCCTAAACAGTTGACGTGCCCTAACCTGTACCCTAAACTGTCCCCGTCCCCGTCCCCTAACCCTAACCGTAACCCTAAGCCTTACCCGAAGCCTTAACCTAACCCGTCCCCTAATCCTAAACCGTACGCTAACACTAACCCGTAACCTAACACATACGCTCACCCTAAACCATTGTCATAGCCTAACCTGTACCCTATACCGTCCCCATCCTCTAACCCTAACCCTAACCCTAACCCTTACCCAAAGCCTTACCCTAACCTGTCCCCTAATCCTAACCTGTACGCTAACACTAACCTGTACCCTAACACGTACGCTCTCCTTAAACCGTTTTCGTACCCTTACCTGTACCCTAAACCGTCCCCGTCCCCGTCCCCTAAACCTAACCCTAAACCTAATCCTAACCCTTATCCGAAGCCTTACCCTAACTCGTCCCCTAATCCTAACCCGTACGCTAACACTTACCCGTACCCTAACACGTACGCTCAGCCTAAACCGTTGTCATAGCCTAACCTGTATCCTAAACCGTCCCCATCCTCTAACCCTAACCCTAACCCTAACCTTTACCCGAAGCCTTACGCTTACCCGTTCTCTAATCCTAAAGCGTACGCTAACACTAACCAGTACCCTCACACGTACGCTCTCCCTAAACAGTTGTCGTACCCTAACCTGTACCTTAAACGATCCCTGTCCCCTACCCTAAACCTAACACTAACCCTAACCCTAACCCTTACCTGAAGCCTTACCCTAACCCGTCCCCTAATCCTAACCCATACCCTAACACTAAACTGTACCCTAACACGTACGCTCACCCTAAACCGTTGTCGTACCCTAACCTGTACCCTAAACCGTCCCCGTCCCCTTAACCTAACCCTAACCCTAACCCTTACCTGAAGCCTTACCCTAACCCGTCCCCTAATCCTAACACGTACGCTAACACTAACAGGTACCCTGACACGTACGCTCACCCTAAACCGTTGTGGTACCCTAAACTGTACCCTAAACCGTCCCCGTCCCCGTCCCCTAACGCTAACCCTAACCCTAACCCTTACCCGAAGCCTTATATTAACCCTTCCCCTAATCCTAAACCGTACGCAAACACGAACCCGTACCCTAACACGTACGCTCACCCTAAAACGTTGTCGTACCTGACCTGTACCCTAAACTGTCCCCGTCCCCGTGCCCGTCCCCTAACCCTAACCGTAACCCTTACTCGAAGCCTTACCCTAACCCGTCCCCTAATCCTAACCCGTACGCTAACAGTAACCCGTACTCTAAAACGTATGCTCACCCTAAACCGTTGTCATACACTAACCTGTACACTCAACCGTCCCCGTCCCCTTCCCCGTCCCCTAACCCTAACCCTAACCCTAACCCTTACCCGAAGCCTTACCCTAAACCGTCCCCTAATCCTAACCCATACGCTAACAGTAACCCGTACCCTAACACGTACGCTCTCCCTAAACCGTTGTCGTACCCTAACCTGTACCCTAAACCGTCGCCGTCAACTAACCCAAACCCTCACCCTAACCCTAACCCTAACCCTTACCCGAAGCCTTACCCTAACCCGTCCCCTAATCCTAACCCGTACGCTAACACTAAACTGTACCCTATCTCGTACGCTCACCCTAAACCGTTATCGTAAACTATCCTGTACCCTAATCCATCCCCGAGCCCATCCTCTAACCCTAAAGCTTACCCAAAGCCTTACCCTAAACCGTCCCCTAATCCAAACACGTACGCTAACACTGACAGGTACCCTAACATGTACGCTCACTCTAAAACTTTTCGTACACTAACCTGTACCCTAAACCGTCCCCGTCCCCGTCCCCTAACCCTAACCCTTAACCGAAGCCTTACCCTAACCCGTCCCCTAATCCTAAACCGTACGCTAACACGAACCCGTAACCTAACACATACTCTCACCCTAAACCGTTGTCATAGCGTAATCTGTACCCTAAACTGTCCCCGTCCTCTAACCCTAACCCTAACCCTTACCCGAAGCCTTACCCTAACCCGTCCCATAATCCTAACCCGTACGCTAACACTAACCCGTAACCTAACACGTACGCTCACCTTAACCATTGTCATAGCCTAACCTGTACCCTAAACCGTGCCCATCCTCTAACCCTAACCGTAACCCTAACCCTAACCCTAAACCTTACCTGAAGCCTTACCCTAAACCGTCCCCTAATCCTAACCCATACCCTAACACTAACCTGTACCCTAACACGTACGCTCACCCTAAACCTTTGTCGTACACTAACCTGTACACTAAACCGTCCCCGTCCCCTTAACCTAACCCTAACCCTAACCCTAACCCTTACCAGAAGCCTTACCCTAACCCGTCCCCTAATCCTAACCCGAACGCTAACACTAACACGTACCCTAAAACTTACGCTCACCCTAAACCGTTGTCGTACCCTAAACTGTACCCTAAACTGTCCCCGTCCCCTAACCCTAACCCTAACCGTAAGCCTAACCCTTACCAGAAGCCTTACCCTAACCCGTCCCCTAATCCTAACCCGAACGCTAACACTAACCAGTACCCTAACACGTACGCTCACCCTAAACCGTTGTCGTACACTAACCTGTACCCTAAACCGTCCCAGTCTCCGCCCCTAACTCTAAACCTAACCCTAACACTTACCCGAAGCCTTACACTAACCCATCCCCTAATCCTAAACCGTACGCTAACAGTAACCCATACCCTAACACGTACGCTCTCCCTAAACTGTTGTCGTACCCTAAACTGTACCCTAAACCGTCGCCGTCAACTAACCCTAAACCTAACCCTAAACCTAACACTTACCCGAAGCCTTACCCTAAACCGTCCCCTAATGCTAACCCGTACACTAACACAAACCTGTACCCTAACATGTACGCTCACCCTAAAACGTTGTTGTAAACTAATCTGTACCCTAAACCGTCCCCGTCCCCGTCCCCTAACCCTAACCCTAACCCTTACCCAAAGCCTTACACTAACCCGTCCCTTAATCCTAACCCGTACGCTAACACTAACACGTACCCTAACACGTACGCTCACCCTAAAGTGTTGTCGTACGCTAACCTGTACCCTAAACCGTCACCGTCCCCATCCCCGTCCCCTAACCCTAACCCTAACCCTTACCCGAAGCCTTACTCTAACCCGTCCCCTAATCCTAACATGTACGCTAACACTAACTTGTACCCTAACACGTACGCTCACCCTAAAATGTTGTCGTACACTAATCTGTACCCTAAACCGTCCCCATCCTCTAAATCTAACCCTAAAACTAACCGTAACCCTAACACTTACCCGAGGCCTTACCCTAACACGTCCCCTAATCCTAACCCGTACGCTAACACTAACATGTACCCTAACACGTATGCTCACCCTAAACTGTTGTCGTACTCTAACCTGTACCTTAAACCGTCCCCGTCCCCTAACCCTAACCGTAACCCTAACCCTTACCCGAAGCCTTACACTAACCCGTCCCTTAATCCTAACCCGGATGCTAACACTAACACATACGCTAACATGTACGCTCACCCTAAACCGTTATCGTACACTAACCTGTACCCTAAACCGTCCCCGTCTCCGTCCCCTAACCCTAACTCTAACCATTACACGAAGCCTTACCCTAACCCGTCCCCTAAACCTAACCCGTACGCTAACACTAAACTGTACCCTAACACGTACCCTCACCCTAAACCATTGTCGTACACTAACCTGTACCATAAACTGTCCCTGTCCCCTAACCCTAACCCTAACCCTAACCCTAACCCTACCACTAACCCTTACCCGAAGCCTTACCCTAACCCGTCCCCTAATCCTAACCCGTACGCTAACACTAACACGTACCCTAACACGTACGCTCAGCCTAAACCGTTGTCGTACCCACACCTGTACCCTAAACCGTCCCGGTCCCCTAACCCTAACCCTAACCCTAACCCTAGGCCTTACCTGAAGCCTTACCCTAACCCGTCCCCTAATCCTAACCCGTACGCTAACACTAACCCCGACCCTAACACGTATGCTCACCCTAAACAGTTGACGTGCCCTAACCTGTACCCTAAACTGTCCCCGTACCCGTCCCCTAACCCTAACCGTAACCCTAACCCTTACCCGAAGCCTTACCCTAACCCGTCCCCTAATCCTAAACCGTACGCTAACACTAACCCGTAACCTAACACATACGCTCACCCTAAACCATTGTCATAGCCTAACCTGTACCCTATACCGTCCCCATCCTCTAACCCTAACCCTAACCCTAACCCTTACCCAAAGCCTTACCCTAACCTGTCCCCTAATCCTAACCTGTACGCTAACACTAACCTTTACCCTAACACGTACGCTCTCCTTAAACCGTTTTCGTACCCTAACCTGTACCCTAAACCGTCCCCGTCCCCGTCCCCTAACCCTAACCCTAAACCTAATCCTAACCCTTATCCGAAGCCTTACCCTAACACGTCCCCTAATCCTAACAAGTACGCTAACACTTACCCGTACCCTAACACGTACGCTCTCCCTAAACCGTTGTCGTACCCTAACCTGTACCCTAAACCGTCGCCGTCAACTAACCCAAACCCTCACCCTAACCCTAACCCTAACCCTTACCCGAAGCCTTACCCTAATCCGTCCCCTAATCCTAACCCGTACGCTAACACTAACCTGTACCCTAACACGTACGCTCACCCCAAAACCTTGTCGTACACTAATCTGTACCCTAAACCGTCCCCGTCCCCTAACCCTAACCCTAACCCTAACCCTAACCCTTACCCGAAGCCTTACACTAACCCGTCTCTTAATCCTAAACCTTACGCTAATACTAATATGTACCCTAACATGTACGCTCACCCTAAACCGTTGTCGTACCCTAACCTATTCCCTCAACCATCCCCGTCCCATAACCCTAAACCTAACCCTAACCCTAACCCTTACCCGAAGCCTTACCCTAACCCGTCCCCTAATACTAACCCGTACGCTAACACTAACCTGTACCCTAATACGTACGCTCACCCTAAACCATTGTCGTACACTAACCTGTACCCTAAACCGTCCCCATCCCCGTGCCCTAACCCTAACCCTAAACCTTACCTTTACCCTAAGCCTTACACTAACCCGTCACTTAAACCTAACACGTATGCTAACACTAACACGTACCCTAACACGTACGCTCACCCTAAACCATTGTCATAGCCTATCCTGTACCCTAAACCCTCCCCGTCCTCTAACCCTAACCCTTACCTGAAGCCTTACCCTAACCCGTCCCCTAATCCTAACCCGTACGCTAACACTAAACTGTACCCTAACTCGTACGCTCACCCTAAACCGTTATCGTACACTATCCTGTACCCTAATCCATCCCCGAGCCCATCCCCTAACCCTAAAGCTTACCCAAAGCCTTACCCTAAACCGTCCCCTAATCCAAACACGTACGCTAACACTGACAGGTACCCTAACATGTACGCTCACCCTAAACCTTTTCGTACACTAACCTGTACCCTAAACCGTCCCCGTCCCCGTCTCCTAACCCTAAACCTAAACCTAACCGTAAACCTTACCCAAAGCCTTACACTAACCCGTCCCCTAATCCTAAACCGTACGCTAACACGAACCCGTACCCTAACACATATGCTCACCCTAAACAATTGTCCTACACTAACCTGTACCTTAAACTGCCCCCGTCCCCGTTCCCTAACCCTAACCCTAACCCTAACCCTAACACTTACCCGAAGCCTTACCCTAACCCGATCTCTAATCCTAAACCGTACGCTAACACTAACCCGTACGCTAACACGTATGCTCACCGTAAACCGTTGTCGTACACTATCCTGTACACTAAACCGTCCCCGTCCCCTTAACCTAACCCTAAACCTAAACCCTAACCCTTACCAGAAGCCTTACCCTAACCCGTCCCCTAATCCTAACCCGAACGCTAACACTAACACGTACCCTAAAACTTACGCTCACACTAAACCGTTGTCGTACCCTAAACTGTACCCTAAACTGTCCCCGTCCCCTAACCCTAATCCTAACCGTAAGCCTAACCCTTACCCGAAGCCTTACCCTAACCCGTCCCCTAATCCTAACCCGAACGCTAACACTAACCAGTACCCTAACACGTACGCTCACCCTAAACCGTTGTCGTACCCTAACCTGTACCCTAAACTGTCGCCGTCAACTAACCCTAAACATAACCCTAACCCTAACACTTACCCGAAGCCTTACCATAAACCGTCCCCTAATCCTAACCCGTACACTAACACTAACCTGTACCCTAACATGTACTCTCACCCTAAAACGTTGTCGTACACTAATCTGTACCCTAAACCGTCCCCGTCCCCGTCCCCTAACCCTAACCCTAACCCTTACCCAAAGCCTTACACTAACCCGTCCCTTAATCCTAACACGTACGCTAACACTAACACGTACCCTAACACGTACGCTCACCCTAAAGTGTTGTCGTACGCTAACCTGTACCCTAAACCGTCACTGTCCCCATCCACGTCCCCTAACCCTAACCCTCACACTTACCCGAAGCCTTACCCTAACCCGTTCCCTAATCATAACGCGTACGCTAACACTAACTTGTACCCTAACACGTACGCTCACCCTAAAACGTTGTCGTACACTAATCTGTACCCTAAACCGTCCCCGTCCCCTAACCCTAAAACTAACCCTAACCCTAACACTTACCCGAGGCCTTACCCTAACACGTCCCCTAATCCTAACCCGTACGCTAACACTAACATGTACCCTAACACGTACGCTCACCCTAAACTGTTGTCGTACACTAACCTGTACACTAAACCGTCCCCGTCCCCTTAACCTAACCCTAACCCTAACCCTAACCCTTACCAGAAGCCTTACCCTAACCCGTCCCCTAATCCTGACCCGAACGCTAACACTAACACGTACCCTAAAACTTACGCTCACCCTAAACCGTTGTCGTACCCTAAACTGTACCCTAAACTGTCCCCGTCCCCTAACCCTAACCCTAACCGTAAGCCTAACCCTTACCCGAAGCCTTACCCTAACCCGTCCCCTAATCCTAACCCGAACGCTAACACTAACCAGTACCCTAACACGTACGCTCACCCTAAACCGTTGTCGTACACTAACCTGTACCCTAAACCGTCCCAGTCTCCGCCCCTAACTCTAAACCTAACCCTAACACTTACCCGAAGCCTTACACTAACCCATCCCCTAATCCTAAACCGTACGCTAACAGTAACCCGTACCCTAACACGTACGCTCTCCCTAAACTGTTGTCGTACCCTAAACTGTACCCTAAACCGTCGCCGTCAACTAACCCTAAACCTAACCCTAAACCTAACACTTACCCGAAGCCTTACCCTAAACCGTCCCCTAATGCTAACCCGTACACTAACACAAACCTGTACCCTAACATGTACGCTCACCCTAAAACGTTGTTGTAAACTAATCTGTACCCTAAACCGTCCCCGTCCCCTAACCCTAACCCTAACCCTTACCCAAAGCCTTACACTAACCCGTCCCTTAATCCTAACCCGTACGCTAACACTAACACGTACCCTAACACGTACGCTCACCCTAAAGTGTTGTCGTACGCTAACCTGTACCCTAAACCGTCACCGTCCCCATCCCCGTCCCCTAACCCTAACCCTAACCCTTACCCGAAGCCTTACTCTAACCCGTCCCCTAATCCTAACATGTACGCTAACACTAACTTGTACCCTAACACGTACGCTCACCCTAAAATGTTGTCGTACACTAATCTGTACCCTAAACCGTCCCCATCCCCTAAATCTAACCCTAAAACTAACCGTAACCCTAACACTTACCCGAGGCCTTACCCTAACACGTCCCCTAATCCTAACCCGTACGCTAACACTAACATGTACCCTAACACGTATGCTCACCCTAAACTGTTGTCGTACTCTAACCTGTACCTTAAACCGTCCCCGTCCCCTAACCCTAACCGTAACCCTAACCCTTACCCGAAGCCTTACACTAACCCGTCCCTTAATCCTAACCCGGATGCTAACACTAACACATACCCTAACATGTACGCTCACCCTAAACCGTTGTCGTACACTAACCTGTACCCTAAACCGTCCCTGTCTCCGTCCCCTAACCCTAACTCTAACCCTTACACGAAGCCTTACCCTAACCCGTCCCCTAAACCTAACCCGTACGCTAACACTAAACTGTACCCTAACACGTACCCTCACCCTAAACCATTGTCGTACACTAACCTGTACCATAAACTGTCCCTGTCCCCTAACCCTAACCCTAACCCTAACCCTACCACTAACCCTTACCCGAAGCCTTACCCTAACCCGTCCCCTAATCCTAACCCGTACGCTAACACTAACACGTACCCTAACACGTACGCTCAGCCTAAACCGTTGTCGTACCCACACCTGTACCCTAAACCGTCCCGGTCCCCTAACCCTAACCCTAACCCTAACCCTAGGCCTTACCTGAAGCCTTACCCTAACCCGTCCCCTAATCCTAACCCGTACGCTAACACTAACCCCGACCCTAACACGTATGCTCACCCTAAACAGTTGACGTGCCCTAACCTGTACCCTAAACTGTCCCCGTACCCGTCCCCTAACCCTAACCGTAACCCTAACCCTTACCCGAAGCCTTACCCTAACCCGTCCCCTAATCCTAAACCGTACGCTAACACTAACCCGTAACCTAACACATACGCTCACCCTAAACCATTGTCATAGCCTAACCTGTACCCTATACCGTCCCCATCCTCTAACCCTAACCCTAACCCTAACCCTTACCCAAAGCCTTACCCTAACCTGTCCCCTAATCCTAACCTGTACGCTAACACTAACCTTTACCCTAACACGTACGCTCTCCTTAAACCGTTTTCGTACCCTAACCTGTACCCTAAACCGTCCCCGTCCCCGTCCCCTAACCCTAACCCTAAACCTAATCCTAACCCTTATCCGAAGCCTTACCCTAACACGTCCCCTAATCCTAACCCGTACGCTAACACTTACCCGTACCCTAACACGTACGCTCTCCCTAAACCGTTGTCGTACCCTAACCTGTACCCTAAACCGTCGCCGTCAACTAACCCAAACCCTCACCCTAACCCTAACCCTAACCCTTACCCGAAGCCTTACCCTAATCCGTCCCCTAATCCTAACCCGTACGCTAACACTAACCTGTACCCTAACACGTACGCTCACCCCAAAACCTTGTCGTACACTAATCTGTACCCTAAACCGTCCCCGTCCCCTAACCCTAACCCTAACCCTAACCCTTACCCGAAGCCTTACACTAACCCGTCCCTTAATCCTAAACCTTACGCTAACACTAATATGTACCCTAACATGTACGCTCACCCTAAACCATTGTCGTACACTAACCTGTACCCTAAACCATCCCCGTCCCCATCCCCGTCCCCTAACCCTAACCCGAAGGCTTACCCTAATCCATCCCCTAATCCTAACACGTATGCTAACACTAACCCGTACCCTAACACGAATGCTCACCCTAAACAGTTGTCGTACCCTAACCAGTACTCTAAACTGTCCCCGTACCCGTGCCCGTCCCCTAACCCTAACCCTAACACTAACCCTTAACCGAAGCCTTACACTAACCCGTATCTTTATCCTAACCCGTACGCAAACACTAACACGTACCCTAACACGTACACTCACCCTAAACTGTTGTCATATACTAACCTGTACCTTAAACCATCCCCGTCCCCTAACCCTAAACCTAACCCTAACCCTATCCCTAACCCTTACCCGAAGCCTTACCCTAACCCGTCCCCTAATCCTAACCCGTACGCTAACACTAACCCGTACCCTAACACGTATGCTCTCCCTAAACCGTTGTCGTACCCTAACCTGTACCCTCAAACATCCCCGTCCCATAACCCTAAACCTAACCCTAACCCTAACCCTTACCCGAAGCCTTACCCTAACCCGTCCCCTAATACTAACCCGTACGCTCACACTAACCTGTACCCTAATACGTACGCTCACCCTAAACCGTTGTCGTACACTAACCTGTACCCTAAACCGTCCCCGTCCCCGTCCCCTAACCCTAACCCTAAACCTTACCCTTACCCTAAGCCTTACACTAACCCGTCACTTAAACCTAACACGTACGCTAACACTAACACGTACCCTAACACGTACGCTCACCCTAAACCATTGTCATAGCCTATCCTGTACCCTAAACCCTCCCCGTCCTCTAACCCTAACCCTAACCCTTACCCGAAGCCTTACCCTAACCCGTCCCCTAATCCTAACCCGTACGCTAACACTAAACTGTACCCTAACTCGTACGCTCACCCTAAACCGTTATCGTACACTATCCTGTACCCTAATCCATCCCCGAGCCCATCCCCTAACACTAAAGCTTACCCAAAGCCTTACCCTAAACCGTCCCCTAATCCAAACACGTACGCTAACACTGACAGGTACCCTAACATGTACGCTCACCCTAAACCTTTTCGTACACTAACCTGTACCCTAAACCGTCCCCGTCCCCGTCTCCTAACCCTAAACCTAAACCTAACCGTAAACCTTACCCAAAGCCTTACACTAACCCGTCCCCGAATCCTAAACCGTACGCTAACACGAACCCGTACCCTAACCCATATGCTCACACTAAACCATTGTCATACACTAACCTGTACCTTAAACTGCCCCCGTCCCCGTTCCCTAACCCTAACCCTAACCCTAACACTTACCCGAAGCCTTACCCTAAGCCGATCTCTAATCCTAAACCATACGCTAACACTAACCCGTACGCTAACACGTATGCTCACCGTAAACCGTTGTCGTACACTAACCTGTACACTAAACCGTCCCTGTCCCCTTAACCTAACCCTAACCCTAACCCTAACCCTAACCCTTACCAGAAGCCTTACCCTAACCCGTCCCCTAATCCTAACCCGAACGCTAACACTAACACGTACCCTAAAACTTATGCTCACCCTAAACCGTTGTCGTACCCTAAACTGTACCCTAAACTGTCCCCGTCCCCTAACCCTAACCCTAACCGTAAGCCTAACCCTTACCCGAAGCCTTACCCTAACCCGTCCCCTAATCCTAACCCGAACGCTAACACTAACCAGTACCCTAACACGTACGCTCACCCTAAACCGTTGTCGTACACTAACCTGTACCCTAAACCGTCCCAGTCTCCGCCCCTAACCCTAACCCTAACCCTAACCCTTAGCCGAAGCCTTAACATAACACATCCCCTAATCCTAAACCGTACGCTAACACCAGTACCCTAAACTGTCCCCGTCCCCGTGCCCATCCCCTAACCCTAACCCTAACCCTAACACTAACTCGAAGCCTTACCCTAACCCGTCCTCTAATCCTAAACCGTACGCTACCACGAACCCGTACCCTGACACGTACGCTCACCCTAAACCGTTGTCGTACCCTAAACTGTACACTTAAATGTCCCCGTCCCCGTCCCCTAACCCTAACCAAAACCCTAACCCTAACCCTTACCCGAAGCCTTAAACTAACCCGTCCCCTAATCCTAACACGTACGCTAACACTAAAACGTACCCTAACACGTACGCTCACCCTAAACCGTTGTTGTACACTAACCTGTACCCTAAACCGTCCCCGTCTCCTAACCCTAACCCTAACCCTAACCCTAACCCTAACTCTTACCCGAAGCCTTACACTAACCCGTCCCTTAATTCTAACCCGGACGCCAAGACTAACACGTACCCTAACATGTACGCTCACCCTAAACCGTTGTCGTACACTAACCTGTACCCTAAACCATCCCCGTCCCCGTCCCCTAAACCTAACCCTAACCCTTACCCAAAGCCTTACCCTAATCCGTCCCCTAATCCTAACACGTACGCTAACACTAACACGTACCCTAACACGTACGCTCACCCTAAACTGTTGTTGTACCCTAACCTGTACCTTAAACCGTCCCCGTCCCCTAACCCTAACCCTAACCTTAAACCTAACCCTAACCCTTACCCGAAGCCTTACCCTAACACGTCCCCTAATCCTAAACCGTACGCTAACACTAACACATAACCTAACACATATATTCACCCTAAACCATTATCGTACACTAACCAGTACCCTAAACTGTCCCCGTCCCCGTCCCCTAACCCTAAGCCTAACCCTAACACTAACCCTTACCCGAAGTCTTACCCTAACCTGTCCCCTAATCCTGACCTGTACGCTAACACTAACCCATACCCTAACACGTACGCTCACCCTAAACCGTTGTCATATCCTAACCTGTACCCTAAACCGTCCCCGTCCCCGTCCCCGTCCCCGTCCCCTAACCTTAACCCTTACTCAAAGACTTAACCTAACCCGTCCCCTAATCCTAAGCCGCTCGCTAACACTAACCCGTACCCTAACACGTATGCTCTCCCTAAACCGTTGTCGTACCCTAACCTGTACCCTAAACCATCCCCGTCCCCTAACCCTAACCCTAACACTAACCCTAACCCTTACCCGAAGCCTTACCCTAACCCGTCCCCTAATCCTAACCCGTATGCTAACACTAACCCATACCCTAAAACGTACGCTCACCCTAAACCTTTGTCATACCCTAAGCTGTACCCCAAACCGTCCCAGACCCATAAACCTAACCCTAACCCTTACCCGAACCTTACCGTAACCCATCACCTAATCCTAACTTGTACGCTAACACTAAACCGTACCCTAACACATACGCTCACCCTAAACCGTTTTCGTTCCCTAAACTGTACCCTAAACCGTCCCCGTCCCCTAACCCTAACACTAACACTTACCTGAAGCCTTACCCTAACCCGTCCCCTAATCCTAAACCGTACGCTAACACTAACCCATACCCTAACACGTACTCTCACCCTAAACCGTTGTCGTACCCTAAACTGTACCCTAAACGGTCCCCATCCCCTAAACCTAACCCTAAAACTAACCCTAACCCTAACACTTACTCGAAGCCTTACCCTAAACCGTCCCCTAATCCTAACCCGTACGCTAACACTAACCCGTACCCTAACAGGTAAGCTCACACTAAACCGTTATCGTACCCTAACCCTTACCCTAAACCGTCCCCCTCCCCTAACCCTAACCGTAACTCTAACTGTAACACTTACTCGAAGCCTTACCCTAACCCGTCCCCTAATCCTAACCCGTACTCTAACACTAACCCATACCCTAACACGTACGCTCATCCTAATCCGTTGTCGTACCCTAAACTGTACCCTAAACTGTCACCGTCCCCTAACCTAACCGTAACCCTAACCCTTACCCGAAGCCTTACCCTAACCCGTCCCCTAATCCTAACGGGTACGCAAACACTAACCCATACCCTAAAACGTACGCTCACCCTAAACCGTTGTCATACACTAAGCTGTACCCCAAACCGTCCCAGTCCCCTACACCTAACCCTAACCCTTACCCGAAGCCTTACGCTAACCCGTCCCCTAATCCTAACCCGTACGCTAACACTAACCCGTAGCCTAACACGTATGCTCACTCTAAACCGTTGTCGTACCCTAACCTGTACCCTAAACTGTCCCCGTCCCCTAACCCTAACCCTAACTCTAACCCTTACCTGAAGCCTTACCCTAATCCGTCCCCTAATCCTAACCCGTACACTAACACTAACCTGTACCCTAACACGTACGCTCACCCTAAACCGTGGTCGTACCCTAACCTGTACCCTAAACCGTCCCTGTCCCCTAACCCTAACCCTAACCGTTACCGGAAGCCTTACCCTAACCCGTCCCCTAATCCTAACCCGTACGCTAACACTGACCCGTACCCTAATATGTACGCCCAACCTAAACCGTTGTCGTACCCTAACCTGTACCCTAAACCGTCCCCTAACCCTAACCCTAACCCTAACCCTGACCCTAACCTTTACCCAAAGCCTTACCCTAACCCGTCACCTAATCCTAACACGTACTCTAACACTAACCCGTACCCTAACACGTATGCTCACCCTAAACCGTTGTCGTACCCTTACCTGTACCCTAAACCATCCCCGTCCCCTAACTCTAACCCTAACACTGACCCTAACCCTTACCCGAAGCCTTACTGTAACCCCTCCCGTAATCCTAACCCGTACGCTAACACTAATCCGTAACGTAACACGTACGCTCACCCTAAACCATTGTCGTACCCTAAGCTGTACCCTAAACCGTCCCCGTCGCCTAACACTAACCCTAACCCTAAACCTAACAATAAACCTTACCCGAAGCCTTACCCTAACCTGTCCCCTAAGCCTAGCCCATACGCTAACACTAAATCGTACCTTAACACATACGCTCACTCTAATCCATTGTTGTACACTAACCTGAACCCTAAACCGTCCCCGTCCCCGTCACATAACCCTAAACCTAACCCCAACCCTTACCCGAAGCCTTACCCCAAACTGTCCCCTAATCCTAACACGTACGCTAACACTAACCCATACCCTAAAACGTATGCTCATCCTACACCTTTGTCATACCCTAACCTGTACCCTATGCCGTTCCCATCCCCTAAACTTAACCCTAACAATTACCCGAAACCTTACCCTAACCCGTCCCCTAATCCTAACCCGTACGCTAACACTAACCCATACCCTAACACATACACTCAAACTAAATATAATATATAATGTAAATATATATATATATCTAAATATAATAATATATTGTAATATATTCAGGAAAATATGCATACGCTCTTTTTGGCCAACCAAGAAAGCGTGTAAAGGAAATCTGCACTAAAATGAAGTCTCATTGCCCGCAGCTCAAAAGGGCCATCTGAAAAAAGTGTAAAATCCAGAAAGGCAGAAAAGGCCATGGAAAAGCGGGAGACTTGTTATGCTGATGGGCGGGATGTAAATTGCCAACAGCCATTCTGGAGAAGTGTATGGTGTTTCCTGAGAGACGTAAAAAACAAAGCAACGGATCCTACGGAACTTCCACTTACAGTCCTATAGCTTACGGAAATTAAAATAAAAAAGACACAGCCACCCCAATGTTTCGGACGTCTCTGTTTACAAGAACCTCATCTACAGTACAAATTAAATATCCCAGAAAGCGAAAAATGGATAAGGAAGTTGTGGTACGTACGTACAATGGAATATCACTCAGCAATGAAATCTATGTCATCAGGCCCATCGCGCCATAATGAGGGGATTCAGGTACGATGATTCTAAGTGAAATAAGTCACACAGAAAAAGAAACATAATAAGATATCACTAATACACGGAATGTAAACTTGGCTACACATGAACTGAATTACAAAACAGAACAGGGTCCCAAATTTAGAAAACCAACTTATGCTTGTTTATGGGGAAAGGTGAGTTGGGGTGCTGCATAAAACCGGAGATTGAAATCAGCACAAATACCGTTCCATAAGCCAAATATGTAATAGTCAAGACCTACTCCTTGCTCAACGAAATGGAATCAACACCCCATATTCAACGCCTGGGAATATACCCGACAAGTAAGAATCTTAAAACCCATGGATTTATATGTCTCCATAACGAAATCAAGCGTGTGTACAGCGGCCTAAACGCAGCAGTGAAAATCCGATAAATCCCATTATCAAAATAAATTACAAAAACAAAACACAGTGACAGCGAAATAGAGAGCAATTCTTAAATAATTCATTCAGGGCTTGTGATGCAACCTGGATTTACCACATCTACACCCAGAGCTGGGTGAGACATAAGGCTGGACCACTTCGGGCTGATAGCATTAATGAGGTTCGGTGAGCAATGCAGACCCTTTGAATTCATACTGCATGGTCCCCATTCCATGGGTCCCAACTCTCCAGGTTTAAGGGATTCTTCCTTCAGCTAAGACATGCATGGGAAACCCAGATTATGGTCCACCTTGTGACCAGGAAACGTTTTTAAATGCATCTCAGTTTTCATCCCCTGGTACTCTGTTCACCATTCCAGACGCTTTACTAACACTCTCTCCACTTGGTGAGTCAGTGCCTTTAACCTCCTGTTTGGCACAGTTCGCAATTTCTGCGCAAGATGAACAGGAATAGGGAGAACTAATGAGAGACTAGCTGTAGGCGTCTGCACGGGCAAATTTAATGCTCATTTCCCTCCAGGAAGAGGAATTAATGAAAATCTCAGCGTGCCGTGCCGGAACCAGATTAGGGCCTGAAGCAATCCTGCAGTTTTGCAGCTAGGTCACAAGGAAGCGAGTTGAAGAAGGAGGCTCAGGGACACTGTCATTCACAAACCTGCAGAGTTATAAATGACAGCTATCATCCAAAAATATATTGAAGTAAGGCTACGAAGAAGACTTGAAAGCGGGGCAGAATTGCCGGAATCCGATTTCAGGAGGTAGACGGGAATTCCTCTGAAAGCATAGGAAAAGAGGGAGAACCTCGACAGTGAGGCACTTGGCCGAAAAGGACGTATACGTTTTTTCCAGGGCCCTTATTAACGAGGGCAGGAGGCTCCCAGCATGCTCTATTGGCCAACAGAGGGCCCACATTGCCAAGGCGACGTGAGCTAGCCAGACGGGGGTGACCTCACAGCAGAGGGCCTACCTCACAGAAGGGTGAGGAACCCAGCCAGGATAAGACTCTCACCAGAGGGCCCACATCAACAAGGGAATCAGAACCAGTCAGGAGTGTCCTCACGCCAGTGTGGTCACATCAGCAGAAGGTGAGGAACCCAGCACATGTGGCCTCAAACAAGGGGACACAAATCACGAATGGGCTGGGAGTGAGGCATGCAGGAGGAGACTCACAACAGAGGGCCCATAGAATAAAAAAGGTGAGGAATCCAGGAGTTGGAAACTCAAAGCAGGCAGCCCAGAGCACTGACGCTATGGGATACAGGCCAGAGTGAACTCACAGCAGAGGGTCCACATCATGAAACTGTGAGCAACCCAGCCGTTGGGACCACAGAACAGAAGTCCCACATGCCCATGGGGATGGGAACCTGGCAGGAGTGTCCTTGCACCACTGGGCGCACATCAGAAAATGTGTGGAGCCCAGCACTTAGGGCCTGACACCAGAGGACCCTCATCACCGAGAAGAGGAGTCCCCAGCACGCTCCAACTGCAGCCAGAGAGCCTACGTCGCCAAGGCGATGTGTGCCAGCCAGGCACAATTGACCTCACAGCAGAGGGCCCACCTCACAGAATGGTGAGGAATCCAGCCACGATCAGACTCTCACCAGAGGGCCCATATCACCAAGGGGATTGGAACCAGGCACGAGTGTCCTCACACCAGTGGGGCCACATCATCAAAAGATGAGGAACCCATCACATGTGGCCTCAAACCAGAGGAAACACATCACCAAGGGGCTGGGAGTGAGGCAGGCAGGAGGAGCCTCACAACACAGGGCCCAAAGGATAAAAAAGGTGAGGAACCCAGCAGTTCTAACTTACCAGCAGGTGGCCCAGAGCACAGAGGTTACGGGATCCAGGAATGAGTGAACTAACACCAGAGAGCCAACATCAGGAAACTGTGAGCAACCCAGGCGTTGGGACCTCAGAGCAGAAGGCCCACATCGCCATGGGAAAGGGAACCTTACACGAATGTCCTGGCATCACTGGGCTCACATCAGAAAACGTGGGGAGCCCAGCAGTTAGGGCCTGAGGCCACAGGGCCCTCATCACCGAGGGGAGGAGGCTCCCAGCAGGCTCCAACTGCCACCATATGGCCAACATCACCAAGGCGGGGTGTGTCAGCCAGGCAGGAAATGACCTCAGAGCAGAGGGCCCACCTCACAGAAGTGTGAGGAACCCAACCAGGATCAGACTCTCACCAGAGGGCCAACATCACCAAGGGGATGGGAACCAGGCAGGAGTGTCCTAACACCAGTGGCGCCAACATCACCAAGGGGATGGGAACCAGGCAGGAGTGTCCTCACACCAGTGGGGCCACATCAGCGAAAGGTGAGGAACCCAGCACATGTGGCCTCAAACCAGAAGACCCAAATCACCAAGGGGCTCCGAGTGAGGCAGGCAGGAGTTGTCTCACAACACAGGGCCAATAGAATAAAAAAGGTAAGGAATCTAGCAGTTGGAAGCTCCAAGCAGGTGGCCCAGATCACCGAGGCTATGGGATCCATGCCAGAGTGAACTCACAGCAGAGGGCTCACATCCTGACACTGTGAGCACCCCAGCCGTTGGGACTTCATAGCAGAAGGCCCAAATCCCCATGGGGATGGGAACCTGACAGGAGTGTCATCGCACCAGTGGGCACACATCAGAAAATGTGGGGAGCCCAGCAGTTAGGGCCTGACGCCAGAGGGCCCTCATCACCAAGGGGAGGAGGCTCCCAGCACACTCCAATTGCAACCAGAGGGCCCATGTGGCCAAGGCGACGTGTGCCAGCCAGGCAGGAGTGACCTCACAGCAGAGGGCCCTCCTCCCAGAAGTGTGAGGAACCCAGCCAGGATAAGGCTCTCACCAGAGAGCCCACATCACCAAGGGGATCGGAACAAGGCAGGAGTGTCCTCACACCAGTGTGGCCACATTATAGAAAGGTGAGGAACCCAGCACATGTGGCCTAAACCAGAGGACCCACATTTCCAAGGTGCTCCGAGTGAGGCAAGCAGGAGTAGCCTAACAACACAGGGCCCACAGAATAAAAAATGTGAGGAATCCAGCAGTTTGAACCTCCCAGCAGGTGGCCCAGAGCACGGAGTCTATGGGATCCAGGCCACAGTGAACTCACAGCAGAGGGCCCACATCATGAAACTGTGAGCAACCCAGCCGGTGGAACCTCAGAGCAGAAGACCCACATCCCCATGGGGATAGGAACCTCGCAGGAGTGTCCTGGTACCACCGGGCACACATCAGAAAATGTGTGGAGCCCAGCACTTAGGACCTGACACCAGAGGGCCCTCATCACTGAGGGCAGGAGGCCCCAGAACGCTCCAACTGCCACCAGAGGATCCACGTCGCCAAGGCGACGTGTCCCAGCCAGGCAGGATTGACCTCACTGCAGAGGGCCCACATCATGAAACTGTGAGCAACCCAGCCGTTGGGACCTCAGAGCAGAAGGCCCACATTCCCATGGGGTTGGGAACATGGCACGAGTGTCCTCACACCACTTAGCATGTATCAGAAAATGTGGGTACCCTGCAGTTAGGGCCTGACGCCAGAGGGTCCTCATCACCGTTTGGAGGAGGCTCCCAGCAGGCTCCAACTGACACAAGAGGGCCGACGTTGCCAAGGCGGGGTGTGCCAGCCAGGCAGGAGTGACCTCACAGCAGAGGGCCCACCTCACAGAAGGGTGAGGAACCCAGCCAGGATCACACTCTCACCAGAGGACACACATCACCATGGGGCCTGGAGTGAAGCAGGCAGGAGGAGTCTCAAAACAGAGGGCCCATGGAAGAAAAAAGGTGAGGAATCCCGCAGTTGGAACCTCCCTGCAGTCGGCCAGCAGCAGCGAGGCTATGGGATCCAGGCCGGAGTGAACTCACACCAGAGGGCCCTCATCATGAAACTGAGCAACCCACCGTTGGGACTTCAGAGCAGAAGGCCCACATTCCCATGGTGTTGGGAACCTGGCAGGAGTGTACTCGCACCACAGGGTGCACATCAGAAAATTTTGGGAGCTCAGGAGTTAGGGCCTGACGCCAGAGGTCCCTCATTACCGAGGGGAGGAGACTCCCAGCAGGCACCAACTCCCAACTGAGGGCCTATGTCGCAAAGGTGACGTGTGCCAGTCAGGCAGGAGTGACCTCACAGCAGAGGGCCTACCTCACAGAAGGGTGAGGAACCCAGCCAGGATAAGACTCTCACCAGAGAACCCACATCACCAAGGGGATCGGAACAAGGCAGGAGTGTCCTCACACCAGTGGGGCCACATTATAGAAAGGTGAGGAACCCAGCACATGAGGCCTAAACCAGAGGACCCACATTTCCAAGGTGCTCCGAGTGAGGCAGGCAGGAGTAGCCTAACAACACAGGGCCCACAGAATAAAAAATGTGAGGAATCCAGCAGTTTGAACCTCCCAGCAGGTGGCCCAGAGCACGGAGTCTATGGGATCCAGGCCACAGTGAACTCACAGCAGAGGGCCCACATCATGAAACTGTGAGCAACCCAGCCGGTGGGACCTCAAAGCAGAAGGCCCACATCCCCATGGGGATGGGAACCTCGCAGGAGTGTCCTCGCACAACTTAGAACATATCAGAAAATGTGGGAACCCAGCAGTTAGAGCCTGACGCCAGAGGGCCTTCATCACTGAGGAGAGGAGGCTACCAGCAGGCTCCAAATGCCACCAGAGGGCCGACGTCACCAAGGCAATGGGAGCAAGCCAGGCAGGAGTTACCTCACAGCAGAGGGCCCACCTCCCAGAAGTGTGAGGAATCCAGCCAGGATCAGACTCTCACCAGAGGGCCCCCATCACCAAGGGGGTGGGAACCAGGCAGGAGTGTCCTCACACCAGTAGGGCCACATCAATAAAGGTGAGGATACCGGCACAGGTGGCCTCAAACCAGAGGACCTACATCACAAAGGGGCTGGGAGTGAGTTAGGAAGGAGGAGCATGAAAACACAGGACCCAAAGAATAGAAAAGGTAAGGAATCCAGCAGTAGGAACCTCCCAGCAGGCGGCTCAGAGCACAGAGTCTATGGGATCTAGGCCTGAGTGAACTAACACCAGAGAGCCAACATCATGAAACGGTGAACAACACAGGTGTTGGGACCTTAGAGCAAAAGGCCCACATGCCCATGGGGATGGGAACCTGGCAGGAGTGCCCTCGCACCACTTAGCACGTATCAGAAAATGTGGGAACCCAGCAGTTAGGGCCTGATGCCAGAGGGCCTCATCACCGAGGGGAGGAGGCTCCCAGCAGGCTCCAACTGCCACCAGAGGGCCGACGTCGCCAAGGCGGGGTGTGCCAGCCAGGCAAAAATGACCTCAGAGAAGAGGGCCCACCTCACAGAAGTGTGAGGAACCCAACCAGGATCAGACTCTCGCCGGAGGGACCACATCACCAAGGGGATGGGAAGCAGGCAGGAGTGTCCTCACACCAGTGGGGCCACATCATCAAAAGATGAGGAACCCATCACATGTGGCCTCAAACCAGAGGACACACATCACCAAGGGGCTGGGAGTGAGGCAGGTGTCTGGAGAGGCACATTTAACTCTAATTTCCCACCAGGAAGAGGAATTAACCAAAGGCTCAGAGTGCCGTGCCACACCCTGATTACGGCCTGAAGCAAACCTGCGGTTTTGTGGCCAGCTTTCAAGGAAGCGAGTTAAGAAAGGAAATCACGGGCGCTGTAATTCACAAACCTGCAGAGTTATAAATGACAGCTATTGGCAAAAATATATTGAAGTAAGTCTGCAAAGAGGTCTTGAAAACGAGGCAGAATTGCAGGAATCATATATCAGGAGGTAGATTGGAATTGCGTTTAAAGCATGTGAAAAGCGGCAGATCTTTGACAGTGATGCACTTGGACAAAAAGTGCGTATACATTTTTTCCTGAATATATTCAGAAAAAACGCATATGCCCTTCTTGTCCAACCAAGCACTCCAGCAATGGAAATCCGTACTACAATGAAGTCTCATTTCCCATTCGTCAAAAGGGCCATCTGAAAAAAGTGTAAAAACCAGAAACACAGGACAGGCCATGGAGAACAGGGAGCCTTGTTATGCTGATTGGCGGGATGTAAACTGCCAACAGACACTCTGGAGATGTTTATGGTGTATCCTGAAACATCTGAAAAACAAAGCTACAGAGCCTAGGGCACTTCCACTTTTGGCCCTATAGCTTAGGAAATTTAAAATCAACAAGACACAGCCAACACAAAATTTAGGGCTGCTGTGTTTACAAGAACCTCGAGTCCAGTACAAATTAAATATCCCAGAAAGAAAAAAATGGATAAAGAAGTTGTGCTACCTACGTACAACGGAATATCACTCAGCAATGAAATCAATGTCATCAGGCCTGTAGCAGCAAATTGAGTGGATTTAGGTATGATGATTCTAAGAGAAATATGTCACACACAGAAAGATAATTATCATAAGATATCACTAATAGAGGGAGTGTAAACTTGGCTACACATAAACTAAATTACAAAACCGAACAGAGTCTCACATTTAGATAAAAAACGCATGCTTCCTTAAGGGGAAAGTTGAGTTAGGGTGCTGTATAAAACCAGGGATTGAAATTAGCACACATACCGTTCCATAAGCCAAATATGTAATAGACAAGACCTACTCTTTGCTCAACGAAATAGACTCCTCCATGGTGTATCACCTCACACCTGTTAGAACGGGCATCATCAGAAAATCTACAAACAACAAATGTTGGAATGGGTGTGGAGATAAGGAACCCTCTTCCACTATTGTTGGGAATGTAAATTGATACAGTCACTGTGGAGAACATTATGGAGTTTCTTATAAAACTAAGAAAGAATTACCATATGATACAGCAATCCCAGTACTAGGCATATACCCAGACAAAACCATAAATCAAAAAGAGACATTCACCGCAATGTTCATTGCATCACTATTTACAATATCCAGGTAATGGAAGCAACCTAAATGCCCACAGACAGACGAATGCATAAAGATGTGGTACAAGTATAAAATGGAATATTACCAAGCCATAAAAAGGAATGAAATTGGGTCATTTTTAGAGACGTTGATGGATCTAGAGACTGTCATACAGAGTGAAGTAAGTCAGAAAGAGAAAAACAAATCTTGTATATTAATGCATATATGTGGAACCTAGAAAAATTGTACAGATGAACCGTTTTGCAAGGCAAAAATACAGCAACAGATGTAGACAACAAACGTATGGACACCAAGGGGGGAAAGCTGTTGGGGGTGGTGGTGGGAGGAGTTGAGATATTGGGATTGGCATGTATACATTTATATGTATAAAAGAGATAACCAAAAAGAACCTGCTTTATAAAAAAATAAAATAAAATTCAAAGTTAAAAAAATAAAATTAAAAAAATTAAAACAGAAAAAATATTCTTCCCTTCACATACATGTATTTATATGAATAAATTATTTCCATGCTTATATCTGTAAATACAAAAAAGAGGAATAAAATCTACCTTGAACCAAAAATGAAAAAAAGAAAAAAAAACAGAACCCACAAGCTACACAGAGGAAAACCGTATCAGGGCACTTGCTCCAGTTGTAAACAATTCTGAAGTTGGTCAGCGGTGGGGAATCATCTCCCATTCAGCCAGCAGGCCCCACGCAACAAGCGTCCTCATTGCAAAGCTGGGGGACCGTGCCAAGGCATCTGTGAGTAAATGTGGGCCGAGCCCCAGGCCAGCTGCTGCTGAAATGTTCCCACCCTTCCCAGGTAAAACACCTGAATATGTACAAGGACTTGAAAGCCTAGAGGAAGGGTCATGGAGCCACATGAGTGACAGCATGCCAGCCGACTTGGTGCCTGCAGGCCAGCCAGGATGGTCCTGGCCCTGGGTACTCTTCTGGAAGCTTTCCATTTCCCTGCCTGAGATACCCCTGCTGTCCGGGCCCCCACTGCTTTCTTCCTTCCTCACCTCTGCCCAGGGAGAAATTCCAGCGGCAGGTATGGGTGACACATCCTCTTCTTTAGCAGGTGGCATCTTGGCAACTGCTGCAGGAAGTCCAGCAGAGCCCCACTCACACTGGGCCACCCACAAAGCCGTGGCCTCTCACTCCCTCCCACCAGCCCAGCCCCGAGACTGCTGACTGGGCAGAGAAAATGGCGTCAGGCACAGCTGCAGGGGCTCTTGCTGCCTGGAGTGGTGTTTATATTGATCTCAACCCAGGCACACCTGGGGAGGTCTGGCCGGCATGGTCAGGCTTCCCAGGCCAGCCAATAATCACCCCTCAGGGGCTCACAGTTGCAGAAAATGGAACTTTCTGAATCGGCCAGGTCAAAGGAACAGGTGTGGGCTCCTGAGAGTCAGGATAGACAAGGGGCTGCAGCTCTGGCTTGATTTCTAATTATATTATCTGGCCCATGAGTGGGAGACAACTTCAAGAAAACCCTCTCCTAATGAGAGGAACCCGGGAGTCAGGGAGAGGAGGGGTGGGTGGTGGGTGGAAACAGAGGCCTGGTGCCCCGGGTGCAGTGGAAGTCTCTGGAAGACCAGGTGGAGGGAGGCCACACAGAGTGATGCCCAGGGTCACAGACCTGTCGGAGCTGCTTTTTGTTAGTTCAAGTCCTGCTCTGAGGTGCTCTGTGTCAGATCTGAGTGACAGGTGAGCTGGGAGTGCTCTGCAATGAGGGTGATGTGCACGGTTCCTGTGTGCCCAGCCCTGCCAGGGTAACTGCAAGGGTAGCTCTGTATCCTGGGAGGGGCCTGACCACGAGAGCCCCGTGGTCTGGGGTAGGGGTAGGGTACCTGCGCAGGTGATCTCCATATCCTGGGACTGGCCTGATCTCGAGAGCCCCATGGGCTGCTGGAGTCCTGGTAAAGGATGACAGGACAGTCAGTGAAGCCACCGAGGATATACCTCCAGTACTTCCTAAATCCTACACCCTGCTGGTCATTCTACCAACCACCAGGACATGGTATTCTGTATTAGTCTTCAATGATGCCTTCTTTTGTATTCCATTAGTGTCAGAGTCACAAGAAATTTTGGCTTGTGAGTGGCAGGACTCAACATACAACTAAAACAATACTTCTGGGCCGTCTTGCCCCAAGGGTTCAAAAAGTCCCACACCATCTTTGGGGAAAGCTCAGCTAAAGACCTAAAAGTTCTACCTCTGGAAAAGGAAACCCTCCTTCAATACACGGACGACATTCTGATCACCAGCCCTACTAAAGAGACCTCTGAACTACCAAGCCAATAAAGGATACAAGTTGTCCAAGAAAAAGCTCAAATATCACAGACTACGGCGACCTGCCTGGGCTTCATTCTCACAGAAGGTCAGAGAAGCCCATCCCAGGAAAGGGAAGAAACAATTTACAGCCTTACCCATATCTAAAACTAGAAGACAGCTTAGGGGTTCCTGGAGAGGCCAGGGTTTGCTGCTTCTGGATCCCTAACTACAGTCTACTAGCTGGGCCTCTATATGAAACACTGAAAGGAAAAGATGATGATCCTTTTGAATAGAATCCAGAAGTGGCCTTTCAAGAATGGAAAGAGCAGTCAATTCAGACCCTTGCCCTGGAACTCCCTAATTTAGCTAAACCCTTTGATCTTTACATTCCTGGTGAAAAGTGAATCGCCATTGGAGTATTAGTGCAAAAACTGGGACCACTTGAAATGGAACAATGCAAGAATGCCATCCAGGTAGGATAAACTACAGTCACCAAGGGGCTTGGTCCACTGCCACATCTGGCCAAGATACTGGCGGTATCTAAAAACCTGGAAATCAGCAGCCCAAAAGGCCACCTCCCTCCTAAGGGAAAAGGACCCCACGTGGTGATCCTAACCCCCAACCATGCCCTGAAGTTGCAGGGTTTGCTCCGTGGGCACACTGACCTCGAGTGAGGAGGCCCTCCAACTCCAACCTCCAGAGAGATAACCGGGGACAACAGGGCACCATGACGACTCATGTGACCATCACTTGACCTGGAGTTTCTCTCATAAAACAACAAGAGTGTGTCCCAAAAGAGTAGACTACTGCTTGCAGGACTTACTGCACCCAGAGCGGACCTAATAATCTTGGTGGGGGAACCGTATATCACGCTGTCACCATAGAAAGGACTACAGACACTGTGATAATGGTGGCCAATAAGACCGGCTGGACTTCTGTTTACTTCAAAAGGCTGTTGACTCAGTGACCATCATGGTCCTTCATCACCAGTGACCCTGGATTGTCTGGGAGTTGAGCGGACAGGGTCCTGACACCTGGTGCTGTTTTTACGTTAATTCAGGGGCCTAATTGAAGAAAGTGCAGACTACTGGTCAGAGCATCTAGGCTGGCAGAAACGGTCAGCCTAAGGTGGCCGAACAAATGCGGGGCGGGGTGAAACTGGACCTCACAGCGTCACTGTACATCTACTTCCTGGACCCTTAAAGGTCATTAGAATCTATAACACTTCCAATACTGGTGCTCAGGCGGACGAGCAGGGAGGCAGGAGGCCTGGGGACAATCAACGTCACCTGGAGGCTGCTGGGGAGAAGTTCTGACCCTCGCCCACGGGTATGAGGGCTCCTAACTCAGCACTCAGCAGTTACAGAAGAAGGGTCTGCACCCTCAGCACTCCAAGAATGAGGAAGGGGACAAAAGGCAGAAGAGGGGTTTGTCCCAGGCAAAGCCCCTTAAAAATCCCTGGGAGATAAAAATAGAATCTGGGCAATAAAACAAAGTCTAACCTTTTTTATCCTTTGTGCTTTGTCTAATTTCACGTGCTCCTAGGGTCCCGCATACAGAGGTTCCACACCCGGCACTTCAGACCAGATTTCCTAGTGCAGAATGGCTGGGTCGACACCTCAGCTCCTGGGGCACAGTGCACACTCCGTGATATAGAGCCTGAGCTGCAGCCAACCGGGCCCTCAAGAGCTCCGCCCCCTCCCTCCCACTGACTCTGACAGGATCTCTACACAGCAGCCCAGCCCACAGCCCACGGGGTAGCACATGCTCTCACCTCTCCATTCTCTGATCAAAATATAAATTTCCTTTGCTTCTGAACCAAACTCAGTCTCGATCTGTTGGCTCCAATGACACTGGGCAGGGGGACACTTGTTGGGGTCCACTCTGGAGGATCAGTAACAGAAATTGGGAACATTGTAACTTCAATGAACAGATGTGTGAGCCAAACTGTAATTAACATAGAACAGTGTATAAGGCTCGGGTAAAATAAGATGTTTCTAACACTTCCATTTGATATTTCCATCACTTTATTATAAGCAAGTTCAGTGAAAAGGTTTGTCTTATTTGTCAGGTCAATATTAGAGAAACGAAGTGATTTCTTTCCAAGGATGTACATCTAATAATCTTGGTTAAAGCTTCAATCTTGTTTTAAATGCTTTTCCATTGAAAATGATACCTCTCTTTCAGCTCCCCCAATTCTGAGAAGTATAAAGTCTTATAATTTATTATTACCAAAGGGGAAAGGTGAGAGGAGGGATAAATTAACAGTTTGGAATTAACACATACACACTGCTATGTATAAAATCGATCATCAACAAGGAACTGCTGTATAGCACAGGGAACTACACTCAATATTTTGCAATAACCTATAAGGGGAAATAATCTGAAAAAGAATAGATATTTTTATTTTCATCATCTATCAATGACAGTTAAAATGGAACCTAAGGGAAGCCGGTGGTGAGTGCTTCTGACCCTGAAGACTTCAATCATCTAAAGTTTGGACTCTGCCTACTTCCCAAGGCCCTTAATGAACATATGTGTAGCCGTAGCTTAAAAAATTCCCCAGTTTGGGTTGCGGAGAGACACTGATTTTGAAAAAGCCCTGGTGTTCTCCTCACATGAATGGGACCCTTCCTACAGCTAAAGCATGCCTGTCACACCCAGAGGATGGTATACCGTCTGATCGGGAAGAGTTTGGAAAAGGCATCTCATCTCCTCATCTCCTGGTGCTCAGGTTCACCCCTCCAGCGTCTTTACGAACAGTCTCCCCACTTGGAGATGTCAGCACTGTCAACATCCTGTTGCATACAGTTTGGAATTTGTCCAGAGGATGAAGCAGAAGGAGGAGGAACAATGAGAGACATGTTCTAGGTGTTCGGACAGGCACATGTCACTCTAATTTCCAATCAGGAAGACGAATTGACCAAAGGCTAGGGTTGCCCATGGAAACAGAATAGGGCTTGAGGAAATCCCGCTGCTTTGTGGCCAGTTCCCATAAACACAAGTTGAGAAATGGAGCTCAGTGGCACTAAATTCACGAAACTGCAGAGTTGAAAATATCTATCACTGAAAAATGTCCTGAGGAAAGTCAGAGAAAAGGACTTGTAAGCAACAGAGAATGGCAGGAAAGGGATTGGAAGAGGTAGAAAGGACTCGCCATTAAGCACAAGAAAAAGGGCTGAACATTGCCAACATTGCAGTTGGCCAAAAAGGGTGTATGCGTCTTTTTCTGTATATATTCAAGAAAAGGGCATACACTTTTTTAGCCAACCAAACAGGTGGGCACTGGAAATCAATACTACAAAACATATCACGTCGCATCAGTCAAAAGAGCCGTCCTCATAAAGCATAAACACCAGAAATGCAGGACAGGGCAAGGAGAAAAGGGAGCCCTGTGAGGCTTATACTGGAAATGTATATTGCCAAAGGTCACTCTGGAGAAGTGTATTGTGTTTACTAAAGCATCTAAAAAATGAGCTACAGAGCACAGGGCACTTGCACTCATGGACGTATATCTTGGGAAAGACAAAAATCGAGAGGACACAGGCACCCCAATGTATACCGCCTCACTGTTTAAAATATCCTCGATTAGGATATAACTTAAATGTCTCTGGAGGGAAAAAATGGATACAGATGTGGTGCTTATGTAGAGTGGAATATGACTCAGCATGGAAATCAATGCAATATGGCCACTTGTAACAACTCCAGAGGAGTTACATATGATCATTCAAAGTCACAGAATTCAAAAAGAAAAAGACATACTATATCACTAATACATGGAATGTAAACTTGGCGACACATGAACTGAATTACAAAACAGAACAGGGTCTCAAATATAGAAAACCAAATTAGTTTTGCTTAAGGTTAAAGGTGACTTGGGTTGCTGCATAAAACCAGAGATTGAAATTAGCACAGATACTGTTCCATAAGCCAAATATGTAATAGTCAAGACCTACTGCTTGCTCAACAAAATGGACTCTACACCCCATATTTAACGCCTAGGATTATACCTGACTAGTAAGAATCTTCAAACCCATGGGTTTATATGTCTCCGTAAGAGAATCAAGCGTGTGTACAGCGACATGAACACAGCAGTGAAAATACGATAAATCCCATTATCAAAATAAATTACAGAAACAAAAAACACAATGACAGTGAAATAGAGAGCAATTCTTACATAATTCATTCAGGGCCTGTGATGCAACCTGGATTTACCACATCTACACCCAGAGCTGAGTGAGACATAAGGCTGGACACCAGGCTGATAGCATTGGTGAGGTTCGGTGAGCAAATGAAGACCCCTTGAAGTACCCATTCCATGGGTCCCAACTCTCCAGGTTTAAGGGATACTTCCTTCAGCTAAAACATGCCTGGGAAACCCACAGTATGGTGCACCATGTGATTGAGAAACGTTTTCCTATGCATCTCAGGTTTCGTCCCCTTTTACATGGGTTCAACATTCCAGGCGCTTTACTAACACTCTCCCCACATGGAGAGTCAGTGCCTTTAACCCCCTGTTTGGCACAGTTTGCAATTTCTGCGCAAGATGAACAAAAATAGGGAGAACCAATGAGAGACTAGCTGTAGGTGTCTGCACGGGCAAATGGAACGCTCATTTCCCACCAGGAAGAGGAATTAACCAAAGGCTCAGCGTGCCCTGCCGGAAACAGATTAGGGCCTGAAGCAATCCTGCGGTTTTGCGGCCAGCTCACAAGATAGCGAGTTGAAGAAAGAAGCCCAGGGGCACTGTAATTCACAAACCTGCAGAGTTATGAATGACAGCTATCGTCCAAAAATGTATTGAAGTAAGTCTTCGAAGAGGACTTGAAAGCGGGGCAGAATTTCAGGAAAACGATTTCAGGGGGTAGAGTGGAATTGCAATTAAAGCATAGGAAAAGAGGCAGAATGTCCACAATGATGCACTTGGCCAAAAAGGGCGTAGGCGTTTTTTCCTGAATATATTCAGGAAAAAACGCATACGCACTTTTTGGCCAACCAAGCAAGCGTGTAAAGGAAATCTGCACTACAATGAAGTCTCACTGCCCCCCGGTCAAAAGGGCCATCTGAAAAAAGTGTAAAATCCAGGAAGGCAGCACAGGTTATGGAGAACAGGGAGCCTTGTTATGCTGATGGGCGGGATGTAAATTGCCAACAGCCACTCTGGAGAAGTGTATGGTGTTTCCTGAAACACGTAGGAAACAAAGCAACACAGCCTATGGCACTTCCACTTATGGTCCTATAGCTTAGGGAAATTAAAATCAAAAACACACAGCCACCCCAAAATTTGGGACGGCTCTGTTTACAAGAACCTTGTCTACGGTACAAGTTAAATATCCGAGAAAGCAAAAAATGAATAAAGAATTTGTGGTACGTACGTACAATGGAATATCACTCAGGAATGACATCTACGTCATCAGGCCCGTAGCGGCATAATGAGTGGATTCAGGTACGACGATTCTACGAGAAATAAGTCACACAGAAAAAGTAACATCATAAGATATCACTAATACACGGAACGTAAACTTGGGTACACATGAACTGAATTACAAAACAGAACAGGTCTCAAATTTAGAAAACCAACTTATGCTTGCTTATGGGAAAAGGTGAGTTGGGGTGCTGCATAAAACCAGAGATTGAAATTAGCAGAGATACCGTTCCATAAGCCAAATATATAATAGACAAGACCTACTCCTTGCTCAACGAAATGGACTCAACACCCCATATTCAACGCCTGGGAATATACCTGACAAGTAAGAATCTTAAGAGCCATGGATTTGTATGTCTCCATAAGGAAATCAGGCGTATGTACAGCGGCCTAAACGCAGAAGTGAAAATCCGATAACTCCCATTATCCAAATAAATTTCAAAAACAAAACACCATGACAGTGAAATAGAGAGCAATTCTTAAATAATTCATTCAGGGCTTGTGATGCAACCTGGATTTACCACATCTACAACCGGAGCTCTGTGAGACATAAGGCTGGACACTTCGGTCTGATAGCATTGGTGAGGTCCGGTTAGCAAACGCAGACCCTTTGAAGTCATACTGCATGGTACCCATTCCATGGGTCCCAACTCTCCAGGTTTAAGGGATTCTTCCTTCAGCTAAAACATGCATGGGAAACCCAGAGTATGGTCCACCGTGTGATTGGGAAACGTTTTCAAATGCATCTCAGCTTTCGTCCCCTGGTTCTCGGATTCACCATTCCAGACGCTTTACTAACACTCTCCCCACTTGGAGAGTCAGTGCCTTTAACCTCCTGTTTGGCACAGTTTGCAATTTCTGCGCAAGATGAACAGGAATAGGGAGAACCAATGAGAGACTAGCTGTAGGTGTCTGCACGGGCAAATGGAACGCTCATTTCCCACCAGGAAGAGGAATTAACCAAAGGCTCAGCATGCCCTGACGGATACAGATTAGGGCCTGAAGCAATCCTGCTGTTCGGCGGCCAGCTCACAAGAAAGCGAGTTGAAGAAAGGAGCTCAGGGGCACTGCAATTCACAAACCTGCAGAGTTATGAATGACAGCTCTCGTCCAAAAATGTATTGAAGTAAGTCTTCGAAGAGGACTTGAATGCGGGGCAGAATTTCAGGAAAACGATTTCAGGGGGTAGACTGGAATTGCACTTAAAGCATAGGAAAAGAGGCAGAATGTCCACAATGATGCACTTGGCCAAAAAGGGCGTATGCGTTTTCTCCTGAATATATTCAAGAAAAAACTCATACGCACTTTTTGGCCAACCAAGCAAGCGTGTAAAGGAAATCTGCTCTAAAATGAAGTCTCACTGCCCCCCGGTCAAAAGGGACATCTGAAACAAGTGTAAAATCCAGAAAGGCAGGACAGGTCATGGAGAACAGGGAGCCTTGTTATGCTGATGGGCGGGATGTAAATTGCCAACAGCCACTCTGGAGAAGTGTATGGTGTTTCCTGAAACACGTAGGAAACAAAGCAACACAGCCTATGGCACTTCCACTTATGGTCCTATAGCTTAGGGAAATTAAAATCAAAAACACACAGCCACCCCAAAGTTTCGGATGGCTCTGTTTACAAGAACCTCGTCTACGGTAAAAGTTAAATATCCGAGAAAGCAAAAAATGGATAAAGAAGTTGTGGTACGTACGTACAATGGAATATCACTCAGCAGTGAGATCTACGTCATCAGGCCCATAGCGGCATAATGAGTGGATTCAGGTACGACGATTCTACGAGAACTAAGTCACACAGAAAATGAAACATCATAAGATATCACTAATACACGGAACGTAAACTTGGATACACATGAACTGAATTACAAAACAGAACAGGGTCTCAAATTTAGAAAACCAACTTATGCTTGCTTATGGGGAAAGGTGAGTTGGGGTGCTGCATAAAACCAGAGATTGAAATTAGCACAGATACCGTTCCATAAGCCAAATATATAATAGACAAAACCTACACCTTGCTCAACGAAATGGACTCAATACCCCATATTCAACGCCTGGGAATATACCTGACAATAAGAATCTTAAGAGCCATGGATTTATATGTCTCCATAAGGAAATCAAGCGTATGTACAGCGGCCTAAACGCAGAAGTGAAAATCCGATAACTCCCATTATCCAAATAAATTTCAAAAACAAAACACCATGACAGTGAAATAGAGAGCAATTCTTAAATAATTCATTCAGGGCTTGTGATGCAACCTGGATTTACCACATCTACAACCGAAGCTCTGTGAGACATAAGGCTGGACAGTTCGGGCTGATAGCATAGGTGAGGTCCGGTTAGCAAACACAGACCCTTTGAAGTCATACTGCATGGTACCCATTCCATGGGTCCCAACTCTCCAGGTTTAAGGGATTCTTCCTTCAGCTAAAACATGCCTGGGAAACCCAGAGTATGGTCCACCGTGTGATTGGGAAACGTTTGCAAATGCATCTCAGCTTTCGTCCCCTGGTTCTCGGGTTCAACATTCCAGACGCTTTACTAACACTCTCCCCACTTGGAGAGTCAGTGCCTTTAACCTCCTGTTTGGCACAGTTTGCAATTTCTGCACAAGATGAACAGGAATAGGGAGAACCAATGAGAGACTAGCTGTAGGTGTCTGCACGGGCAAATGGAACGCTCATTTCCCACCAGGAAGAGGAATTAACCAAAGGCTCAGCGTGCCCTGCCGGAACCAGATTAGGGCCTGAAGCAATCCTGTGGTTTTGCGGCCAGCTCACAAGATAGCGAGTTGAAGAAAGGAGCCCAGGGGCACTGTAATTCACAAACCTGCAGAGTTATGAATGACAGCTATCGTCCAAAAATGTATTGAAGTAAGTCTTCGAAGAGGACTTGAAAGCGGGGCAGAATTTCAGGAAAACGATTTCAGGGGGTAGACAGGAATTGCACTGAAAGCATAGGAAAAGAGGCAGAATGTCCACAATGATGCACTTGGCAAAAAAGGGCGTATGCTTTTTTTCCTGAATATATTCAGGAAAAAATGCATACGCGATTTTTGGCCAACCAAGCAAGCATGTAAAGGAAATCTGCACTACATTGAAGTCTCACTGCCTCCCGGTCAAAAGGGCCATCTGAAAAAAGTGTATAATCCAGAAAGGCAGGACAGGTCATGGAGAACATGGAGCCTTGTTATGCTGATGGGCGGGATTTAAATTGCCAACAGCCACTCTGGAGAAGTGTATGGTGTTTCCTGAAACACGTAGGAAACAAAGCAACACAGCCTATGGCACTTCCACTTATGGTCCTATAGCTTAGGGAAATTAAAATCAAAAACACACAGCCACCCCAATGTTTGGGACAGCTCTGTTTACAGGAACCTCGTCTACGGTACAAGTTAAATATCCGAGAAAGCAAAAAATTGATAAAGAAGTTGTGGTACGTACATACAATGGAATATCACTCAGCAATGAGATCTACGTCATCAGGCCCGTAGCGGCATAATGAGTGCATTCAGGTACGACGATTCTACGAGAAATAAGTCACACAGAAAAAGAAACATCATAAGATATCACTAATACACGGAACGTAAACTTGGCTACACGTGAACTGAATTACAAAACAGAACAGGGTCTCAAATTTAGAAAACCAACTTATGCTTGCTTATGGGGAAAGGTGAGTTTGGGTGCTGCATCAAACCAGAGATTGAAATTAGCACAGATACCGTTCCATAAGCCAAATATATAATAGACAAGACCTACTCCTTGCTCAACGAAATGCACTCAACACTCCATATTCAACGCCTGGGAATATACCTGACAAGTAAGAATCTTAAGACCCATGGATTTATATGTCTCCATAAGGAAATCAAGCGTGTGTACAGCGGCCTAAACGCAGCAGTGAAAATCTGATAAATCCCATTATCAAAATAAATTTCAAAAACAAAACACAATGACAGTGAAATAGAGAGCAATTCTTAAATAATTCATTCAGGGCTTGTGATGCAACCTGGATTTACCACATCTACACCCAGAGCTGGGTGAGACATAAGGCTGGACACTTCGGGCTGATAACATTGGTGAGGTTCGGTGAGCAAACGCAGACCCTTTGAAGTCATACTGCATGTTACCCATTACATGGGTCCCAACTCTCCAGGATTAAGGGATTCTTCCTTCAGCTAAAACATGCATGGGAAACCCAGAGTATGGTCCACCGTGTGATTGGGAAACATTTTCAAATGCATCTCAGGTTTCGTCCCCTGGTACTCGGGTTCACTGTTCCAGACGCTTTACTAACACTCTCCCCACTTGGAGAGTCAGTGCCTTTAACCTCCTGTTTGGCACAGTTTGCAATTTCTGCGCAAGATGAACAGGAATAGGGAGAACCAATGAGAGACTAGCTGTAGGTGTCTGCACGGGCAAATGGAACGCTCATTTCCCAACAGGAAGAGGAATTAACCAAAGGCTCAGCGTGCCCTGCCGGAAACAGATTAGGGCCAGAAGCAATCCTGCTGTTCGGCGGCCAGCTCACAAGAAAGCGAGTTGAAGAAAGGAGCTCAGGGGCACTGTAATTCACAAACCTGCAGAGTTATGAATGACAGCTCTCGTCCAAAAATGTATTGAAATAAATCTTCGAAGAGGACTTGAAAACGGGGCAGAATTTCAGGAAAACGATTTCAGGGGGTAGACTGGAATTGCACTTAAAGCATAGGAAAAGAGGCAGAATGTCCACAATGATGCACTTGGCCAAAAAGGGCGTATACGTTTTCTCCTGAATATATTCAAGAAAAAACTCATACGCACTTTTTGGCCAACCAAGCAAGCGTGTAAAGGAAATCTGCACTAAAATGAAGTCTCACTGCCCCCCGGTCAAAAGGGCCATCTGAAACAAGTGTAAAATCCAGAAAGGCAGGACAGGTCATGGAGAACCGGGAGCCTTGTTATGCTGATGGGCGGGATGTAAATTTCCAAAGGCCACTCTGGAGAAGTGTATGGTGTTTCCTGAAACACGTAGGAAACAAAGCAACACAGCCTATGGCACTTCCACTTATGGTCCTATAGCTTAGGGAAATTAAAATCAAAAACACACAGCCACCCCAAAGTTTCGGATGGCTCTGTTTACAAGAACCTCGTCTACGGTAAAAGTTAAATATCCGAGAAAGCAAAAAATGGATAAAGAAATTGTGGTACGTACGTACAATGGAATATCACTCAGCAATGAGATCTACGTCATCAGGCCCGTAGCGGCATAATGAGTGGATTCAGGTACGACGATTCTACGAGAACTAAGTCACACAGAAAATGAAACATCATAAGATATCACTAATACACGGAACGTAAACTTGGATACACATGAACTGAATTACAAAACAGAACAGGGTCTCAAATTTAGAAAACCAACTTATGCTTGCTTATGGGGAAAGGTGAGTTGGGGTGCTGCATAAAACCAGAGATTGAAATTAGCACAGATACCGTTCCATAAGCCAAATATATAATAGACAAGACCTACTCCTTGCTCAACGAAATGGACTCAACACCCCATATTCAACGCCTGGGATTATACCTGACAAGTAAGAATCTTAAGAGCCATGGATTTATATGTCTCCATAAGGAAATCAAGCGTATGTACAGCGGCCTAAACGCAGAAGTGAAAATCCGATAACTCCCATTATCCAAATAAATTTCAAAAACAAAACACCATGACAGTGACATAGAGAGCAATTCTTAAATAATTCATTCAGGGCTTGTGATGCAACCTGGATTTACCACATCTACAACCGGAGCTCTGTGAGACATAAGGCTGGACAGTTCGGGCTGATAGCATTGGTGAGGTCCGGTTAGCAAACGCAGACCCTTTGAAGTCATACTGCATGGTACCCATTCCATAGGTCCCAACTCTCCATGTTTAAGGTATTCTTCCTTCAGCTAAAACATGCATGGGAAACCCAGAGTATGGTCCACCGTGTGATTGGGAAACGTTTTCAAATGCATCTCAGCTTTCGTCCCCTGGTTCTCGGGTTCACCATTCCAGACGCTTTACTAAAACTCTCCCCACTTGGAGAGTCAGTGCCTTTAACCTCCTGTTTGGCACAGTTTGCAATTTCTGCGCAAGATGAACAGGAATAGGGAGAACCAATGAGAGACTAGCTGTAGGTGTCTGCACGGGCAAATGGAACGCTCATTTCCCACCAGGAAGAGGAATTAACCAAAGGCTCAGCGTGCCCTGCCGGAACCAGATTAGGGCCTGAAGCAATCCTGCGGTTTTGCGGTCAGCTCACAAGATAGCGAGTTGAAGAAAGGAGCCCAGGGGCACTGTAATTCACAAACCTGCAGAGTTATGAATGACAGCTATCGTCCAAAAATGTATTGAAGTAAGTCTTCGAAGAGGACTTGAAAGCGGGGCAGAATTTCAGGAAAACGATTTCAGGAGGTAGACTGGAATTGCACTGAAAGCATAGGAAAAGAGGCAGAATGTCCACAATGATGCACTTGGCAAAAAAGGGCGTATGCTTTTTTTCCTGAATATATTCAGGAAAAAATGCATACGCCATTTTTGGCCAACCAAGCAAGCATGTAAAGGAAATCTGCACTACATTGAAGTCTCTCTGCCTCCCGGTCAAAAGGGCCATCTGAAACAAGTGTAAAATCCAGAAAGGCAGGACAGGTCATGGAGAACAGGGAGCCTTGTTATGCTGATGGGCGGGATGTAAATTGGGAACAGCAACTCTGGAGAAGTGTATGGTGTTTCCTGAAACACGTAGGAAACAAAACAACACCGCCTATGGCACTTCCACTTATGGTCCTATAGTGTAGGGAAATTAAAATCAAAAACACACAGCCACCCCAAAGTTTGGGATGGCTCTGTTTACAAGAACCTCGTCTATGGTAGAAGTTAAATATCCAAGAATGCAAAAAATGGATAAAGAAGTTGTGGTACGTACGTACCATGTAATATCACTCAGCAAAGAATTCTACGTCATCAGGCCCGTAGCGGCATAATGAGTGGATTCAGGTACGACGATTCTACGAGAAATAAGTCACACAGAAAAAGAAACATCATAAGGTATCACTAATACACGGAACGTAATCGTGGCTACACATGAATTGAATTACAAAACAGAACAGGGTCTCAAACTTAGAAAACCATCTTATGCTTGCTTATGGGGAAAGGTGAGTTTGGGTGCTGCATCAAACCAGAGATTGAAATTAGCACAGATACCGTTCCATAAGCCAAATATATAATAGACAAGACCTACTCCTTGCTCAACGAAATGCACTCAACACCCCATATTCAACGCCTGGGAATATACCTGACAAGTAAGAATCTTAAGACCCATGGATTTATATGTCTCCATAAGGAAATCAAGCGTGTGTACAGCGGCCTAAACGCAGCAGTGAAAATCCGATAAATCCCATTATCAAAATAAATTTCAAAAACAAAACACAATGACATTGAAAGAGAGAGCAATTCTTAAATAATTCATTCAGGGCTTGTGATGCAACCTGGATTTACCACATCTACACCCAGAGCTGGGTGAGACATAAGGCTGGACACTTCGGGCTGATAGCATTGGTGAGGTTCGGTGAGCCAACGCAGACCCTTTGAAGTCATACTGAATGGTACCCATTCCATGGGTCCCAACTCTCCAGGTTTAAGGGATTCTTCCTTCAGCTAAAACATGCATGGGAACCCAGAGTATGGTCCACCGTGTGATTGGGAACATTTTCAAATGCATCTCAGGTTTCGTCCCCTGGTACTCGGGTTCACTGTTACAGACGCTTTAATAACACTCTCCCCACTTGGAGAGTCAGTGCCTTTAACCTCCTGTTTGGCACAGTTTGCAATTTCTGCACAAGATGAACAGGAATAGGGAGAACCAATGAGAGACTAGCTGTAGGTGTCTGCACGGGCAAATGGAACGCTCATTTCCCACCAGGAAGAGGAATTAACCAAAGGCTCAGCATGCCCTGCCGGAACCAGATTAGGGCCTGAAACAATCTTGCGGTTTTGCGGCCAGCTCACAAGAAAGCGAGTTGAAGAAAGGAGCTCAGGGGCACTGTAATTCACAAACCTGCAGAGTTATGAATGACAGCTATCGTCCAAAAATGTATTGAAGTAAGTCTTCGAAGAGGACTTGAAAGCGGGGCAGAATTTCAGGAAAACGATTTCAGGGGGTAGACTGGAATTGCACTTAAAGCATAGGAAAAGAGGCAGAATGTCGACAATGATGCACTGGGCCAAAAAGGGCGTATGCGTTTTTTCCTGAATATATTCAGGAAAAAACGCATACGCCCTTTTTGGCCAACCAAGCAAGCTTGTAAAGGAAATCTGCACTACAATGAAGTCTCACTGCCCCCCGGTCAAAAGGGCCATCTGAAAAAAGTGTAAAATCCAGAAAGGCAGGACAGGTCATGGAGAACAGGGAGCCTTGTTATGCTGATGGGCGGGATGTAAATTGCCAACAGCCACTCTGGAGAAGTGTATGGTGTTTCCTGAAACACATAGGAAACAACGCAACACAGCCTATGGCACTTCCACTTAGGGTCCTATAGCTTAGGGAAATTAAAATCAAAAACACACAGCCTCCCCAAAGTTTGGGACGGCTCTGTTTACAAGAACCTCGTCTACGGTACAAGTTAAATATCCGAGAAAGCAAAAAATGGATAAAGAAGTTGTGGTACGTACGTACAATGGAATATCACTCAGCAATGAGATCTACGTCATCAGGCCCGTAGCGGCATAATAAGTGCATTCAGGTACGACGATTCTACGAGAAATAAGTCACACAGAAAAAGAAACATCATAACATATCACTAATACACGGAACGTAAACTTGTCTACACATGAACTGAATTACAAAACAGAACCGGGTCTCAAATTTAGAAAACCAACTTATGCTTGCTTATGGGGAAAGGTGAGTTGGTGTGCTGCATCAAACCAGAGATTGAGATTAGCACAGATACCGTTCCATAAGCCAAATATATAATAGACAAGACCTACTCCTTGCTCAACGAAATGGACTCAACACCCCATATTCAACGCCTGGGAATATACCTGACAAGTAAGAATCTTAAGACCCATGGATTTATATGTCTCCATAAGGAAGTCAAGCGTGTGTACAGGGGCCTAAACGCAGCAGTGAAAATCCGATAAATCCCATTATCAAAATAAATTTCACAAACACAACACAATGACAGTGAAATAGAGAGCAATTCTTAAATAATTCATTCAGGGCTTGTGATGCAACCTGGATTTACCACATCTACACCCAGAGCTGGGTGACACATAATGCTGGACACTTCGGGCTGATAGCATTAGTGAGGTTGGTTGAGCAAACGCAGATTCTTTGAAGTCATACTGCATGGTACCCATTCCATGGGTCCCAACTCTCCAGGTTTAAGGGATTCTTCCTTCAGCTAAAACATGCGTGCGAAACACAGAGTATGTTCCACCGTGTGTTTGTGAAACGTTTTCAAATGCATCTCAGGTTTCGTCCCCTGGTACTCGGGTTCACCATTCCAGGCGCTTTACTAACACTCTCCCCACTTGGAGAGTCAGTGCCTTTAACCTCCTGTTTGGCACAGTTTGCAATTTCTGCGCAAGATGAACAGGAATAGGGAGAACCAATGAGAGACTAGTTGTAGGTGTCTGCACGGGCAAATGGAACACTCATTTCCCACCAGGAAGAGGAATTAACCAAAGGCTCAGCGTGCCCTGCCGGAAAAAGATTAGGGCCTGAAGCAATCCTGCGGTTTTGCGGCCAGCTCACAAGAAAGCAAGTTGAAGAAAGGAGCTCAGGGGGACTGTAATTCACAAACCTGCAGAGTTATGAATGACAGCTATGGTCCAAAAATGTATTGAAGTAAGTCTTCGAAGAGGACTGAAAGTGGGGCAGAATTTCAGGAAAACTATTTCAGGGGGTAGACTGGAATTGCACTTAAAGCATAGGAAAAGAGGCAGAATGTGCACAATGATGCACTTGGCCAAAAAGGGCGTATAGAAAAATCGCATATGCCCTTTTTGGCCAACCAAGCAAGCGTGTAAAGGAAATCTGCACTACAATGAAGTTTCACTGCCCCCCGGTCAAAAGGGCCGTCTAAAACAAGTGTAAAATCCAGAAAGGCAGGAAAGGTCATGGAGAACAGGGAGCCTTGTTATGCTGATGGGCGGGATGTAAATTGCCAACAGCCACTCTGGAGAATTGTATGGTGTTTCCTGAAACACGTAGGAAACAGAGCAACACAGCCTATGGCACCTCCACTTATGGTCCTATAGCTTAGGGAAATTAAAATCAAAAACACACAGCCACCCCAAAGTTTGGGACGGCTCTGTTTACAAGAACCTCGTCTATGGTAGAAGTTAAATATCCGAGAAGGAAAAAAATGGATAAAGATGTTGTGGTACGCACGTACAATGGAATATCACTCAGCAATGAGATCTACGTCATCAGGCCCGTAGCGGCATAATGAGTGGATTCACGTACGACGAGTCTACGAGAAATAAGTCACACAGAAATAGAAACATCATAAGATATCACTAATACACGGAACGTAAACTTGGCTACACATGAACTGAATTACAAAACAGAACAGGGTCTCAAATTTAGAAAACCAACTTATGCTTGCTTATGGGGAAAGGTGAGTTGGGGTGCTGCATCAAACCAGAGATTGAAATTAGCACAGGTACCGTTCCATAAGCCAAATATATAATAGACAAGACCTACTCCTTGCTCAACGAAATGGACTCAACACCACATATTCAACGCCTGGGAATATACCTGACAAGTAAGAATCTTAAGACCCATGGATTTATATGTCTCCATAAGGAAATCAAGCGTGTGTACAGCGGCCTAAACGCAGCAGTGAAAATCCGATAAATCCCATTATCAAAATAAATTTCACAAACAAAACACAATGACAGTGAAATAGAGAGCAATTCTTAAATAATTCATTCAGGGCTTGTGATGCAACCTGGATTTACCACATCTACACCCAGAGCTGGGTGAGACATAAGGCTGGACACTTCGGGCTGATAGCATTGGTGAGGTTCGGTGAGCAAACGCAGACCGTTTGAAGTCATACTGCATGGTACCCATTCCATGGGTCCCAACTCTCCAGGGTTAAGGGATTCTTCCTTCAGCTAAAACATGCATGGGAAACCCAGAGTATGGTCCACCGTGTGATTGGGAAACGTTTTCAAATGCATCTCAGGTTTCGTCCCCTGGTACTCGTGTTCACAGTTCCAGACGCTTTACTAACAATCTCCCCACATGGAGAGTCAGTGCCTTTAAACTCCTGTTTGGCACAGTTTGCAATTTCTGCACAAGATGAACAGGAATAGTGAGAACCAATGAGAGACTAGCTCTAGGTGTCTGCACGGGCAAATGGAACGCTCATTTCCCACCAGGAAGAGGAATTAACCAAAGGCTCAGCGTGCCCTTCCGGAACCAGATTAGGGCCTGAAGAAATCCTGCGGTTTTGCGGCCAGCTCACAAGAAAGCGAGTTGAAGAAAGGAGCTCAGGGGCACTGTAATTCACAAACCTGCAGAGTTATTAATGACAGCTATCGTCCAAAAATGTATTGAAGTAAGTCTTCGAAGAGGACTTGAAAGCGGGGCAGAATTTCAGGAAAACGATTTCAGGGGGTAGACTGGAATTGCACTTAAAGCATAGGAAAAGAGGCAGAATGTCCACAATGATGCACTTGGCCAAAAAGGGCGTATGCGTTTTTTCCTGAATATATTCATGAAAAAACGCATACGCCCTTTTTGGCCAACCAAGCAAGCGTGTAAAGGAAATCTGCACTACAATGAAGTCTCACTGCCCCCCGGTCCAAAGGGCCATCTGAAACAAGTGTAAAATCCAGAAAGGCAGGACAGGTCATGGAGAAGAGTGAGCCTTGTTATGCTGATGGGCGGGATGTAAATTGCCAACAACCACTCTGGAGAAGTGTATGGTGTTTCCTGAAACACGTAGGAAACAAAGCAACACAGCCTATGGCACTTCCACTTAGGGTCCTATAGCTTAGGGAAATTAACATCAAAAACACACAGCCACCCCAAAGTTTGGGACGGCTCTGTTTACAAGAACCTCGTCTACGGTACAAGTTCAATATCCGACAAAGCAAAAAATGGATAAAGAAGTTGTGGTACGTCCGTACAATGGAATATCACTCAGCAATGAGATCTACGTCATCAGGCCCGTAGCGGCATAATGAGTGGATTCCGGTTCGACGATTCTACGAGAAATAAGTCACAAAGAAAAAGAAACATCATAAGATATCACTAATACACGGAACGTAAACTTGGCTACACATGAACTGAATTACAAAACAGAACAGGGTCTCAAATTTAGAAAACCAACTTATGCTTGCTTATGGGGAAAGGTGAGTTGGGGTGCTGCATCAAACCAGAGATTGAAATTAGCACAAGTACCGTTCCATAAGCCAAATATATAATAGACAAGACCTACTCCTTGCTCAACGAAATGGACTCAACACCACATATTCAACGCCTGGGAACATACCTGACAAGTAAGAATCTTAAGACCCATGGATTTATATGTCTCCATAAGGAAATCAAGCGTGTGTACAGCGGCCTAAACGCAGCAGTGAAAATCCGATAAATCCCATTATCAAAATAAATTTCACAAACAAAACACAATGACAGTGAAATAGAGAGCAATTCTTAAATAATTCATTCAGGGCTTGTGATGCAACCTGGATTTACCACATCTACACCCAGAGCTGGGTGAGACATAAGGCTGGACACTTCGGGATGATAGCATTGGTGAAGTACTGTGAGCAAACGCAGACCCTTTGAAGTCATACTGCATGGTACCCATTCCATGGGTTCCAACTCTCCAGGTTTAAGGGATTCTTCCTTCAGCTAAAACATGCATGGGAAACCCAGAGTATGGTCCACCGTGTGATTGGGAAACGTTTTCAAATGCATCTCAGGTTTCGTCCCCTGGTACTCGTGTTCACAGTTCCAGACGCTTTACTAACAATCTCCCCACATGGAGAGTCAGTGCCTTTAACCTCCTGTTTGGCACAGTTTGCAATTTCTGCACAAGATGAACAGGAATAGTGAGAACCAATGAGAGACTAGCTCTAGGTGTCTGCACGGGCAAATGGAACACTCATTTCCCACCAGGAAGAGGAATTAACCAAAGGCTCAGCGTGCCCTTCCGGAACCAGATTAGGGCCTGAAGAAATCCTGCGGTATTGCGGCCAGCTCACAAGAAAGCGAGTTGAAGAAAGGAGCTCAGGGGCACTGTAATTCACAAACCTGCAGAGTTATTAATGACAGCTATCGTCCAAAAATGTATTGAAGTAAGTCTTCGAAGAGGACTTGAAAGTGGGGCAGAATTTCAGGAAAACGATTTCAGGGGGTAGACTGGAATTGCACTTAAAGCATAGGAAAAGAGGCAGAATGTCCACAATGATGCACTTGGCCAAAAAGGGCGTATGCGTTTTTTCCTGAATATATTCATGAAAAAACGCATACGCCCTTTTTCGCCAACCAAGCAAGCGTGTAAAGGAAATCTGCACTACAATGAAGTCTCACTGCCCCCCGGTCCAAAGGGCCATCTGAAACAAGTGTAAAATCCAGAAAGGCAGGACAGGTCATGGAGAAGAGTGAGCCTTGTTATGCTGATGGGCGGGATGTAAATTGCCAACAGCCACTCTGGAGAAGTGTATGGTGTTTCCTGAAACACGTAGGAAACAAAGCAACACAGCCTATGGCACTTCCACTTAGGGTCCTATAGCTTAGGGAAATTAAAATCAAAAACACACAGTCACCCCAATGTTTGGGACGGCTCTGTTTACAAGAACCTCGTCTACGGTACAAGTTAAATATCTGAGAAAGCAAAAAATGGATAAAGAAGTTGTGGTACGTACGTACAATGGAATATCACTCAGCAATGAGATCTACGTCATCAGGCCCGTAGCGGCATAATGAGTGGATTCAGGTACGACGATTCTACGAGAAATAAGTCACAAAGAAAAAGAAACATCATAAGATATCACTAATACACGGAACGTAAACTTGGCTACACATGAACTGAATTACAAAACAGAACAGGGTCTCAAATTTAGAAAACCAACTTATGCTTGCTTATGGGGAAAGGTGAGTTGGGGTGCTGCATCAAACCAGAGATTGAAATTAGCACATGTACCGTTCCATAAGCCAAATATATAATAGACAAGACCTACTCCTTGCTCAACGAAATGGACTCAACACCCCATATTCAACGCCTGGGAATATACCTGACAAGTAAGAATCTTAAGACCCATGGATTTATATGTCTCCATAAGGAAATCAAGCGTGTGTACAGCGGCCTAAACGCAGCAGTGAAAATCCGATAAATCCCATTATCAAAATAAATTTCACAAACAAAACACAATGACAGTGAAATAGAGAGCAATTCTTAAATAATTCATTCAGGGCTTGTGATGCAACCTGGATTTACCACATCTACACCCAGAGCTGGGTGAGACATAAGGCTGGACACTTCGGGATGATAGCATTGGTGAAGTACTGTGAGCAAACGCAGACCCTTTGAAGTCATACTGCATGGTACCCATTCCATGGGTCCCAACTCTCCAGGTTTAAGGGATTCTTCCTTCAGCTAAAACATACATGGGAAACCCAGAGTATGGTCCACCGTGTGATTGGGAAACGTTTTCAAATGCATCTCAGGTTTCGTCCCCTGGTACTCGTGTTCACAGTTCCAGACGCTTTACTAACAATCTCCCCACATGGAGAGTCAGTGCCTTTAACCTCCTGTTTGGCACAGTTTGCAATTTCTGCACAAGATGAACAGGAATAGTGAGAACCAATGAGAGACTAGCTCTAGGTGTCTGCACGGGCAAATGGAACGCTCATTTCCCACCAGGAAGAGGAATTAACCAAAGGCTCAGCGTGCCCTTCTGGAACCAGATTAGGGCCTGAAGAAATCCTGCGGTTTTGCGGCCAGCTCACAAGAAAGCGAGTTGAAGAAAGGAGCTCAGGGGCACTGTAATTCACAAACCTGCAGAGTTATGAATGACAGCTATCGTCCAATAATGTATTGAAGTAAGTCTTCGAAGAGGACTTGAAAGCGGGGCAGAATTTCAAGAAAACGATTTCAGGGGGTGGACTGGAATTGCACATAAAGCATAGGAAAATAGGCAGAATGTCCACAATGATGCACTTGGCCAAAAAGGGCGTATGCGTTTTTTCCTGAATATATTGAGGAAAAAACGCATATGAACTTTTTGGCCAAGCAAGCAAGCGTGTAAAGGAAATCTGAACTACAATGAAATCTCACTGCCCCCCGGTCCAAACGTCCATCTGAAACAAGTGTAAAATCCAGAAAGGCAGGACAGGTCATGGAGAACAGGGAGTCTTGTTATGCTGATGGGTGGGATGTAAACTGCAAACAGCCACCCTGGAGAAGTGTATGGTGTTTCCTGAAACACCTAAAAAACAAAGCAACGGAGCCTACGGCACTTCCACTTATGGTCCTATAGCTTAGGGAAATTAAAATCAAAAACACACAGCCACCCCAAAGTTTCAGACGGCTCTGTTTACAAGAACCTCGTCTACGATACAAGTTAAATATCCCAGAAAGCGAAAAATGGATAAAGAAGTTGTGGTACGTACGTACAATGCAATATCACTCACCAGTGAAATCTATGTCATCTGGCCCATCGTGGCATAATGATTGGATTCAGGTACGATTATTCTAAGTGAAATAAGTCACACAGAAAATGAAACATCATAAGATATCACTAATACATGGAATGTAATCTTGGCTACACATGAACTGAATTACAAAACAGAACAGGGTCTCAAATTTAAAAAACCAACTTATGTTTGCTAAAGGGGAAAGGTGAGTTGGGGTACTGCATAAAACCAGAGATAGAAATTAGCACAGATACCCTTCCATACCTCAAATATGTAATAGTCAAGACCTACCCCTTGCTCAACGAAATGGGCTAAACACACTATACTCAACGCCTAGGAATACACCTGACTAGTAAGAATCTTCAAACCCATGGATTTATATGTCTCCATAAGAGAATCAAGCGTGTGTACAGCTGCATGAAGGAAGCAGAGAAAATCCGATAAATCCTATTATCAAAATGAATTACAAAAACAAAACACAATGACAGTGAAATAGAGAGCAATTCTTAAATAATTCATTCAGGGCTTGTGATGCAACCTGGATTTATCTCATCTACACCCAGAGCTGAGTGAGACATAAGGTTGGACACTTCGGGCTGATAGCATTGGTGAGGTTCGATGAGCAACTGCAGACCATTTGAAGTCATACTGCATGGTACCCATGCCATGGGTCCCAGCTCTCTAGGTTTAAGGGATTCTTCCTTCAGCTAAAGCATCCATGGGAAACCCACAGTATGGTGGACCGTGTGACCGGGAAACGTTTTCAAATGCATCTCAGATTTTGTCCCCTTTTACTCGGGTGCACAATTCCAGACCCTTTACTAACACTCTCCCAACTTGGAGAGTCAGTGCCTTTAACCTCCTGTTTGGGACAGTTTGCAATTTCTGCGCAAGATGAACAGGAATAGGGAGAACCAATGAGAGACTAGCTGTAGGTGTCTGTACGGGCAAATTTAACGCTCATTTCCCACCAGGAAGAGGAATTAACCAAAGGCTCAACATGCCGTGCCGGAACCAGATTAGGGCCTGAAGCAATCCTGCGAGTTTGCGGCCAGCTCACAAGAAAGCGATTTGAAGAAAGGAGCTCAGGGGCACTGTAATTCACAATCATGCAGAGTTATAAATGACAGCTATCGTCCAAAAATATATTGAAGGAAGGCTGCGAAGAGGACTTGAAAGCGGGGCAGAATTGCAGGAAAACGATTTCAGGGGGTAGACTGGAATTGCATTTAAAGCATAGGAAAAGAGGCAGAATGTCGACAATGATGCACTTGGCCAAAAAGGGCGTATGCGTTTTTTCCTGAATATATTCAGGAAAAAACGCATACGCACTTTTTGGCCATCCAAGCAAGCATGTTAAAGAACTGTGAACTACAAAGAAGTCTCACTGCCCCCCGGTCAAAAGGGCCATCTGAAAAAAGTGTAAAATCCAGAAATGCAGCACAGGCCATGGAGAACAGGGAGCCTTGTTATGCTGATGGGTGGGATGTAAACTGCAAACAGCCACTCTGGAGAAGTGTACGGTGTTTCCTGAAACACCTAAAAAACAAAACAACGGAGCCTACGGCACTTCCACTTATGGTCCTATAGCTTAGGGAAATTAAAATCAAAAACACACAGCCACCCCAAAGTTTCAGACGGCTCTGTTTACAAGAACCTCGTCTACGATACAAGTTAAATATCCCAGAAAGCGAAAAATGGATAAAGATGTTGTGGTACGTACGTACAATGCAATATCACTCACCAATGAAATCTATGTCATCTGGCCCATCGTGGCATAAAGAGTGGATTCAGGTACGATGATTCTAAGTGAAATAAGTCACACAGAAAATGAAACATCATAAGATATCACTAATACATGGAATGTAATCTTGGCTACACATGAACTGAATTACAAAACAGAACAGTGTCTCAAATTTAGAAAACCAACTTATGTTTGCGTAAGGGGATAGGTGAGTTGGGGTGCTGCATAAAACCAGAGATAGAAATTAGCACAGATACCATTCTATACGTCAAATATGTAATAGTCAAGACCTACCCCTTGCTCAACAAAATGGGCTAAACACCCTATATTCAACGCCTAGGAATACACCTGACTAGAAAGAATCTTCAAACCCATGGATTTAAATGTCTCCATAAGAGAATCAAGCGTGTGTACAGCTGCATGAAGGCAGCAGAGAAAATCCGATAAATCCTATTATCAAAATGAATTACAAAAACAAAACTCAATGACATTGAAATAGAGAGCAATTCTTAAATAATTCATTCAGGGCTTGTGATGCAACCTGGATTTACCTCATCTACACCCAGAGCTGAGTGAGACATAAGGTTGGACACTTCGGGCTGATAGCATTGGTGAGGTTCGATGAGCAAATGCAGACCATTTGAAGTCATACTGCATGGTACCCATTCCATGGGTCCCAAATCTCCAGGTTTAAGCGATTCTTCCTTCAGCTAAAACATGCATGGGAAACCCACAGTATGGGGCACCGTGTGACCGGGAAACGTTTTCAAATGCATCTCAGTTTTCGTCTCCTTTTACTCGGGTTCACCATTCCAGACCCTTTATTAACACTCTCCCCCTAGGAGAGTCAGTGCCTTTAACCTCCTGTTTGGCACAGTTTGCAATTTCTGCGCAAGATGAACAGGAATAGGGAGAACCAATGAGAGACTAGCTGTAGGTGTCTGCAGGGGCAAATTTAACGCTCATTTCCCACCAGGGAGAGGAATTAACCAAAGGCTCAGCATGCCGTGCCGGAACCATATTAGGGCCTGAAGCAATCCTGCGGGTTTGCGGCCAGCACACAAGAAAGAGATTTGAAGAAAGGAGCTCAGGGGCACTGTAATTCACAAACCTGCAGAGTTATAAATGACAGCTATCGTCCAAAAATATACTGAATGAAGGCTGCGAAGAGGACTTGAAAGCGGGGCAGAATTGCAGGAAAACGATTTCAGGGGGTAGACTGGAATTGCATTTAAAGCATAGGAAAAGAGGCAGAACGTCGACAATGATGCACTTGGCCAAAAAGGGCGTATGCGTTTTTTCCTGAATATATTCAGGAAAAAACGCATACGCCCTTTTTGGCCAACCAAGCAAGCATGTTAAAGAAATGTGCACTACAATGAAGTCTCACTGCCCCCCGGTCAAAAGGGCCATCTGAAAAAAGTGTAAAATCCAGAAATGCAGCACAGGCCATGGAGAACAGGGCGCCTTGTTATGCTGATGGGTGGGATGTAAATTGCCAAGAGCCACTCTGGAGAAGTGTATGGTGTTTCCTGAAACACCTAAAAAACAGAGCAACGGAGCCTACGGCACTTCCACTTATGGTCCTATAGCTTAGGGAAATTAAAATCAAAAACACACAGCCACTCCAAAGTTTCAGACGGCTCTGTTTACAAGAACCTCATCTACGGTACAAGTTAAATATCCCAGAAAGCGAAAAATGGATAAAGATTTTGTGGTACGTACGTACAATGGAATATCACTCACCAATGAAATCTATGTCATCTGGCCCATCGTGGCATAATGAGTGGATTCAGGTACGATGATTCCAAGTGAAATAAGTCACACAGAAAATGAAACATCATAAGATATCACTAATACACGGAATGAACTTTTGGCTACACATGAACTGAATTACAAAACAGAACAGTGTCTCAAATTTAGAAAACCAAATTATGTTTGCTTAAGGGGAAAGGTGAGTTGGGGTGCTGCATAAAACCAGAGATAGAAATTAGCACAGATACCATTCCATACGTCAAATATGTAATAGTCAAGACCTACCCCTTGCTCAACGAAATGGGCTAAACACGATTTATTCAATGCCTAGGAATACACCTGACTAGTAAGAATCTTCAAACACATGGATTTATATGTCTCCATAAGAGAATCAAGCGTGTGTACAGCTGCATGAAGGCAGCAGAGAAAATCCGATAAATCCCATTATCAAAATGAATTCCAAAAACAAAACACAATGACAGTGAAATAGAGAGCAATTCTTAAATATTTCATTCAGGGCTTGTGATGCAACCTGGATTTACCTCATCTACACCCAGAGCTGAGTGAGACATAAGGTTGGACACTTCGGGCTGATAGCATTGGTGAGGTTCGATGAGCAACTGCAGACCATTTGAAGGCATTCTGCATGGTACCCATTCCATGGGTCCCAAATCTCCAAGTTTAAGCGATTCTTCCTTCAGCTACAACATGCATGGGAAACCCACAGTATGGTGCACAGTGTGACCGGGAAACGTTTTCAAAGGCATCTCAGTTTTCGTCCCCTTTTACTCGGGTTCACAATTCCAGACCCTTTACTAACACTCTCCCCACTTGGAGAATCAGTGCCTTTAACCTGCTGTTTGTCACAGTTTGCAATTTCTGTGCAAGATGAACAGGAATAGGGAGAAGCAATGAGAGCTAGCTGTAGGTGTCTGCAGGGGCAAATTTAACGCTCATTTCCCACCAGGAAGAGGAATTAACCAAAGGCTCAGCATGCCGTGCCGGAACAAGATTGGGCCTGAAGCAATCGTGCAGGTTTGCGGCCAGCTCAAAAGAAAGCGATTTGAAGAAAAGAGCTCAGGGGCACTGTAATTCACAAACCTGCAGAGTTATAAATGACAGCTATCGTCCAAAAATATATTGAAGTAACGCTGCGAAGAGGACTTGAAAGCGGGGCAGAATTGCAGGAAAACGATTACAGGGGGTAGACTGGAATTGCATTTAAAGCATAGGAAAAGAGGCAGAACGTCGACAATGATGCACTTGGCCAAAAAGGGCGTATGCGTTTTTTCCTCAATATATTGAGGAAAAAACGCATATGCCCTTTTTGGCCAACCAAGCAAGAATCTTAAAGAAATCTGCACTACAATGAAGTCTCACTGCCCCCCGGTCAAAAGGGCCATCTGAAAAAAGTGTAAAATCCAGAAATGCAGCACAGGCCATGGAGAACAGGGAGCCTTGTTATGCTGATGGGTGGGATGTAAATTGCCAAGAGCCACTCTGGAGAAGTGTATGGTGTTTCCTGAAACACCTAAAAAACAAAGCAACGGAGCCTACGGCACTTCTACTTATGGTCCTATAGCTTAGGGAAATTAAAATCAAAACCACACAGCCACCCCAATGTTTCAGACGGCTCTGTTTACAAGAAACTCGTCTACGGTACAAGTTAAATATCCCAGAAAGCGAAAAATGGATAAAGATGTTGTGGTACGTACGTACAATGGAATATCACTCACCAATGAAATCTATGTCAACTGGCCCGTCGTGGCATAATGAGTGGATTCAGGTACGATGATTCTAAGTGAAATAAGTCACACAGAAAATGAAACATCATAAGATATCACTATTACACGGAATGTAAACTTGGCTACACATGAACAGAATTACAAAACAGAACAGGGTCTCAAATTTAGAAAACCAACTTATGTTTGCTTAACGGGAAAGGTGAGTTGGGGTGCTGCATAAAACCAGAGATAGAAATTAGCACAGATACCATTCCATACGTCAAATATGTAATAGTCAAGGCCTACCCCTTGCTCAACGAAATGCGCTAAACACCCTATATTCAACGCCTAGGAATACACCTGACTAGAAAGAATCTTCAAACCCATGGATTTATATGTCTCCATAAGAGAATCAAGCGTGTGTACAGCTGCATGAAGGCAGCAGAGAAAATCCGATAAATCCCATTATCAAAATGAATTACAAAAACAAAACACAATGACAGTGAAATAGAGAGCAATTCTTAAATAATTCATTCAGGGCTTGTGATGCAACCTGGATTTACCTCATCTACACCCAGAGCTGAGTGAGACATAAGGTTGGACACTTCGGGCTGATAGCATTGGTGAGGTTCGATGAGCAAATGCCGACCATTTGAAGTCATACTGCATGGTACCCATTCCATGGGTCCCAACTCTCCAGGTTTAAGCGATTCTTCCTTCAGCTAAAGCATGCATGGGTAACCCACAGTATGGTGCACCGTGTGACCGGGAAACATTTTCAAATGCATCTCAGTTTTTGTCCCCTTTTACTCGGGTTCAAAATTCCAGACCCTTTACTATCACTCTCCCCACTTGGAGAGTCAGTGCCTTTAACCTCCTGTTTGGCACAGTTTGCAATTTCTGCACAAGATGAACAGGAATAGGGAGAACCAATGAGAGACTACCTGTAGGTGTCTGCACGGGCAAAATTAACACTCATTTCCAACCAGGAAGAGGAATTAACCAAACGCTCAGCATGCCCTGCCGGAACCAGATTAGGGCCTGAAGCAATCCTGCGGGTTTGCCGCCAGTACACAAGAAAGCGATTTGAATAAAGGAGCTCAGGGGCACTGTAATTCACAAACCTGCAGAGTTATAAATGACAGCTATCGTCAAAAAATATATTGAAGGAAGGCTGCGAAGAGGACTTGAAAGCGGGGCAGAATTGCAGGAAAACGATTTCAGGGGGTAGACTGGAATTGCATTTAAAGCATAGGAAAAGAGGCAGAACGTCGACAATGATGCACTTGGCCAAAAAGGGCGTATGCGTTTTTTCCTGAATATATTCAGGAAAAAACGCATACGCCCTTTTTGACCAACCAAGGAAGCATTTTAAAGAAATCTGCACTACAATGAAGTCTCATTGCCCCCCGGTCAAAAGGGCCATCTGAAAAAAGTGTAAAATCCAGAAATGCAGCACAGGCCCTGGAGAACAGGGAGCCTTGTTATGCTGATGGTGGGATGTAAACTGCCAAGAGCCACTCTGGAGAAGTGTATGGTGTTTCCTGAAACACCTAAAAAACAAAGCAACGGAGCCTACGGCACTTCCACTTATGGTCCTATAGCTTAGGGGAATTAAAATCAAAACCACACAGCCACCCCAAAGTTTCAGACGGCTCTGTTTACAAGAACCTCGTCTACGGTACAAGTTAAATATCCCAGAAAGCGAAAAATGGATAAAAAAGTTGTGGTAGGTACGTACAATGGAATATCACTCACCAATGAAATCTATGTCATCTGGCCCGTCGTGGCATAAAGAGTGGATTCAGGTACGATGATTCTAAGTGAAATAAGTCACACAGAAAATGAAACATCATAAGATATCACTAATACACGGAATGTAATCTTGGCTACACATGAACTGAATTACAAAACAGAACAGGGTCTCAAATTTAGAAAACCAACTTATGTTTGCTTAAGGGGAAAGGTGAGTTGGGGTGCTGCATAAAACCAGAGATAGAAATTAGCACACATACCATTCCAAACGTCAAATATGTAATAGTCAAGACCTACCCCTTGCTCAACGAAATGGGCTAAACACCCTATATTCAACGCCTAGGAAGACACCTGACTAGAAAGAATCTTCAAACCCATGGATTTATATGTCTCCATAAGAGAATCAAGCGTGTGTACAGCTGCATGAAGGCAGCAGAGAAAATCCAATAAATCCCATTCTCAAAATGAATTACAAAAACAAAACACAATGACAGTGAAATAGAGAGCAATTCTTAAATAATTCATTCAGGGCTTGTGATGCAACCTGGATTTACCTCCTCTACACCCAGAGCTGTGTGAGACATAAGGTTGGACACTTCGGGCTGATAGCATTGGTGAGGTTCGATGAGCAAATGCAGACCATTTCAAGTCATACTGCATGGTACCCATTCCATGTGTCCCAACTCTCCAGGTTTAAGTGAATCTTCCTTCAGCTAAAACATGCATCGGAAACCCACAGTATGGTGCACCGTGTGACCGGGAAACGTTTTCAAATGCATCTCAGTTTTCGACCCATTTTTCTCAGGTTCACAATTCCAGACCCTTTACTAAAACGCTCCCCACTTGGAGAGTCAGTGCCTTTAACCTGCTGTTTGGCACAGTTTGCAATTTCTGCACAAGACGAACAGGAATAGGGAGAACCAATGAGAGACTAGCTGTAGGTGTCTGCACGGGCAAATTTAACGCTTATTTCCAACCAGGAAGAGGAATTAACCAAAGGCTCAGCATGCCGTGCTGGAACCAGATTAGGGTCTGAAGCAATCCTGCGGGTTTGCGGCCAGCTCTCAAGAAAGCGATTGAAGAAAGGAGCTCAGGGGCACTGTAATTCACAAACCTTCAGAGTTAAAATGACAGCTATCGTCCAAAAATATATTGAAGGAAGGCTGCGAAGAGGACTTGAAAGCGGGGCAGAATTGCAGGAAAACGATTTCAGGGGGTAGACTGGAATTGCATTTAAAGCATAGGAAAAGAGGCAGAACGTCGACAATGATGCACTTGCCCAAAAAGGGCGTATGCGTTTTTTCCTGAATATGTTCAGGAAAAAACGCATACGCCCTTTTTGGCCAACCAAGCAAGCATGTTAAAGAAATCTGCACTAAAATTATGTCTCACTGCCCCCCGGTCAAAAGGGACATCCGAAAAAAGTGTAAAATCCAGAAATGCAGCACAGGCCATGGAGAACAGGGAGCCTTGTTTTGCTGATGGGTGGGATGTAAATTGCCAACAGCCACTCTGGAGAAGTGTATGGTGTTTCATGAAACACCAAAAATACAAAGCAACGGAGCCTACGGCACTTCCACTTATGGTCCTATAACTTAGGGAAATTGAAATCAAAAACACACAGCCACCCCAAAGTTTCAGACTGCTCTGTTAACAAGAACCTCGTCTACGGTACAAGTTAAATATCCCAGAAAGCGAAAAATGGATAAAGAAATTGTGGTACGTACGTACTATGGAATATCACTCACCAATGAAATCTATGTCATCTGGCCCATCGTGGCATAATGAGTGGATTCAGGTACGATGATTCTAAGTGAAATAAGTCACACAGAAAATGAAACATCATAAGATATCTCTAATACACCGAATGTAATCTTGGCTACACATGAACTGAATTACAAAACAGAACACGGTCTCAAATTTAGAAAACCAACTTATGTTTGCTTAAGGGGAAAGGTGAGTTGGGGTGCTGCATAAAACCAGAGGTAGAAATTAGCACAGATACCATTCCATACGTCAAATATGTAATAGTCAAGACCTACCCCTTGCTCAACGAAATGGGCTAAACACCCTATATACAACGCCTAGGAATACACCTGACTAGAAAGAATTTTCAAACCCATGGATTTATATGTCTCCATAAGAGAATCAAGCGTGTGTACAGCTGCATGAAGGCAGCAGAGAAAATCCGATAAATCCCATTATTAAAATGAATTACAAAAACAAAACACAATGACAGTGAAATAGAGAGCAATTCTTAAATAATTCATTCAGGGCTTGTGATGCATCCTGGATTTTCCTCATCTACACCCAGAGCTGAGTGAGACATAAAGTTGGACACTTCAGGCTGATAGCATTGGTGAGGTTTGATGAGCAAATGCAGACCATTTCAAGTCATACTGCATGGTACCCATTCCTTGGGTCCCAACTCTCCAGGTTTAAGCGATTCTTCCTTCAGCTAAAACATGCATGGGAAACCCACAGTATGGTGCACCGTGTGACCGGGAAACATTTTCAAATGCATCTCAGTTTTCGTCCCCTTTTACTCGGGTTCACCATTCCAGACCCTTTCCTAACACTCTCCCCACTTGGAGAGTCAGTGCCTTTAACCTCCTGTTTGGCACAGTTTGCAATTTCTGCGCAAGATGAACAGGAATAGGGAGAACCAATGAGAGACTAGCTGTAGCTGTCTGAACGGGCAAATTTAACGCTCATTTCCCACCAGGAAGAGGAATTAACCAAACGCTCAGCATGCCGTGCCAGAACCAGATTAGGGCCTGAAGCAATCCTGCGGGTTTGCGGCCAGCTCTCAAGAAAGCGATTGATGAAAGGAGCTCAGGGGCACGGTAATTCACAAACCTGCAGAGTTATAAATGACAGCTATCGTCCAAAAATATATTGAATGAAGGCTGCGAAGAGGACTTGAAAGCGGGGCAGAATTGCAGGAAAACGATTTCAGGGGGTAGACTGGAATTGCATTTAAAGCATAGGAAAAGAGGCAGAACGTCGACAATGATGCACTTGGCCAAAAAGGGCGTATGCGTTTTTTCCTGAATATATTCAGGAAAAAACGCATACGCACTTTTTGGCCAACCAAGCAAGCATGTTAAAGTAATCTGCACTACAATGAAGTCTCACTGCCCCCCGGTCAAAAGGGCCATCTGAAAAAAGTGTAAAATCCAGAAATGCAGCACAGGCCATGGAGAACAGGGAGCCTTGTTATGCTGATGGGTGGGATGTAAATTGCCAACAGCCACTCTGGAGAAGTGTATGGTGTTTCCTGAAACACCTAAAAAACAAAGCAACGGAGCCTACGGCACTTCCACTTATGGTCCTATAGCTTAGGGAAATTAAAATCAAAAACACACAGCCACCCAAAAGTTTCAGACGGCTCTGTTTACAAGAACCTCGTCTACGGTACAAGTTAAATATCCCAGAAAGCGAAAAATGGATAAAGAAGTTGTGGTACGTACGTACAATGGTATATCACTCACCAATGAAATCTATGTCATCTGGCACGTCCTGGCATAATGAGTGGATTCAGGTACGATGATTCTAAGTGAAATAAGTCACACAGAAAATGAAACATAATAAGATATCACTAATACACGGAATGAAATCTTGGCTACACATGAACTGAATTACAAAAGAGTACAGGGTCTCAAATTTAGAAAACCATCTTATGTTTGCTTAAGCGGATAGGTGACTTGGGGTGCTGCATAAAACCAGAGGTAGAAATTAGCACAGATACCATTCCATACGTCAAATATGTAATAGTCAAGACTTACCCCTTGCTCAACGAAATGGGCTAAACACCCTATATTCAACGCCTAGGAATACACCTGACTAGAAAGAATTTTCAAACCCATGGATTTATATGTCTCCATAAGAGAATCAAGCGTGTGTACAGCTGCATGAAGGCAGCAGAGAAAATCCGATAAATCCCATTATCAAAATGAATTACAAAAACAAAACACAATGACAGTGAAATAGAGAGCAATTCTTAAATAATTCATTCAGGGCTTGTGATGCAACCTGGATTTACCTCATCTACACCCAGAGTTGAGTGAGATATAAGGTTGGATACTTCGGGCTGATAGCATTGTTGAGGTTCGATGAGCAAATGCAGACCATTTGAAGTCATACTGCATGGTACCCATTCCATGGGTCCCAACTCTCCAGGTTTAAGCGATTCTTCCTTCAGCTAAAGCATGCATGGGAAACCCACAGTATGGTGCACCGTGTGCCCAGGAAACGTTTTGAAAGGCATCTCAGTTTTCGTACCCTTTTACTAGGGTTCACAATTCCAGACCCTTTACTAACACTCTCCCCACTTGGAGAGTCAGTGCCTTTAACCTCCTGTTTGGCACAGTTTGCAATTTCTGCGCAAGATGAACAGGAATAGGGAGAACCAATGAGAGACTAGCTGTAGGTGTCTGCACGGGCAAATTTAATGCTCATTTCCCACCAGAAAGAGGAATTAACCCAAGGCTCAGAATGCCGTGCGGGAAAAAGATTAGGGCCTGAAGCAATCCTGCGGGTTTGCGGGCAACTCACAAGAAAGCGATTTGAAGAAAGGAGCTCAGGGGCACTGTAATTCACAAACTTGCAGAGTTATAAATGACAGCTATCGTCCAAAAATATATTAAAGGAAGGCTGCGAAGAGGACTTGAAAGCGGGGCAGAATTGCAGGAAAACGATTTCAGGGGGTAGACTGGAATTGCATTTAAAGCATAGGAAAAGAGGCAGAACGTCGACAATGATGCACTTGGCCAAAAAGTGCATATGCGTTTTTTCCTGAATATATTCAGGAAAAAACGCATACGCCCTTTTTGACCAACCAAGCAAGCATGTTAAAGAAATCTGCACTACAATGAAGTCTCACTGCCCCCCGGTCAAAAGGGCCATCTGAAAAAAGTGTAAAATCCAGAAATGCAGCACAGGCCATGGAGAACAGGGAGCCTTGTTATGCTGATGGGTGGGATGAAAATTGCCAACAGCCACTCTGGAGAAGTGTATGGTGTTTCCTGAAACACCTAAAAAACAAAGCAACGGAGCCTACGGCACTTCCACTTATGGTCCTATAGCTTAGGGAAATTAAAATCAAAAACACACAGCCACCCAAAAGTTTCAGACGGCTCTGTTTACAAGAACCTCGTCTACGGTACAAGTTAAATATCCCAGAAAGCGAAAAATGGATAAAGAAGTTGTGGTACGTACGTACAATGGTATATCACTCACCAATGAAATCTATGTCATCTGGCACGTCCTGGCATAATGAGTGGATTCAGGTATGATGATTCTAAGTGAAATAAGTCACACAGAAAATGAAACATCATAAGATATCTCTAATACACCGAATGTAATCTTGGCTACACATGAACTGAATTACAAAACAGAACAGGGTCTCAAATTTAGAAAACCAACTTATGTTTGCTTAAGGGGAAAGGTGAGTTGGGGTGCTGCATAAAACCAGAGGTAGAAATTAGCACAGATACCATTCCAAACGTCAAATATGTAATAGTCAAGACCTACCCCTTGCTCAACGAAATGGGCTAAACACCCTATATTCAAAGCCTAGGAATACACCTGACTAGTAAGAATCTTCAAACCCATGGATTTATATGTCTCCATAAGAGAATCAAGCGTGTGTACAGCTGCATGAAGGCAGCAGAGAAAATCCGATAAATCCCATTACCAAAATGAATTACAAAAACAAAACACAATGACAGTGAAATAGAGAGCAATTCTTAAATAATTCATTCAGGGCTTGTGATGCAACCTGGATTTACCTCATCTACACCCAGAGCTGAGTGAGACATAAAGTTGGACACTTCGGGCTGATAGCATTGGTGAGGTTTGATGAGCAAATGCAGACCATTTGAAGTCATACTGCATGGTACCCATTCCATGGGTCCCAACTCTCCAGGTTTAAGCGATTCTTCCTTCAGCTAAAGCATGCATGGGAAACCCACAGTATGGTGCACCGTGTGACCGGGAAACGTTTTCAAATGCATCTCAGTTTTCGTCCCCTTTTACTCGGGTTCACCATTCCAGACCCTTTCCTAACACTCTCCCCACTTGGAGAGTCAGTGCCTTTAACCTGCTGTTTGGCACAGTTTGCAATTTCTGCGCAAGATGAACAGGAATAGGGAGAACCAATGAGAGACTAGCTGTAGGTGTCTGAACGGGCAAATTTAACGCTCATTTCCCACCAGGAAGAGGAATTAACCAAAGGCTCAGCATGCCGTGCCGGAACCAGATTAGGGCCTGAAGCAATCCTGCGGGTTTGCGGCCAGCTCTCACGAAAGCGATTGAAGAAAGGAGCTCAGGGGCACTGTAATTCACAAACCTGCAGAGTTATAAATGACAGCTATCGTCCAAAAATATATTGAAGGAAGGCTGCGAAGAGGACTTGAAAGCGGGGCAGAATTGCAGGAAAACAATTTCAGGGGGTAGACTGGAATTGCATTTAAAGCATAGGAAAAGAGGCAGAACGTCGACAATGATGCACTTGCACAAAAAGGGCGTATGCGTTTTTTCCTGAATATATTCAGGAAAAAACGCATACGCCCTTTTTGGCCAACCAAGCAAGCATGTTAAAGAAATCTGCACTACAATGAAGTCTCACTGCCCCCCGGTCAAAAGGGCCATCTGAAAAAAGTGTAAAATCCAGAAATGCAGCACAGGCCATGGAGAACAGGGAACCTTGTTTTGCTGATGGGTGAGATATAAATTGCCAACAGCCACTCTGGAGAAGTGTATGGTGTTTCATGAAACACCTAAAAAACAAAGCAACGGAGCCTACGGCATTTCCACATATGGTCCTATAGCTTAGGGAAATTGAAATCAAAAACACACAGCCACCCCAAAGTTTCAGACGGCTCTGTTTACAAGAACCTCGTCTACGGTACAAGTTAAATATCCCAGAAAGCGAAAAATGGATAAAGAAGTTGTGGTACGTACGTACAATGGAATATCACTCACCAATGAAATCTATGTCATCTGGCCCATCGTGGCATAATGAGTGGATTCAGGTACGATGATTCTAAGTGAAATAAGTCACACAGAAAATGAAACATCATAAGATATCTCTAATACACCGAATGTAATCTTGGCTACACAGGAACTGAATTACAAAACAGAACAGTGTCTCAAATTTAGAAAACCAACTTATGTTTGCTTAAGGGGAAAGGTGAGTTGGGGTGCTGCATAAAACCAGAGGTAGAAATTAGCACAGATACCATTCCATACGTCAAATATGTAATAGTCAAGACCTACCCCTTGCTAAACGAAATGGGCTAAACACCCTATATTCAACGCCTAGGAATACACCTGACTAGAAAGAATTTTCAAACCCATGGATTTATATGTCTCCATAAGAGAATCAAGCGTGTGTACAGCTGCATGAAGGCAGCAGAGAAAATCCGATAAATCCCATTATCAAAATGAATTACAAAAACAAAACACAATGACAGTGAAATAGAGAGCAATTCTTAAATAATTCATTCAGGGCTTGTGATGCAACCTGGATTTACCTCATCTACACCCAAAGTTGAGTGAGACATGAGGTTGGACACTTCGGGCTGATAGCATTGGTGAGGTTCGATGAGCAAATGCAGACCATTTGAAGTCATACTGCATGGTACCCATTCCTTGGGTCCCAACTCTCCAGGGTTAAGCGATTCTTCCTTCAGCTAAAGCATGCATGGGAAACCCACAGTATGGTGCACCGTGTGACCGGGAAACGTTTTCAAAGGCATCTCAGTTTTCGTCCCCTTTTACTCGGGTTCACAATTCCAGACCCTTTCCTAACACTCTCCCCACTTGGAGAGTCAGTGCCTTTAACCTGCTGTTTGGCACAGTTTGCAATTTCTGCGCAAGATGAACAGGAATAGGGAGAACCAATGAGAGACTAGCTGTAGGTGTCTGAACGGGCAAATTTAACGCTCATTTCCCACCAGGAAGAGGAATTAACCAAAGGCTCAGCATGCCGTGCCGGAACAAGATTAGGGCCTGAAGCAATCCTGCGGGTTTGCGGCCAGCTCTCACGAAAGCGAATGAAGAAAGGAGCTCAGGGGCACTGTAATTCACAAATCTGCAGAGTTATAAATGACAGCTATCGTCCAAAAATATATTGAAGGAAGGCTGCGAAAAGGACTTGAAAGCGGGGCAGAATTGCAGGAAAACGATTTCAGGGGGTAGACTGGAATTGCATTTAAAGCATAGGAAAAGAGGCAGAACGTCGACAATGATGCACTTGCCCAACAAGGGCGTATGCGTTTTTTCCTGAATATATTCAGGAAAAAACGCATACGCACTTTTTGGCCAACCAAGCAAGCATGTTAAAGAAATCTGCACTACAATTAAGTCTCACTGCCCCCCGGTCAAAAGGGACATCTGAAAAAAGTGTAAAATCCAGAAATGCAGCAGAGGCCATGGAGAACAGGGAGCCTTGTTTTGCTGATGGGTGGGATGTAAATTGCCAACAGCCACTCTGGAGAAGTGTATGGTGTTTCATGAAACACCTAAAAAACAAAGCAACGGAGCCTACGGCACTTCCACTTATGGTCCTATAGCTTAGGGAAATTGAAATCAAAAACACACAGCCACCCCAAAGTTTCAGACGGCTCTGTTTACAAGAACCTCGTCTACGGTACAAGTTAAATATCCCAGAAAGCGAAAAATGGATAAATAAGTTGTGGTACGTACGTAAAATGGAATAACACTCACCAATGAAATCTATGTCATCTGGCCCATCGTGGCATAATGAGTGGATTCAGGTACGATGATTCTAAGTGAAATAAGTCACACAGAAAATGAAACATCATAAGATATCTCTAATACACCGAATGTAATCTTGGCTACACATTAACTGAATTACAAAACAGAACAGTGTCTCAAATTTAGAAAACCAACTTATGTGTGCTTAAGGGAAAAGGTGAGTTGGGATGCTGCATAAAACCAGAGGTAGAAATTAGCACAGATACCATTCCATACGTCAAATATGTAATAGTCAAGACCTACCCCTTGCTAAACGAAATGGGCTAAACACCCTATATTCAACGCCTAGGAATACACCTGACTAGTAAGAATCTTCAAACCCATGGATTTATATGTCACCATAAGAGAATCAAGCGTGTGTACAGCTGCATGAATGCAGCAGAGAAAATCCGATAAATCCTATTATCAAAATGAATTACAAAAACAAAACACAATGACAGTGAAATAGAGAGCAATTCTTAAATAATTCATTCAGGGCTTGTGATGCAACCTGGATTTACCTCATCTACACCCAGAGCTGAGTGAGACATAAGGTTGTACACTTCGGGCTGATAACATTGGTGAGGTTCGATGAGCTAATGCAGACCATTCAAAGTCATACTGCATGGTACCCATTCCATGTGTCCCAACTCTCCAGGTTTAAGCGATTCTTCCTTCAGCTAAAGCATGCATGGGAAACCCACAGTATGGTGCACCATGTGACCGGGAAACGTTTTCAAATGCATCTCAGTTTTCGTCCCCTTTTACTCGGGTTCACCATTCCAGACCCTTTCCTAACACTCTCCCCACTTGCAGAGTCAGTGCATTTAACCTGCTGTTTGGCACAGTTTGCAATTTCTGTGCAAGATGAACAGGAATAGGCAGAACCAATGAGAGACTAGCTGTAGGTGTCTGAACGGGCAAATTTAATGCTCATTTCCCACCAGGAAGAGGAATTAACCAAAGGCTCAGCATGTCGTGCCGGAACAAGATTAGGGCCTGAGCAATGCTGCGGGTTTGCGGCCAGCTCTCAAGAAAGCGATTGAAGAAAGGAGCTCAGGGGTACTGTAATTCACAAAACTGCAGAGTTATAAATGACAGCTATCGTCCAAAAATATATTGAATGAAGGCTGCGAAGAGGACTTGAAAGCGGGGCAGAATTGCAGGAAAACGATTTCAGGGGGTAGACTGGAATTGCATTTAAAGCATAGGAAAAGAGGCAGAACGTCGACAATGATGCACTTGGCCAAAAAGGGCGTATGCGTTTTCTCCTGAATATATTCATGAAAAAACGCATACGCCCTTTTTGGCCAACCAAGCAAGCATGTTAAAGTAATCTGCACTACAATGAAGTCTCACTGCCCCCCGTTCAAAAGGGCCATATGAAAAAAGTGTAAAATCCAGAAATGCAGCACAGGCCATGGAGAACAGGGAGCCTTGTTATGCTGATGGGTGGGATGTAAATTGCCAACAGCCACTCTGGAGAAGTGTATGGTGTTTCCTGAAACACCTAAAAAACAAAGCAACGGAGCCTACGGCAGTTCCATTTATAGTCCTATAGCTTAGGGAAATTAAAATCAAAAACACACAGCCACCCCAAAGTTTCAGACGGCTCTGTTTACAAGAACCTCGTCTACGGTACAAGTTAAATATCCCAGAAAGCGAAAAATGGATAAAGAAGATGTGGTACGTACGTACAAAGGAATATCACTCACCAATGAAATCTATGTCCCCTGGCCCGTCGTGACATAATGAGTGGATTCAGGTACGATGATTCTAAGAGAAATAAGTCACACAGAAAATGAAACATCATAAGATATCACTAATACACCGAATGTAATATTTGCTACACATCAACTGAATTACAAAACAGAACAGGGTCTCAAATTTAGAAAACCAACTTATGTTTGCTTAAGGGGAAAGGTGAGTTGGGGTGCTGCATAAAACCAGAGATAGAAATTAGCACAGATACCATTCCATACGTCAAATATGTAATAGTCAAGACCTACCACTTGCTCAACGAAATGGGCTAAACACCCTATATTCAACGCCTAGGAATACACCTGACTAGTAAGAATCTTCAAACCCATGGATTTATATGTCTCCATAAGAGAATCAAGCGTGTGTACAGCTGCATGAAGGCAGCAGAGAAAATCCGATAAATCCCATTATCAAAATGAATTACAAAAACAAAACACAATGACAGTGAAATAGAGAGCAATTCTTAAATAATTCATTCAGGGCTTGTGATGCAACCTGGATTTACCTCATCTACACCCAGAGCTGAGTGAGACATAAAATTGGACACTTCGGGCTGATAGCATTGGTGAGGTTCGATGAGCAAATGCAGACCATTTGAAGTCATACTGCATGGTACCCATTCCATGGGCCCCAACTCTCCAGGTTTAAGCGATTCTTCCTTCAGCTAAAACATGCATGGGAAACCCACAGTATGGTGCACCGTGTGACCGGGAAACGTTTTCAAATGCATCTCAGTTTTCGTCCCCTTTTACTCGGGTTCACAATTCCAGACCCTTTACTAACACTCTCCCCACTTGGAGAGTCAGTGCCTTTAACCTGCTGTTTGGCACAGTTTGCAATTTCTGCGCAGGATGAACAGGAATAGGGAGAACCAATGAGAGACTAGCTGTAGGTGTCTGTACGGGCAAATTTAACGCTCATTTCCCACCAGGAAGAGGAATTAACCAAACGCTCAGCATGCCGTGCCGGAACCAGATTCGGGCCTGAAGCAATCCTGCGGGTTTGCGGCCAGCTCACAAAAAGCGATTTGAAGAAAGGAGCTCCGGGGCACTCTAATTCACAAACCTGCAGAGTTATAAATGCCAGCTATCGTCCAAAAATATATTGAAGGAAGGCTGCGAAGAGGACTTGAATGTGGGGCAGAATTGCAGGAAAACGATTTCAGGGGGTAGACTATAGTTGCATTTAAAGCATAGGAAAAGAGGCAGAACGTCGACAATGATGCACTTGGCCAAAAAGGGCGTATGCGTTTTTTCCTGAATATATTCAGGAAAAAACGCATACGCCCTTTTTGGCCAACCAAGCAAGCATGTTAAAGAAATCTGAACTACAATGAAGTCTCACTGCCCCCTGGTCAAAAGGGCCATCTGAAAAAAGTGTAAAATCCAGAAATGCAGCACAGGCCATAGAGAACAGGGAGCCTTGTTTTGCTGATGGGTGGGATGTAAATTGCCAACAGCCACTCTGGAGAAGTGTATGGTGTTTCATGAAACACCTAAAAAACAAAGCAACGGAGCCTACGGCACTTCCACTTATGGTCCTATAGCTTAGGGAAATTAAAATCAAAAACACACAGCCACCCCAAAGTTTCAGACGGCTCTGTTTACAAGAACCTCGTCCACGGTACAAGTTAAATATCCCAGAAAGCGAAAAATGGATAAAGAAATTGTGGTACGTACGTACAATGGAATATCACTCACCAATGAAATCTATGTCATCTGGCCCATCGTGGCATAATGAGTGGATTCAGGTACGATGATTCTAAGTGAAATAAGTCACACAGAAAATGAAACATCATAAGATATCTCTAATACACCGAATGTAATCTTGGCTACACATGAACTGAATTACAAAACAGAACAGTGTCTCAAATTTAGAAAACCAACTTATGTTTGCGTAAGGGGAAAGGTGAGATGGGGTGCTGCATAAAACCAGAGGTAGAAATTAGCACAGATACCATTCCATACGTCAAATATGTAATAGTCAAGACCTACCCCTTGCTAAACGAAATGGGCTAAACACCCTTTATTCAACGCCTAGGAATACACCTGACTAGAAAGAATTTTCAAACCCATGGATTTATATGTCTCCATAAGAGAATCAAGCGTGTGTACAGCTGCATGAAGGCAGCAGAGAAAATCCGATAAATCCCATTATCAAAATGAATTACAAAAGCAAAACACAATGACAGTGAAATAGAGAGCAATTCTTAAATAATTCATTCAGGGCTTGTGATGCAACCTGGATTTACCTCATCTACACACACAGTTGAGTGAGACATAAGGTTAGGCATTTCGGGCTGATAGCATTGGTGAGGTTCGATGAGCAAATGCAGACCATTTGAAGTCATACTGCATGGTACCCATTCCATGGGTCCCAACTCTCCAGGTTTAAGCCATTCTTCCTTCAGCTAAAACATGTATGGGAAACTCACAGTATGGTGAACCGTGTGACCGGGAAACGTTTGCAAATGCATCTCAGTTTTCGTCCCCTTTTACTCGGGTTCTCAATTCCAGACAGTTTACTAACACTCTCCCCACTTGGAGAGTCAGTGCCTTTAACCTGCTGTTTGGCACAGTTTGCAATTTCTGCGCAAGATGAACAGGAATAGGGAGAACCAATGAGAGACTAGCTGTAGGTGTCTGGACGGGCAAATTTAACGCTCATTTCCAACCAGGAAGAGGAATTAACCAAACGCTCAGCATGCCGTGCCGGAACAAGATTAGGGCCTGAAGCAATCCTGCGGGTTTGCGGCCAGCTCACAAGAAAGCGATTTGAAGAAAGGAGCTCAGGGGCACTGTAATTCACAAAACTGCAGAGTTATAAATGACAGCTATCCTGCAAAAATATATTGAAGGAAGGCTGCGAAGAGGACTTGAAAGCGGGGCAGAATTGCAGGAAAACTATTTCAGGTGGTAGACTGGAATTGCATTTAAAGCATAGGAAAAGAGGCAGAACGTCGACAATGATGCACTTGGCCAAAAAGGGCCTATGCGTTTTTTCCTGAATATATTCAGGAAAAAACGCATACGCCCTTTTTGGCCAACCAAGAAAGCATGTTAAAGAAATCTGCACTACAATGAAGTCTCACTGCCCCCCGGTCAAAAGGGCCATCTGAAAAAAGTGTAAAATCCAGAAATGCAGCACAGGCCATGGAGAACAGGGAGCCTTGTTATGCTGATGGGTGGGATGTAAATTGCCAACAGCCACTCCGGAGAAGTGTATGGTGTTTCCTGAAACACCTAAAAAACAAAGCAACGGAGCCTACGGCACTTCCACTTATGGTCTTATAGCTTAGGGAAATTAAAATCAAAAACACACAGCCACCCCAAAGTTTCAGACGGCTCTGTTTACAAGAACCTCGTCTACGGTACAAGTTAAATATCCCAGAATGCGAAAAATGGATAAAGAAGTTGTGGTACGTACGTACAATGGAATATCACTCACCAATGAAATCTATGTCATCTGGCCCGTCGTGGCATAATGAGTGGATTCAGGTACGATGATTCTAAGTGAAATAAGTCACACAGAAAATGAAACATCATAAGATATCACTAATACACCGAATGTAATCTTGGCTACACATGAACTGAATTACAAAACAGAACAGGGTCTCAAATTTAGAAAACCAACTTATGTTTGCTTAAGGGGAAAGGTGAGTTGGGGTGCTGCATAAAACCAGAGATAGAAATTGGCACAGATACCATTCCATACGTCAAATATATAATAGTCAAGACCTACCCCTTGCTCAACGAAATGGGCTAAACACCCTATATTCAACGCCTAGGAATACACCTGACTAGTAAGAATCTTCAAACCCATGGATTTATATGTCTCCATAAGAGAATCAAGCGTGTGTACAGCTGCATGAAGGCAGCAGAGAAAATCCGATAAATCCCATTATCAAAATGAATTACAAAAACAAAACACAATGACAGTGAAATAGAGAGCAATTCTTAAATAATTCATTCAGGGCTTGTGATGCAACCTGGATTTACCTCATCTACACCCAGAGCTGAGTGAGACATAAAGTTGGACAGTTCGGGCTGATAGCATTGGTGAGGTTCGATGAGCAAATGCAGACCATTTGAAGTCATACTGCATGGTACCCATTCCATGGGTCCCAACTCTCCAGGTTTAAGCGATTCTTCCTTGAGCTAAAACATGCATGGGAAACCCACAGTATGGTGCACCGTGTGACCGGGAAACGTTTTCAAATGCATCTGAGTTTTCGTCCCCTTTTACTCGGGTTCACAATTCCAGACCCTTTCCTAACACTCTCCCCACTTGGAGAGTCAGTGCCTTTAACCTCCTGTTTGGCACAGTTTGCAATTTCTGCGCAAGATGAACAGGAATAGGGAGAACCAATGAGAGACTAGCTGTAGGTGTCTGCACGGGCAAATTTAACGCTCATTTCCCACCAGAAAGAGGAATTAAACCAAGGCTCAGCATGCCGTGCCGGAACAAGATTAAGGCCTGAAGCAATCCTGCAGGTTTGCGGTCAGCTCACAAGAAAGCGATTTGAAGAAAGGAGCTCAGGGGCACTGTAATTCACAAACCTGCAGAGTTATAAATGACAGCTATCGTCCAAAAATATATTGAAGGAAGGCTGCGAAGAGGACTTGAAAGCGGGGCAGAATTGCAGGAAAATGATTTCAGGGGGTAGACTGGAATTGCATTTAAAGCATAGGAAAAGAGGCAGAACGTCGACAATGATGCACTTGGCCAAAAAGGGCGTATGCGATTTTTCCTGAATATATTCAGGAAAAAACGCATACGCCCTTTTTGGCCAACCAAGCATGTTAAAGATATCTGCACTACAATGAAGTCTCACTGCCCCCCGGTCAAAAGGGCCATCTGAAAATAGTGTAAAATCCAGAAATGCAGCACAGGCCATGGAGAACAGGGAGCCTTGTTATGCTGATGGGTGGGATGTAAATTGCCAACAGCCACTCTGGAGAAGTGTATGGTGTTTCCTGAAACACCTAAAAAACAAAGCAACGGAGCCTACGGCACTTCCACTTATGGTCCTATAGCTTAGGGAAATTAAAATCAAAAACACACAGCCACCCCAAAGTTTCAGACGGCTCTGTTTACAAGAACCTCTTCTACGGTACAAGTTAAATATCCCAGAAAGCGAAAAATGGATAAAGAAGTTGTGGTACGTACGTACAATGGAATATCACTCACCAATGAAATCTATGTCATCTGGCCCGTCGTGGCATAATGAGTGGATTCAGGTACGATGATTCTAAGTGAAATAAGTCACACAGAAAATGAAACATCATAAGATATCACTAATACACCAAATGTAATCTTGGCTACACATGAACTGAATTACAAAACAGAACAGGGTCTCAAATTTAGAAAACCAACTTATGTTTGCTTAAAGGGAAAGGTGAGTTGGGGTGCTGCATAAAACCAGAGATAGAAATTAGCAGAGATACCATTCCATACGTCAAATATGTAATAGTCAAGACCTACCCCTTGCTCAACGAAATGGGCTAAACACCCTATATTCAACGCCTAGGAATACACCTGACTAGTAAGAATCTTCAAACCCATGGATTTATATGTCTCCATAAGAGAATCAAGCGTGTGTACAGCTGCATGAAGTCAGCAGAGAGAATCCGATAAATCCTATTATCAAAATGAATTACAAAAACAAAACACAATGACAGTGAAATAGAGAGCAATTCTTAAATAATTCATTCAGGGCTTGTGATGCAACCTGGATTTAGCTCATCGAAACCCAGAGCTGAGTGAGACATAAGGTTGGACCCTTCGGGCTGATAGCATTGGTAAGGTTCTATGAGCAAATGAAGACCATTTGAAGTCATACTGCATGGTACCCATTCCATGTGTCCCAACTCTCCAGGTTTAAGCGATTCTTCCTTCAGCTAAAGCATGCATGGGAAACCCACAGTATGGTGCACCGTGTGACCAGGAAACGTTTTCAAAGGCATCTCAGTTTTCGTCCCCTTTTACTCGGGTTCACCATTCCAGACCCTTTACTATCACTCTCCCCACTTGGAGAGTCAGTGCCTTTAACCTCCTCTTTGGCACAGTTTGCAATTTCTGCGCAAGATGAACAGGAATAGGGAGAACCAATGAGAGACTAGCTGTAGGTGTCTGCACGGGCAAATTTAACGCTCATTTCCAACCAGAAAGAGGAATTAACCAAAGGCTCAGCATGCCGTGCCGGAACAAGATTAGGGCCTGAAGCAATCCTGCGGGTTTGCGGCCAGCTCACAAGAAAGCGATTTGAAGAAAGGAGCTCAGGGGCACTGTAATTCACAAACCTGCAGAGTTATAAATGACAGCTATCGTCCAATAATATATTGAAGGAAGGCTGCGAAGAGGACTTGAAAGCGGGGCAGAATTGCAGGAAAACGATTTCAGGGGGTAGACTGGAATTGCATTTAAAGCATAGGAAAAGAGGCAGAACGTCGACAATGATGCACTTGGCCAAAAAGGGCGTATGCGTTTTTTCCTGAATATATTCAGGAAAAAACGCATACGCCCTTTTTGGCCAACCAAGCATGTTAAAGAAATCTGCACTACAATGAAGTCTCACTGCCCCCCGGTCAAAAGGGCCATCTGAAAAAAGTGTAAAATCCAGAAATGCAGCACAGGCCATGGAGAACAGGGAGCCTTGTTATGCTGATGGGTGGGATGTAAATTGCCAACAGCCACTCTGGAGAAGTGTATGGTGTTTCCTGAAACACCTAAAAAACAAAGCAACGGAGCCTATGGCACTTCCACTTATGGTCCTATAGCTTAGGGAAATTAAAATCAAAAACACACAGCCACCCCAAAGTTTCAGATGGCTCTGTTTACAAGAACCTCGTCTACGGCACAAGTTAAATATCCCAGAAAGCGAAAAATGGATAAAGAATTTGTGGTACGTACGTACAATGGAATATCACTCACCAATGAAATCTATGACATCTGGCCCATCGTGGCATAATGAGTGGATTCAGGTACGATGATTCTAAGTGAAATAAGTCACACAGAAAATGAAACATCATAAGATATCACTAATACACCGAATGTAATCTTGGCTACACATGAATTGAATTACAAAACAGAACAGGGTCTCAAATTTAGAAAACCAACTTATGTTTGCTTAAGGGGAAAGGTGAGTTGGGGTGCTGCATAAAACCAGAGATAGAAATTAGCACAGATACCATTCCATACGTCAAATATGTAATAGTCAAGACCTACCCCTTGCTCAACGAAATGGGCTAAACACCCTATATTCAAAGCCTAGGAATACACCTGACTAGAAAGAATTTTCAAACCCATGGATTTATATGTCTCCATAAGAGAATCAAGCGTGTGTACAGCTGCATGAAGGAAGCAGAGAAAATCCGATAAATCCCATTATCAAAATGAATTACAAAAACAAAACACAATGACAGTGAAATAGAGAGCAATTCTTAAATAATTCATTCAGGGCTTGTGATGCAACCTAGATTTACCTCATCTACACCCAGAGTTGAGTGAGACATAAGGTTGGACACTTCGGGCTGATAGCATTGGTGAGGTTCGATGAGCAAATGCAGACCATTTGAAGTCATACTGCATTGTACCCATTCGATGGGTCCCAACTTTCCAGGTTTAAGCGATTCTTCCTTCAGCTAAAGCATGCATGGGAAACCCACAGTAAGGTGCACCGTGTGACCGGGAAACGTTTTCAAAGGCATCTCAGTTTTCTTCCCCTTTTACTCGGGTTCACATTTCCAGACCCTTTACTAACACTCTCCCCACTTGGAGAGTCAGTGCCTTTAACCTGCTGTTTGGCACAGTTTGCAATTTCTGCGCAAGATGAACAGGAATAGGGAGAACCAATGAGAGACTACCTGTAGGTGTCTATACGGGCAAAATTAACACTCATTTCCAACCAGGAAGAGGAATTAACCAAACGCTCAGCATGCCCTGCCGGAATCAGATTAGGGCCTGAAGCAATCCTGCGGGTTTGCGGCCAGCTCACAAGAAAGCGATTTGAATAAAGGAGCTCAGGGGCACTGTAATTCACAAACCTGCAGAGTTATAAATGACAGCTATCGTCCAAAAATATATTGAAGGAAGGCTGCGAAGAGGACTTGAAAGCGGGGCAGAATTGCAGGAAAACGATTTCAGGGGGTAGACTGGAATTGCATTTAAAGCATAGGAAAAGAGGCAGAACGTCGACAATGATGCACTTGGCCAGAAAGGGCGTATGCGTTTTTTCCTGAATATATTCAGGAAAAAACGCATACGCCCTTTTTGACCAACCAAGGAAGCATTTTAAAGAAATCTGCACTACAATGAAGTCTCACTGCCCCCCGGTCAAAAGGGCCATCTGAAAAAAGTGTAAAATCCAGAAATGCAGCACAGGCCATGGAGAACAGGGAGCCTTGTTATGCTGATGGTGGGATGTAAACTGCCAAGAGCCACTCTGGAGAAGTGTATGGTGTTTCCTGAAACACCTAAAAAACAAAGCAACGGAGCCTACGGCACTTCCACTTATGGTCCTATAGCTTAGGGGAATTAAAATCAAAACCACACAGCCACCCCAAAGTTTCAGACGGCTCTGTTTACAAGAACCTCGTCTACGGTACAAGTTAAATATCCCAGAAAGCGAAAAATGGATTAAAAAGTTGTGGTAGGTACGTACAATGGAATATCACTCACCAATGAAATCTATGTCATCTGGCCCGTCGTGGCATAATGAGTGGATTCAGGTACGATGATTCTAAGTGAAATAAGTCACACAGAAAATGAAACATCATAAGATATCACTAATACACGGAATGTAATCTTGGCTACACATGAACTGAATTACAAAACAGAACAGGGTCTCAAATTTAGAAAACCAACTTATGTTTGCTTAAGGGGAAAGGTGAGTTGGGGTGCTGCATAAAACCAGAGATAGAAATTAGCACACATACCATTCCAAACGTCAAATATGTAATAGTCAAGACCTACCCCTTGCTCAACGAAATGGGCTAAACACCCTATATTCAACGCCTAGGAAGACACCTGACTAGAAAGAATCTTCAAACCCATGGATTTATATGTCTCCATAAGAGAATCAAGCGTGTGTACAGCTGCATGAAGGCAGCAGAGAAAATCCAATAAATCCCATTCTCAAAATGAATTACAAAAACAAAACACAATGACAGTGAAATAGAGAGCAATTCTTAAATAATTCATTCAGGGCTTGTGATGCAACCTGGATTTACCTCCTCTACACCCAGAGCTGTGTGAGACATAAAGTTGGACACTTCGGGCTGATAGCATTGGTGAGGTTCGATGAGCAAATGCAGACCATTTCAAGTCATACTGCATGGTACCCATTCCATGTGTCCCAACTCTCCAGGTTTAAGTGAATCTTCCTTCAGCTAAAACATGCATCGGAAACCCACAGTATGGTGCACCGTGTGACCGGGAAACGTTTTCAAATGCATCTCAGTTTTCGTCCCCTTTTACTCGGGTTCACAATTCCAGACCCTTTACTAACACTCTCCCCACTTGGAGAGTCAGTGCCTTTAACCTGCTGTTTGGCACAGTTTGCAATATCTGCGCAAGATGAACAGGAATAGGGAGAACCAATGAGAGACTAGCTGTAGGTGCCTGAACGGGCAAACTTAACGCTCATTTCCCACCAGGAAGAGGAATTAACCAAAGGCTCAGCATGCCGTGCTGGAACCAGATTAGGGTCTGAAGCAATCCTGCGGGTTTGCGGCCAGCTCTCAAGAAAGCGATTGAAGAAAGGAGCTCAGGGGCACTGTAATTCACAAACCTTCAGAGTTATAAATGACAGCTATCGTCCAAAAATATATTGAAGGAAGGCTGCGAAGAGGAATTGAAAGCGGGGCAGAATTGCAGGAAAACGATTTCAGGGGGTAGACTGGAATTGCATTTAAAGCATAGGAAAAGAGGCAGAACGTCGACAATGATGCACTTGGCCAAAAAGTGCATATGCGTTTTTTCCTGAATATATTCAGGAAAAAACGCATACGCCCTTTTTGACCAACCAAGCAAGCATGTTAAAGAAATCTGCACTACAATGAAGTCTCACTGCCCCCCGGTCAAAAGGGCCATCTGAAAAAAGTGTAAAATCCAGAAATGCAGCACAGGCCATGGAGAACAGGGAGCCTTGTTATGCTGATGGGTGGGATGTAAATTGCCAACAGCCACTCTGGAGAAGTGTATGGTGTTTCCTGAAACACCTAAAAAACAAAGCAACGGAGCCTACGGCACTTCCACTTATGGTCCTATAGCTTAGGGAAATTAAAATCAAAAACACACAGCCACCCAAAAGTTTCAGACGGCTCTGTTTACAAGAACCTCGTCTACGGTACAAGTTAAATATCCCAGAAAGCGAAAAATGGATAAAGAAGTTGTGGTACGTACGTACAATGGTATATCACTCACCAATGAAATCTATGTCATCTGGCACGTCCTGGCATAATGAGTGGATTCAGGTACGATGATTCTAAGTGAAATAAGTCACACAGAAAATGAAACATCATAAGATATCTCTAATACACCGAATGTAATCTTGGCTACACATGAACTGAATTACAAAACAGAACAGTGTCTCAAATTTAGAAAACCAACTTATGTTTGCTTAAGGGGAAAGCTGAGTTGGGGTGCTGCATAAAACCAGAGGTAGAAATTAGCACAGATACCATTCCAAACGTCAAATATGTAATAGTCAAGACCTACCCCTTGCTCAACGAAATGGGCTAAACACCCTATATTCAAAGCCTAGGAATACACCTGACTAGTAAGAATCTTCAAACCCATGGATTTATATGTCTCCATAAGAGAATCAAGCGTGTGTACAGCTGCATGAAGGCAGCAGAGAAAATCCGATAAATCCCATTACCAAAATGAATTACAAAAACAAAACACAATGACAGTGAAATAGAGAGCAATTCTTAAATAATTCATTCAGGGCTTGTGATGCAACCTGGATTTACCTCATCTACACCCAGAGCTGAGTGAGACATAAAGTTGGACACTTCGGGCTGATAGCATTGGTGAGGTTTGATGAGCAAATGCAGACCATTTGAAGTCATACTGCATGGTACCCATTCCATGGGTCCCAACTCTAAAGGTTTAAGCGATTCTTCCTTCAGCTAAAGCATGCATGGGAAACCCACAGTATGGTGCACCGTGTTACCGGGAAACGTTTTCAAATGCATCTCAGTTTTCGTCCCCTTTTACTCGCGTTCACCATTCCAGACCCTTTCCTAACACTCTCCCCACTTGGAGAGTCAGTGCCTTTAACCTGCTGTTTGGCACAGTTTGCAATTTCTGCGCAAGATGAACAGGAATAGGGAGAACCAATGAGAGACTAGCTGTAGGTGTCTGAACGGACAAATTTAACGCTCATTTCCCACCAGGAAGAGGAATTAACCAAAGGCTCAGCATGCCGTGCCGGAACCAGATTAGGGCCTGAAGCAATCCTGCGGGTTTGCGGCCAGCTCTCACGAAAGCGATTGAAGAAAGGAGCTCAGGGGCACTGTAATTCACAAACCTGCAGAGTTATAAATGACAGCTATCGTCCAAAAATATATTGAAGGAAGGCTGCGAAGAGGACTTGAAAGCGGGGCAGAATTGCAGGAAAACGATTTCAGGGGGTAGACTGGAATTGCATTTAAAGCATAGGAAAAGAGGCAGAACGTCGACAATGATGCACTTGGCCAAAAAGGGCGTATGCGTTTTTTCCTGAATATATTCAGGAAAAAACGCATACGCCCTTTTTGGCCAACCAAGCAAGCATGTTAAAGAAATCTGCACTACAATGAAGTCTCACTGCCCCCCGGTCAAAAGGGCCATCTGAAAAAAGTGTAAAATCCAGAAATGCAGCACAGGCCATGGAGAACAGGGAACCTTGTTTTGCTGATGGGTGGGATATAAATTGCCAACAGCCACTCTGGAGAAGTGTATGGTGTTTCATGAAACACCTAAAAAACAAAGCAACGGAGCCTACGGCACTTCCACATATGGTCCTATAGCTTAGGGAAATTGAAATCAAAAACACACAGCCACCCCAAAGTTTCAGACGGCTCTGTTTACAAGAACCTCGTCTACGGTACAAGTTAAATATCCCAGAAAGCGAAAAATGGATAAAGAAGTTGTGGTACGTACGTACAATGGAATATCACTCACCAATGAAATCTATGTCATCTGGCCCATCGTGGCATAATGAGTGGATTCAGGTACGATGATTCTAAGTGAAATAAGTCACACAGAAAATGAAACATCATAAGATATCTCTAATACACCGAATGTAATCTTGGCTACACATGAACTGAATTACAAAACAGAACAGTGTCTCAAATTTAGAAAACCAACTTATGTTTGCTTAAGGGGAAAGGTGAGTTGGGGTGCTGCATAAAACCAGAGGTAGAAATTAGTACAGATACCATTCCATACGTCACATATATAATAGTCAAGACCTACCCCTTGCTAAACGAAATGGGCTAAACACCCTATATTCAACGCCTAGGAATACACCTGACTAGAAAGAATTTTCAAACCCATGGATTTATATGTCTCCATAAGAGAATCAAGCGTGTGTACAGCTGCATGAAGGCAGCAGAGAAAATCCGATAAATCCCATTATCAAAATGAATTACAAAAACAAAACACAATGACAGTGAAATAGAGAGCAATTCTTAAATAATTCATTCAGGGCTTGTGATGCAACCTGGATTTACCTCATCTACACCCAGAGTTGAGTGAGACATAAGGTTGGACACTTCGGGCTGATAGCATTGGTGAGGTTCGATGAGCAAATGCAGACCATTTGAAGTCATACTGCATGGTACCCATTCCTTGGGTCCCAACTCTCCAGGGTTAAGCGATTCTTCCTTCAGCTAAAGCATGCATGGGAAACCCACAGTATGGTGCACCGTGTGACCGGGAAACGTTTTCAAAGGCATCTCAGTTTTCGTCCCCTTTTACTCGGGTTCACAATTCCAGACCCTTTCCTAACACTCTCCCCACTTGGAGAGTCAGTGCCTTTAACCTGCTGTTTGGCACAGTTTGCAATTTCTGCGCAAGATGAACAGGAATAGGGAGAACCAATGAGAGACTAGCTGTAGGTGTCTGAACGGACAAATTTAACGCTCATTTCCCACCAGGAAGAGGAATTAACCAAAGGCTCAGCATGCCGTGCCGGAACCAGATTAGGGCCTGAAGCAATCCTGCGGGTTTGCGGCCAGCTCTCACGAAAGCGATTGAAGAAAGGAGCTCAGGGGCACTGTAATTCACAAACCTGCAGAGTTATAAATGACAGCTATCGTCCAAAAATATATTGAAGGAAGGCTGCGAAGAGGACTTGAAAGCGGGTTAGAATTGCAGGAAAACGATTTCAGGGGGTAGACTGGAATTGCATTTAAAGCATAGGAAAAGAGGCAGAACGTCGACAATGATGCACTTGCACAAAAAGGGCGTATGCGTTTTTTCCTGAATATATTCAGGAAAAAACGCATACGCCCTTTTTGGCCAACCAAGCAAGCATGTTAAAGAAATCTGCACTACAATGAAGTCTCACTGCCCCCCGGTCAAAAGGGCCATCTGAAAAAAGTGTAAAATCCAGAAATGCAGCACAGGCCATGGAGAACAGGGAACCTTGTTTTGCTGATGGGTGGGATATAAATTGCCAACAGCCACTCTGGAGAAGTGTATGGTGTTTCATGAAACACCTAAAAAACAAAGCAACGGAGCCTACGGCACTTCCACATATGGTCCTATAGCTTAGGGAAATTGAAATCAAAAACACACAGCCACCCCAAAGTTTCAGACGGCTCTGTTTACAAGAACCTCGTCTACGGTACAAGTTAAATATCCCAGAAAGCGAAAAATGGATAAAGAAGTTGTGGTACGTACGTACAATGGAATATCACTCACCAATGAAATCTATGTCATCTGGCCCATCGTGGCATAATGAGTGGATTCAGGTACGATGATTCTAAGTGAAATAAGTCACACAGAAAATGAAACATCATAAGATATCTCTAATACACCGAATGTAATCTTGGCTACACATGAACTGAATTACAAAACAGAACAGTGTCTCAAATTTAGAAAACCAACTTATGTTTGCTTAAGGGGAAAGGTGAGTTGGGGTGCTGCATAAAACCAGAGGTAGAAATTAGTACAGATACCATTCCATACGTCAAATATGTAATAGTCAAGACCTACCCCTTGCTAAACGAAATGGGCTAAACACCCTATATTCAACGCCTAGGAATACACCTGACTAGAAAGAATTTTCAAACCCATGGATTTATATGTCTCCATAAGAGAATCAAGCATGTGTACGGCTGCATGAAGGCAGCAGAGAAAATCCGATAAATCCCATTATCAAAATGAATTACAAAAACAAAACACAATGACAGTGAAATAGAGAGCAATTCTTAAATAATTCATTCAGGGCTTGTGATGCAACCTGGATTTACCTCATCTACACCCAGAGTTGAGTGAGACATAAGGTTGGACACTTCGGGCTGATAGCATTGGTGAGGTTCGATGAGCAAATGCAGACCATTTGAAGTCATACTGCATGGTACCCATTCCTTGGGTCCCAACTCTCCAGGGTTAAGCGATTCTTCCTTCAGCTAAAGCATGCATGGGAAACCCACAGTATGGTGCACCGTGTGACCGGGAAACGTTTTCAAAGGCATCTCAGTTTTCGTCCCCTTTTACTCGGGTTCACCATTCCAGACCCTTTCCTAACACTCTCCCCACTTGGAGAGTCAGTGCATTTAACCTGCTGTTTGGCACAGTTTGCAATTTCTGCGCAAGATGAACAGGAATAGGCAGAACCAATGAGAGACTAGCTGTAGGTGTCTGAACGGGCAAATTTAATGCTCATTTCCCACCAGGAAGAGGAATTAACCAAAGGCTCAGCATGTCGTGCCGGAACAAGATTAGGGCCTGAAGCAATGCTGCGGGTTTGCGGCCAGCTCTCAAGAAAGCTATTGAAGAAAGGAGCTCAGGGGCACTGTAATTCACAAAACTGCAGAGTTATAAATGACAGCTATCGTCCAAAAATATATTGAATGAAGGCTGCGAAGAGGACTTGAAAGCGGGGCAGAATTGCAGGAAAACGATTTCAGGGGGTAGACTGGAATTGCATTTAAAGCATAGGAAAAGAGGCAGAACGTCGACAATGATGCACTTGGCCAAAAAGGGCGTATGCGTTTTCTCCTGAATATATTCAGGAAAAAACGCATACGCCCTTTTTGGCCAACCAAGCAAGCATGTTAAAGTAATCTGCACTACAATGAAGTCTCACTGCCCCCCGGTCAAAAGGGCCATATGAAAAAAGTGTAAAATCCAGAAATGCAGCACAGGCCATGGAGAACAGGGAGCCTTGTTATGCTGATGGGTGGGATGTAAATTGCCAACAGCCACTCTGGAGAAGTGTATGGTGTTTCCTGAAACACCTAAAAAACAAAGCAACGGAGCCTACGGCAGTTCCATTTATAGTCCTATAGCTTAGGGAAATTAAAATCAAAAACACACAGCCACCCCAAAGTTTCAGACGGCTCTGTTTACAAGAACCTCGTCTACGGTACAAGTTAAATATCCCAGAAAGCGAAAAATGGATAAAGAAGATGTGGTACGTACGTACAAAGGAATATCACTCACCAATGAAATCTATGTCCCCTGGCCCGTCGTGACATAATGAGTGGATTCAGGTACGATGATTCTAAGAGAAATAAGTCACACAGAAAATGAAACATCATAAGATATCACTAATACACCGAATGTAATATTTGCTACACATCAACTGAATTACAAAACAGAACAGGGTCTCAAATTTAGAAAACCAACTTATGTTTGCTTAAGGGGAAAGGTGAGTTGGGGTGCTGCATAAAACCAGAGATAGAAATTAGCACAGATACCATTCCATACGTCAAATATGTAATAGTCAAGACCTACCACTTGCTCAACGAAATGGGCTAAACACCCTATATTCAACGCCTAGGAATACACCTGACTAGTAAGAATCTTCAAACCCATGGATTTATATGTCTCCATAAGAGAATCAAGCGTGTGTACAGCTGCATGAAGGCAGCAGAGAAAATCCGATAAATCCCATTATCAAAATGAATTACAAAAACAAAACACAATGACAGTGAAATAGAGAGCAATTCTTAAATAATTCATTCAGGGCTTGTGATGCAACCTGGATTTACCTCATCTACACCCAGAGCTGAGTGAGACATAAAATTGGACACTTCGGGCTGATAACATTGGTGAGGTTCGATGAGCAAATGCAGACCATTTGAAGTCATACTGCATGGTACCCATTCCATGGGCCCCAACTCTCCAGGTTTAAGCGATTCTTCCTTCAGCTAAAACATGCATGGGAAACCCACAGTATGGTGCACCGTGTGACCGGGAAACGTTTTCAAATGCATCTCAGTTTTCGTCCCCTTTTACTCGGGTTCACAATTCCAGACCCTTTACTAACACTCTCCCCACTTGGAGAGTCAGTGCCTTTAACCTGCTGTTTGGCACAGTTTGCAATTTCTGCGCAAGATGAACAGGAATAGGGAGAACCAATGAGAGACTAGCTGTAGGTGTCTGTACGGGCAAATTTAACGCTCATTTCCCACCAGGAAGAGGAATTAACCAAACGCTCAGCATGCCGTGCCGGAACCAGATTCGGGCCTGAAGCAAACCTGCGGGTTTGCGGCCAGCTCACAAAAAGCGATTTGAAGAAAGGAGCTCCGGGGCACTCTAATTCACAAACCTGCAGAGTTATAAATGCCAGCTATCGTCCAAAAATATATTGAAGGAAGGCTGCGAAGAGGACTTGAATGTGGGGCAGAATTGCAGGAAAACGATTTCAGGGGGTAGACTATAGTTGCATTTAAAGCATAGGAAAAGAGGCAGAACGTCGACAATGATGCACTTGGCCAAAAAGGGCGTATGCGTTTTTTCCTGAATATATTCAGGAAAAAACGCATACGCCCTTTTTGGCCAACCAAGCAAGCATGTTAAAGAAATCTGAACTACAATGAAGTCTCACTGCCCCCCGGTCAAAAGGGCCATCTGAAAAAAGTGTAAAATCCAGAAATGCAGCACAGGCCATAGAGAACAGGGAGCCTTGTTTTGCTGATGGGTGGGATGTAAATTGCCAACAGCCACTCTGGAGAAGTGTATGGTGTTTCATGAAACACCTAAAAAACAAAGCAACGGAGCCTACGGCACTTCCACTTATGGTCCTATAGCTTAGGGAAATTAAAATCAAAAACACACAGCCACCCCAAAGTTTCAGACGGCTCTGTTTACAAGAACCTCGTCCACGGTACAAGTTAAATATCCCAGAAAGCGAAAAATGGATAAAGAAGTTGTGGTACGTACGTACAATGGAATATCATTCACCAATGAAATCTATGTCATCTGGCCCATCGTGGCATAATGAGTGGATTCAGGTACGATGATTCTAAGTGAAATAAGTCACACAGAAAATGAAACATCATAAGATATCTCTAATACACCGAATGTAATCTTGGCTACACATGAACTGAATTACAAAACAGAACAGTGTCTCAAATTTAGAAAACCAACTTATGTTTGCGTAAGGGGAAAGGTGAGATGGGGTGCTGCATAAAACCAGAGGTAGAAATTAGCACAGATACCATTCCATACGTCAAATATGTAATAGTCAAGACCTACCCCTTGCTAAACGAAATGGGCTAAACACCCTTTATTCAACGCCTAGGAATACACCTGACTAGAAAGAATTTTCAAACCCATGGATTTATATGTCTCCATAAGAGAATCAAGCGTGTGTACAGCTGCATGAAGGCAGCAGAGAAAATCCGATAAATCCCATTATCAAAATGAATTACAAAAGCAAAACACAATGACAGTGAAATAGAGAGCAATTCTTAAATAATTCATTCAGGGCTTGTGATGTAACCTGGATTTACCTCATCTACACACACAGTTGAGTGAGACATAAGGTTAGACATTTCGGGCTGATAGCATTGGTGAGGTTCGATGAGCAAATGCAGACCATTTGAAGTCATACTGCATGGTACCCATTCCATGGGTCCCAACTCTCCAGGTTTAAGCCATTCTTCCTTCAGCTAAAACATGCATGGGAAACCCACAGTATGGTGAACCGTGTGACCGGGAAACGTTTGCAAATGCATCTCAGTTTTCGTCCCCTTTTACTCGGGTTCTCAATTCCAGACAGTTTACTAACACTCTCCCCACTTGGAGAGTCAGTGCCTTTAACCTGCTGTTTGGCACAGTTTGCAATTTCTGCGCAAGATGAACAGGAATAGGGAGAACCAATGAGAGCCTAGCTGTAGGTGTCTGGACGGGCAAATTTAACGCTCATTTCCAACCAGGAAGAGGAATTAACCAAACGCTCAGCATGCCGTGCCGGAACAAGATTAGGGCCTGAAGCAATCCTGCGGGTTTGCGGCCAGCTCACAAGAAAGCGATTTGAAGAAAGGAGCTCAGGGGCACTGTAATTCACAAAACTGCAGAGTTATAAATGACAGCTATCCTACAAAAATATATTGAAGGAAGGCTGCGAAGAGGACTTGAAAGCGGGGCAGAATTGCAGGAAAACGATTTCAGGTGGTAGACTGGAATTGCATTTAAAGCATAGGAAAAGAGGCAGAACGTCGACAATGATGCACTTGGCCAAAAAGGGCCTATGCGTTTTTCCCTGAATATATTCAGGAAAAAACGCATACGCCCTTTTTGGCCAACCAAGAAAGCATGTTAAAGAAATCTGCACTACAATGAAGTCTCACTGCCCCCCGGTCAAAAGGGCCATCTGAAAAAAGTGTAAAATCCAGAAATGCAGCACAGGCCATGGAGAACAGGGAGCCTTGTTATGCTGATGGGTGGGATGTAAATTGCCAACAGCCACTCTGGAGAAGTGTATGGTGTTTCCTGAAACACCTAAAAAACAAAGCAACGGAGCCTACGGCACTTCCACTTATGGTCTTATAGCTTAGGGAAATTAAAATCAAAAACACACAGCCACCCCAAAGTTTCAGACGGCTCTGTTTACAAGAACCTCGTCTACGGTACAAGTTAAATATCTCAGAATGCGAAAAATGGATAAAGAAGTTGTGGTACGTACGTACAAAGGAATATCACTCACCAATGAAATGTATGTCCCCTGGCACGTCGTGGCATAATGAGTGGATTCAGGTACGATGATTCTAAGAGAAATAAGTCACACAGAAAATGAAACATCATAAGATATCATTAATACACGAAATGTAATCTTTGCTACACATGAACTGAATTACAAAACAGAACAGGGTCTCAAATTTAGAAAACCAACTTATGTTTGCTTAAGGGGAAAGGTGAGTTGGGGTGCTGCATAAAACCAGTGATAGAAATTAGCACAGATACCATTCCATACGTCAAATATGTAATAGTCAAGACCTACCCCTTGCTCAACGAAATGGGCTAAACACCCTATATTAAACGCCTAGGAATACACCTGACTAGTAAGAATCTTCAAACCCATGGATTTATATGTCTCCATAAGAGAATCAAGCGTGTGTACAGCTGCATGAAGGCAGCAGAGAAAATCCGATAAATCCTATTATCAAAATGAATTACAAAAACAAAACACAATGACAGTGAAATAGAGAGCAATTCTTAAATAATTCATTCAGGGCTTGTGATGCAACCTGGATTTACCTCATCTAAACCCAGAGCTGAGTGAGACATAAGGTTGGACACTTCGGGCTGATAGCATTGGTGAGGTTCGATGAGCAAATGCAGACCATTTGAAGTCATACTGCATGGTACCCATTCCATGGGTCCCAACTCTCCAGGTTTAAGCGATTCTTCCTTCAGCTAAAGCATGCATGGGAAACCCACAGTATGGTGCACCGTGTGACCGGGAAACGTTTTCAAATGCATCTGAGTTTTCGTCCCCTTTTACTCGGGATCACAATTCCAGACCCTTTCCTAACACTCTCCCCACTTGGAGAGTCAGTGCCTATAACCTGTTGTTTGGCACAGTTTGCAATTTCTGCGCAAGATGAACAGGAATAGGGAGAACCAATGAGAGACTAGCTGTAGGTGTCTGCACGGTCAAATTTAACGCTCATTTCCAACCAGGAAGAGGAATTAACCGAACGCTCAGCATGCCGTGCCGGAAACAGATTAGGGCCTGAAGCAATCCTGCGGGTTTGCGGCCAGCTCTCAAGAAAGCGATTGAAGAAAGGAGCTCAGGGGCACTGTAATTCACAAACTTGCAGAGTTATAAATGACAGCTATCGTCCAAAAATATATTGAAGGAAGGCTGCGAAGAGGACTTGAAAGCGGGGCAGAATTGCAGGAAAACGATTTCAGGGGGTAGACTGGAATTGCATTTAAAGCATAGGAAAAGAGGCAGAACGTCGAGAATGATGCACTTGCCCAAAAAGGGCGTATGCGTTTTTTCCTGAATATATTCAGGAAAAAACGCATACGCCCTTTTTGGCCAACCAAGCAAGCATGTTAAAGAAATCTGCACTACAATGAAGTCTCACTGCCCCCCGGTCAAAAGGGCCATCTGAAAAAAGTGTAAAATCCAGAAATGCAGCACAGGCCATGGAGAACAGGGAGCCTTGTTTTGCTGATGGGTGGGATGTAAATTGCCAACAGCCACTCTGGAGAAGTGTATGGTGTTTCATGAAACACCTAAAAAACAAAGCAACGGAGCCTACGGCACTTCCACTTATGGTCCTATAGCTTAGGGAAATTGAAATCAAAAACACACAGCCACCCCAAAATTTCAGACGGCTCTGTTTACAAGAACCTCGTCTACGGTACAAGTTAAATATCCCAGAAAGCGAAAAATGGATAAAGAAGTTGTGGTACGTACGTACAATGGAATAACACTCACCAATGAAATCTATGTCATCTGGCCCATCGTGGCATAATGAGTGGATTCAGGTACGATGATTCTAAGTGAAATAAGTCACACAGAAAATGAAACATCATAAGATATCTCTAATACACCGAATGTAATCTTGGCTACACATGAACTGAATTACAAAACAGTACAGGGTCTCAAATTTAGAAAACCAACTTATGTTTGCTTAAGGGGAAAGGTGAGTTGGGGTGCTACATAAAACCAGAGATAGAAATTAGCACAGATACCATTCCATACGTCAAATATGTAATAGTCAAGACCTACCCCTTGCTCAACGAAATGGGCTAAACACCCTATATTCAACGCCTAGGAATACACCTGACTAGTAAGAATCTTCAAACCCATGGATTTATATATCTCCATAAGAGAATCAAGCGTGTGTACAGCTGCATGAAGGCAGCAGAGAAAATCCGATAAATCTTATTATCAAAATGAATTACAAAAACAAAACACAATGACAGTGAAATAGAGAGCAATTCTTAAATAATTCATTCAGGGCTTGTGATGCAACCTGGATTTACCTCATCTACACCCAGAGCTGAGTGAGACATAAGGTTGGACGCTTCGGGCTGATACCATTGGTGAGGTTCGATGAGCAAATGCAGACCATTTGAAGTCATACTGCATGGTACCCATTCCATGGGTCCCAACTCTCCAGGTTTAAGCGATTCTTCCTTCAGCTAAAGATTGCATGGGAAGCTCACAGTATGGTGCACCGCGTGACCGGGAAACATTTTCAAATGCATCTCAGTTTTCGTCCCCTTTTACTCGGGTTCACCATTCCAGACCCTTTACTAACACTCTCCCCACTTGGAGAGTCAGTGCCTTTAACCTCCTGTTTGGCACAGTTTGCAATTTCTGCGCAAGATGAACAGGAATAGGGAGAACCAATGAGAGACTAGCTGTAGGTGTCTGCACGGGCAAATTTAACGCTCATTTCCTACCAGGAAGAGGAAATAACCAAACGCTCAGCATGCCGTGCCGGAACCAGATTAGGGCCTGAAGCAATCCTGCGGGTTTGCGGCCAGCTCTCAAGAAAGCGATTGAAGAAAGGAGCTCAGGGGCACTGTAATTCACAAACCTTCAGAATTATAAATGACAGCTATCGTCCAAAAATATATTGAAAGAAGGCTGCGAAGAGGACTTGAAAGCGGGGCAGAATTGCAGGAAAACGATTTCAGGGGGTAGACTGGAATTGCATTTAAAGCATAGGAAAAGAGGCAGAACGTCGACAATGATGCACTTGGCCGAAATGGGCGTATGCGTTTTTTCCTGAATATATTCTGGAAAAAACGCATACGCCCTTTTTGGCCAACCAAGCAAGCATGTTAAAGTAATCTGCACTACAATGAAGTCTCACTGCCCCCTGGTCAAAAGGGCCATCTGAAAAAAGTGTAAAATCCAGTAATGCAGCACAGGCCATGGAGAACAGGGAGCCTTGTTATGCTGATGGGTGGGATGTAAATTGCCAACAGCCACTCTGGAGAAGTGTATGGTGTTTCATGAAACACCTAAAAAACAAAGCAACGGAGCATACGGCACTTCCACTTATGCTCCTATAGCTTAGGGAAATTAAAATCAAAAACACACAGCCACCCAAAGTTTCAGACGGCTCTGTTTACAAGATCCTCGTCTACGGTACAAGTTAAATATCCCAGAAAGCGAAAAATGGATAAAGAAGTTGTGGTACGTACGTACAAAGGAATATCCCTCACCAATGAAATCTATGTCACCTGGCCCGTCGTGGCATAATCAGTGGATTCAGGTACGATGATTCTAAGTGAAATAAGTCACACAGTAAATGAAACATCCTAAGATATCTCTAATACACCGAATGTAATCTTGGCTACACATGAACTGAATTACAAAACAGAACAGGGTCTCAAATTTAGAAAACCAACTTAGTTTGCTTAAGGGGAAAGGTGAGTTGGGGTGCTGCATAAAACCAGAGGTAGAAATTAGCACAGATACCATTCCAAACCTCAAATATGTAATAGTCAAGACCTACCCCTTGCTCAACGAAATGGTCTAAACACCCTATACTCAACGCCTAGGAATACACCTGACTAGTAAGAATCTTCAAACCCATGGATTTATATGTCTCCATAAGAGAATCAAGCGTGTGTACAGCTGCATGAAGGCAGCAGAGAAAATCCGATAAATCCCATTACCAAAATGAATTACAAAAACAAAACACAATGACAGTGAAATAGAGAGCAATTCTTAAATAATTCATTCAGGGCTTGTGATGCAACCTGGATTTACCTCATCTACACCCAGAGCTGAGTGAGACATAAAGTTGGACACTTCGGGCTGATAGCATTGTTGAGGTTTGATGAGCAAATGCAGACCATTTGAAGTCATACTGCATGATACCCATTCCATGGGTCCCAACTCTCCAGGTTTAAGCGATTCTTCCTTCAGCTAAAGCATGCATGGGAAACCCACAGTATGGTGCACCGTGTGACCGGGAAACGTTTTCATATTCATCTCAGTTTTCGTCCCCTTTTACTCGGATTCACCATTCCAGACCCTTTACTAACACTCTCCCCACTTTGAGAGTCAGTGCCTTTAACCTGCTGTTTGGCACAGCTTGCAATTTCTGCGCAAGATGAACAGGAATAGGGAGAACCAATGAGAGACTAGCTGTAGGTGTCTGAACGGGCAAATTTAACGCTCATTTCCCACCAGGAAGAGGAATTAACCAAAGGCTCAGCATGCCGTGCCGGAACCAGATTAGGGCCTGAAGCAATCCTGCGGGTTTGCGGCCAGCTCTCAAGAAAGCGATTGAAGAAAGGAGCTCAGGGGCACTGTAATTCACAAATCTGCAGAGTTATAAATGACAGCTATCGTCCAAAAATATATTGAAGGAAGGCTGCGAAGAGGACTTGAAAGCGGGGCAGAATTGCAGGAAAACGATTTCAGGGGGTAGACTGGAATTGCATTTAAAGCATAGGAAAAGAGGCAGAACGTCGAGAATGATGCACTTGCCCAAAAAGGGCGTATGCGTTTTTTCCTGAATATATTCAGGAAAAAACGCATACGCCCTTTTTGGCCAACCAAGCAAGCATGTTAAAGAAATCTGCACTACAATGAAGTCTCACTGCCCCCCGGTCAAAAGGGCCATCTGAAAAAAGTGTAAAATCCAGAAATGCAGCACAGGCCATGGAGAACAGGGAGCCTTGTTATGCTGATGGGTGGGATGTAAATTGCCAACAGCCACTCTGGAGAAATGTATGGTGTTTCATGAAACACCTAAAAAACAAAGCAACGGAGCCTACGGCACTTCCACTTATGGTCCTATAGCTTAGGGAAATTGAAATCAAAAACACACAGCCACCCCAAAGTTTCAGACGGCTCTGTTTACAAGAACCTCGTCTACGGTACAAGTTAAATATCCCAGAAAGCGAAAAATGGATAAAGAAGTTGTGGTACGTACGTACAATGGAATATCACTCACCAATGAAATCTATGTCATCTGGCCCATCGTGGCATAATGAGTGGATTCAGGTACGATGATTCTAAGTGAAATAAGTCACACAGAAAATGAAACATCATAAGATATCTCTAATACACCGAATGTAATCTTGGCTACACAGGAACTGAATTACAAAACAGAACAGTGTCTCAAATTTAGAAAACCAACTTATGTTTGCTTAAGGGGAAAGGTGAGTTGGGGTGCTGCATAAAACCAGAGGTAGAAATTAGCACAGATACCATTCCATACGTCAAATATGTAATAGTCAAGACCTACCCCTTGCCAAACGAAATGGGCTAAACACCCTATATTCAACGCCTAGGAATACACCTGACTAGAAAGAATTTTCAAACCCATGGATTTATATGTCTCCATAAGAGAATCAAGCGTGTGTACAGCTGCATGAAGGCAGCAGAGAAAATCCGATAAATCCCATTATCAAAATGAATTACAAAAACAAAGCACAATGACAGTGAAATAGAGAGCAATTCTTAAATAATTCATTCAGGGCTTGTGATGCAACCTGGATTTACCTCATCTACACACACAGTTGAGTGAGACATAAGGTTAGACATTTCGGGCTGATAGCATTGGTGAGGTTCGATGAGCAAATGCAGACCATTTGAAGTCATACTGCATGGTACCCATTCCATGGGTCCCAACTCTCCAGGTTTAAGCCATTCTTCCTTCAGCTAAAACATGCATGGGAAACCCACAGTATGGTGAACCGTGTGACCGGGAAACGTTTGCAAATGCATCTCAGTTTTCGTCCCCTTTTACTCGGGTTCTCAATTCCAGACAGTTTACTAACACTCTCCCCACTTGGAGAGTCAGTGCCTTTAACCTGCTGTTTGGCACAGTTTGCAATTTCTGCGCAAGATGAACAGGAATAGGGAGAACCAATGAGAGCCTAGCTGTAGGTGTCTGGACGGGCAAATTTAACGCTCATTTCCAACCAGGAAGAGGAATTAACCAAACGCTCAGCATGCCGTGCCGGAACAAGATTAGGGCCTGAAGCAATCCTGCGGGTTTGCGGCCAGCTCACAAGAAAGCGATTTGAAGAAAGGAGCTCAGGGGCACTGTAATTCACAAAACTGCAGAGTTATAAATGACAGCTATCCTACAAAAATATATTGAAGGAAGGCTGCGAAGAGGACTTGAAAGCGGGGCAGAATTGCAGGAAAACGATTTCAGGTGGTAGACTGGAATTGCATTTAAAGCATAGGAAAAGAGGCAGAACGTCGACAATGATGCACTTGGCCAAAAAGGGCCTATGCGTTTTTCCCTGAATATATTCAGGAAAAAACGCATACGCCCTTTTTGGCCAACCAAGAAAGCATGTTAAAGAAATCTGCACTACAATGAAGTCTCACTGCCCCCCGGTCAAAAGGGCCATCTGAAAAAAGTGTAAAATCCAGAAATGCAGCACAGGCCATGGAGAACAGGGAGCCTTGTTATGCTGATGGGTGGGATGTAAATTGCCAACAGCCACTCTGGAGAAGTGTATGGTGTTTCCTGAAACACCTAAAAAACAAAGCAACGGAGCCTACGGCACTTCCACTTATGGTCCTATAGCTTAGGGAAATTAAAATCAAAAACACACAGCCACCCCAAAGTTTCAGACGGCTCTGTTTACAAGAACCTCGTCTACGGTACAAGTTAAATATCTCAGAATGCGACAAATGGATAAAGAAGTTGTGGTACGTACGTACAAAGGAATATCACTCACCAATGAAATGTATGTCCCCTGGCACGTCGTGGCATAATGAGTGGATTCAGGTACGATGATTCTAAGAGAAATAAGTCACACAGAAAATGAAACATCATAAGATATCATTAATACACGAAATGTAATCTTTGCTACACATGAACTGAATTACAAAACAGAACAGGGTCTCAAATTTAGAAAACCAACTTATGTTTGCTTAAGGGGAAAGGTGAGTTGGGGTGCTGCATAAAACCAGAGATAGAAATTAGCACAGATACCATTCCATACGTCAAATATGTAATAGTCAAGACCTACCCCTTGCTCAACGAAATGGGCTAAACACCCTATATTAAACGCCTAGGAATACACCTGACTAGTAAGAATCTTCAAACCCATGGATTTATATGTCTCCATAAGAGAATCAAGCGTGTGTACAGCTGCATGAAGGCAGCAGAGAAAATCCGATAAATCCTATTATCAAAATGAATTACAAAAACAAAACACAATGACAGTGAAATAGAGAGCAATTCTTAAATAATTCATTCAGGGCTTGTGATGCAACCTGGATTTACCTCATCTAAACCCAGAGCTGAGTGAGACATAAGGTTGGACACTTCGGGCTGATAGCATTGGTGAGGTTCGATGAGCAAATGCAGACCATTTGAAGTCATACTGCATGGTACCCATTCCATGGGTCCCAACTCTCCAGGTTTAAGCGATTCTTCCTTCAGCTAAAGCATGCATGGGAAACCCACAGTATGGTGCACCGTGTGACCGGGAAACGTTTTCAAATGCATCTGAGTTTTCGTCCCCTTTTACTCGGGATCACAATTCCAGACCCTTTCCTAACACTCTCCCCACTTGGAGAGTCAGTGCCTATAACCTGTTGTTTGGCACAGTTTGCAATTTCTGCGCAAGATGAACAGGAATAGGGAGAACCAATGAGAGACTAGCTGTAGGTGTCTGCACGGTCAAATTTAAGGCTCATTTCCAACCAGGAAGAGGAATTAACCGAACGCTCAGCATGCCGTGCCGGAAACAGATTAGGGCCTGAAGCAATCCTGCGGGTTTGCGGCCAGCTCTCAAGAAAGCGATTGAAGAAAGGAGCTCAGGGGCACTGTAATTCACAAACTTGCAGAGTTATAAATGACAGCTATCGTCCAAAAATATATTGAAGGAAGGCTGCGAAGAGGACTTGAAAGCGGGGCAGAATTGCAGGAAAACGATTTCAGGGGGTAGACTGGAATTGCATTTAAAGCATAGGAAAAGAGGCAGAACGTCGAGAATGATGCACTTGCCCAAAAAGGGCGTATGCGTTTTTTCCTGAATATATTCAGGAAAAAACGCATACGCCCTTTTTGGCCAACCAAGCAAGCATGTTAAAGAAATCTGCACTACAATGAAGTCTCACTGCCCCCCGGTCAAAAGGGCCATCTGAAAAAAGTGTAAAATCCAGAAATGCAGCACAGGCCATGGAGAACAGGGAGCCTTGTTTTGCTGATGGGTGGGATGTAAATTGCCAACAGCCTCTCTGGAGAAGTGTATGGTGTTTCATGAAACACCTAAAAAACAAAGCAACGGAGCCTACGGCACTTCCACTTATGGTCCTATAGCTTAGGGAAATTGAAATCAAAAACACACAGCCACCCCAAAATTTCAGACGGCTCTGTTTACAAGAACCTCGTCTACGGTACAAGTTAAATATCCCAGAAAGCGAAAAATGGATAAAGAAGTTGTGGTACGTACGTACAATGGAATAACACTCACCAATGAAATCTATGTCATCTGGCCCATCGTGGCATAATGAGTGGATTCAGGTACGATGATTCTAAGTGAAATAAGTCACACAGAAAATGAAACATCATAAGATATCTCTAATACACCGAATGTAATCTTGGCTACACATGAACTGAATTACAAAACAGTACAGGGTCTCAAATTTAGAAAACCAACTTATGTTTGCTTAAGGGGAAAGGTGAGTTGGGGTGCTACATAAAACCAGAGATAGAAATTAGCACAGATACCATTCCATACGTCAAATATGTAATAGTCAAGACCTACCCCTTGCTCAACGAAATGGGCTAAACACCCTATATTCAACGCCTAGGAATACACCTGACTAGTAAGAATCTTCAAACCCATGGATTTATATATCTCCATAAGAGAATCAAGCGTGTGTACAGCTGCATGAAGGCAGCAGAGAAAATCCGATAAATCTTATTATCAAAATGAATTACAAAAACAAAACACAATGACAGTGAAATAGAGAGCAATTCTTAAATAATTCATTCAGGGCTTGTGATGCAACCTGGATTTACCTCATCTACACCCAGAGCTGAGTGAGACATAAGGTTGGACGCTTCGGGCTGATACCATTGGTGAGGTTCGATGAGCAAATGCAGACCATTTGAAGTCATACTGCATGGTACCCATTCCATGGGTCCCAACTCTCCAGGTTTAAGCGATTCTTCCTTCAGCTAAAGATTGCATGGGAAGCTCACAGTATGGTGCACCGCGTGACCGGGAAACATTTTCAAATGCATCTCAGTTTTCGTCCCCTTTTACTCGGGTTCACCATTCCAGACCCTTTACTAACACTCTCCCCACTTGGAGAGTCAGTGCCTTTAACCTCCTGTTTGGCACAGTTTGCAATTTCTGCGCAAGATGAACAGGAATAGGGAGAACCAATGAGAGACTAGCTGTAGGTGTCTGCACGGGCAAATTTAACGCTCATTTCCTACCAGGAAGAGGAAATAACCAAACGCTCAGCATGCCGTGCCGGAACCAGATTAGGGCCTGAAGCAATCCTGCGGGTTTGCGGCCAGCTCTCAAGAAAGCGATTGAAGAAAGGAGCTCAGGGGCACTGTAATTCACAAACCTTCAGAATTATAAATGACAGCTATCGTCCAAAAATATATTGAAAGAAGGCTGCGAAGAGGACTTGAAAGCGGGGCAGAATTGCAGGAAAACGATTTCAGGGGGTAGACTGGAATTGCATTTAAAGCATAGGAAAAGAGGCAGAACGTCGACAATGCTGCACTTGGCCGAAATGGGCGTATGCGTTTTTTCCTGAATATATTCTGGAAAAAACGCATACGCCCTTTTTGGCCAACCAAGCAAGCATGTTAAAGTAATCTGCACTACAATGAAGTCTCACTGCCCCCTGGTCAAAAGGGCCATCTGAAAAAAGTGTAAAATCCAGTAATGCAGCACAGGCCATGGAGAACAGGGAGCCTTGTTATGCTGATGGGTGGGATGTAAATTGCCAACAGCCACTCTGGAGAAGTGTATGGTGTTTCCTGAAACACCTAAAAAACAAAGCAACGGAGCATACGGCACTTCCACTTATGCTCCTATAGCTTAGGGAAATTAAAATCAAAAACACACAGCCACCCAAAGTTTCAGACGGCTCTGTTTACAAGAACCTCGTCTACGGTACAAGTTAAATATCCCAGAAAGCGAAAAATGGATAAAGAAGTTGTGGTACGTACGTACAAAGGAATATCCCTCACCAATGAAATCTATGTCACCTGGCCCGTCGTGGCATAATCAGTGGATTCAGGTACGATGATTCTAAGTGAAAGAAGTCACACAGTAAATGAAACATCCTAAGATATCTCTAATACACCGAATGTAATCTTGGCTACACATGAACTGAATTACAAAACAGAACAGGGTCTCAAATTTAGAAAACCAACTTAGTTTGCTTAAGGGGAAAGGTGAGTTGGGGTGCTGCATAAAACCAGAGGTAGAAATTAGCACAGATACCATTCCAAACCTCAAATATGTAATAGTCAAGACCTACCCCTTGCTCAACGAAATGGTCTAAACACCCTATACTCAACGCCTAGGAATACACCTGACTAGTAAGAATCTTCAAACCCATGGATTTATATGTCTCCATAAGAGAATCAAGCGTGTGTACAGCTGCATGAAGGCAGCAGAGAAAATCCGATAAATCCCATTACCAAAATGAATTACAAAAACAAAACACAATGACAGTGAAATAGAGAGCAATTCTTAAATAATTCATTCAGGGCTTGTGATGCAACCTGGATTTACCTCATCTACACCCAGAGCTGAGTGAGACATAAAGTTGGACACTTCGGGCTGATAGCATTGTTGAGGTTTGATGAGCAAATGCAGACCATTTGAAGTCATACTGCATGATACCCATTCCATGGGTCCCAACTCTCCAGGTTTAAGCGATTCTTCCTTCAGCTAAAGCATGCATGGGAAACCCACAGTATGGTGCACCGTGTGACCGGGAAACGTTTTCATATTCATCTCAGTTTTCGTCCCCTTTTACTCGGATTCACCATTCCAGACCCTTTACTAACACTCTCCCCACTTTGAGAGTCAGTGCCTTTAACCTGCTGTTTGGCACAGCTTGCAATTTCTGCGCAAGATGAACAGGAATAGGGAGAACCAATGAGAGACTAGCTGTAGGTGTCTGAACGGGCAAATTTAACGCTCATTTCCCACCAGGAAGAGGAATTAACCAAAGGCTCAGCATGCCGTGCCGGAACCAGATTAGGGCCTGAAGCAATCCTGCGGGTTTGCGGCCAGCTCTCAAGAAAGCGATTGAAGAAAGGAGCTCAGGGGCACTGTAATTCACAAATCTGCAGAGTTATAAATGACAGCTATCGTCCAAAAATATATTGAAGGAAGGCTGCGAAGAGGACTTGAAAGCGGGGCAGAATTGCAGGAAAACGATTTCAGGGGGTAGACTGGAATTGCATTTAAAGCATAGGAAAAGAGGCAGAACGTCGAGAATGATGCACTTGCCCAAAAAGGGCGTATGCGTTTTTTCCTGAATATATTCAGGAAAAAACGCATACGCCCTTTTTGGCCAACCAAGCAAGCATGTTAAAGAAATCTGCACTACAATGAAGTCTCACTGCCCCCCGGTCAAAAGGGCCATCTGAAAAAAGTGTAAAATCCAGAAATGCAGCACAGGCCATGGAGAACAGGGAGCCTTGTTATGCTGATGGGTGGGATGTAAATTGCCAACAGCCACTCTGGAGAAATGTATGGTGTTTCATGAAACACCTAAAAAACAAAGCAACGGAGCCTACGGCACTTCCACTTATGGTCCTATAGCTTAGGGAAATTGAAATCAAAAACACACAGCCACCCCAAAGTTTCAGACGGCTCTGTTTACAAGAACCTCGTCTACGGTACAAGTTAAATATCCCAGAAAGCGAAAAATGGATAAAGAAGTTGTGGTACGTACGTACAATGGAATATCACTCACCAATGAAATCTATGTCATCTGGCCCATCGTGGCATAATGAGTGGATTCAGGTACGATGATTCTAAGTGAAATAAGTCACACAGAAAATGAAACATCATAAGATATCTCTAATACACCGAATGTAATCTTGGCTACACAGGAACTGAATTACAAAACAGAACAGTGTCTCAAATTTAGAAAACCAACTTATGTTTGCTTAAGGGGAAAGGTGAGTTGGGGTGCTGCATAAAACCAGAGGTAGAAATTAGCACAGATACCATTCCATACGTCAAATATGTAATAGTCAAGACCTACCCCTTGCCAAACGAAATGGGCTAAACACCCTATATTCAACGCCTAGGAATACACCTGACTAGAAAGAATTTTCAAACCCATGGATTTATATGTCTCCATAAGAGAATCAAGCGTGTGTACAGCTGCATGAAGGCAGCAGAGAAAATCCGATAAATCCCATTATCAAAATGAATTACAAAAACAAAGCACAATGACAGTGAAATAGAGAGCAATTCTTAAATAATTCATTCAGGGCTTGTGATGCAACCTGGATTTACCTCATCTACACACACAGTTGAGTGAGACATAAGGTTAGACATTTCGGGCTGATAGCATTGGTGAGGTTCGATGAGCAAATGCAGACCATTTGAAGTCATACTGCATGGTACCCATTCCATGGGTCCCAACTCTCCAGGTTTAAGCCATTCTTCCTTCAGCTAAAACATGCATGGGAAACCCACAGTATGGTGCACCGTGTGACCGGGAAACGTTTTCAAATGCATCTCAGTTTTCGTCCCCTTTTACTCGGGTTCACAATTCCAGACCCTTTACTAACACTCTCCCCACTTGGAGAGTCAGTGCCTTTAACCTGCTGTTTGGCACAGTTTGCAATTTCTGCGCAAGATGAACAGGAATAGGGAGAACCAATGAGAGACTAGCTGTAGGTGTCTGCACGGGCAAATTTAATGCTCATTTCCCACCAGGAAGAGGAATTAACCAAACGCTCAGCATGCCGTGCCGGAACCAGATTCGGGCCTGAAGCAATCCTGCGGGTTTGCGGTCAGGTCACAAAAAGCGATTTGAAGAAAGGAGCTCCGGGGCACTGTAATTCACAAACCTGCAGAGTTATAAATGCCAGCTCTCGTCCAAAAATATATTGAAGGAAGGCTGCGAAGAGGACTTGAAAGTGGGGCAGAATTGCAGGAAAACGATTTCAGGGGGTAGACTGGAGTTGCATTTAAAGCATAGGAAAAGAGGCAGAACGTCGACAATGATGCACTTGGCCAAAAAGGGCGTATGCGTTTTTTCCTGAATATATTCAGGAAAAAACGCATACGCCCTTTTTGGCCAACCAAGCAAGCATGTTAAAGAAATCTGCACTACAATGAAGTCTCACTGCCCCCCGGTCATAAGGGCCATCTGAAAAAAGTGTAAAATCCAGAAAGGCAGCACAGTCCATGGAGAACAGAGAGCCTTGTTATGCTCATGGGTGGGATGTAAATTGCCAACAGCCACTCTGGAGAATTGTATGGTGTTTCCTGAAACACCTAAAAAACAAAGCAACGGAGCCTACGGCACTTCCACTTATGGTCCTATAGCTTAGGGAAATTAAAATCAAAAACACACAGCCACCCAAAAGTTTCAGACGGCTCTGTTTACAAGAACCTCGTCTACGGTAAAAGATAAATATCCCAGAAAGAGAAAAATGGATAAAGAAGTTGTGGTACGTACGTACAATGGAATATCACTCACCAATGAAATCTATGTCATCTGGCCCATCGTGGCATAATGAGTGGATTCAGGTACGATGATTCTAAGTGAAATAAGTCACACAGAAAATGAAACATCATAAGATATCACTAATACACCGAATGTAATCTTGGCTACACATGAACTGAATTACAAAACAGAACAGGGTCTCAAATTTAGAAAACCAACTTATGTTTCCTTAAGGGGAAAGGTGAGTTGGGGTGCTGCATAAAACCAGAGGTAGAAATTAGCACAGATACCATTCCATACGTCAAATATATAATATTCAAGACCTACCGCTTGCTCAACGAAATGGGCTAAACACCCTATATTCAACACCTAGGAATACACCTGACTAGTAAGAATCTTCAAACCCATGGATTTATATGTCTCCATAAGAGAATCAAGCGTGTGTACAGCTGCATGAAGGCAGCAGAGAAAATCCGATAAATCCCATTATCAAAATGAATTACAAAAACAAAACACAATGACAGTGAAATAGAGAGCAATTCTTAAATAAGTCGTTCAGGGCTTGTGATGCAACCTGGATTTACCTCATCTACACCCAGAGCTGAGTGAGACATAAGGTTGGACACTTCGGGCTGATAGCATTGGTGAGTTCGATGAGCAAATGCAGACCATTTGAAATCATACTGCATGGTACCCATTCCATGGGTCCCAACTCTCCAGGTTTAAGCGATTCTTCCTTCAGCTAAAACATGCATGGGAAACCCACAGTATGGTGCACCGTGTGACCGGGAAACGTTTTAAAATGCATCTCAGGTTTCGTCCCCTTTTACTCGGGTTCACAATTCCAGACCCTTTACTAACACTCTCCCCACTTGGAGAGTCAGTGCTTTAACCTCCTGTTTGGCACAGTTTGCAATTTCTGCGCAAGATGAACAGGAATAGGGAGAACCAATGAGAGACTAGCTGTAGGTGTCTGCACGGGCAAATTTAACGCTCATTTCCAACAAGGAAGAGGAATAACCCAAGGCTCAACATGCCGTGCCGGAATCAGATTAGGGCCTGAAGCAATCCTGCGGGTTTGCGGCCAGCTCACAAGAAATTGATTTGAAGAAAGGAGCTCCGGGGCACTCTAATTCACAAACCTGCCGAGTTATTAATGAAAGCTATCGTCCAAAAATATATTGAAGGAAGGCTGCGAAGAGGACTTGAAAGCGGGGCAGAATTGCAGGAAAACGATTTCAGGGGGTAGACTGGAATTGCATTTAAAGCATAGGAAAAGAGGCAGAACGTCGACAATGATGCACTTGGCCAAAAAGGGCGTATGCGTTTTTTCCTGAATATATTCAGGAAAAAACGCATACGCCCTTTTTGGCCAACCAAGCAAGCATGTTAAAGAAATCTGCACTACAATGAAGTCTGACTGCCCCCCGGTCAAAAGGGCCATCTGAAAAAAGTGTAAAATCCAGAAATGCAGCACAGGCCATGGAGAACAGGGAGCCTTGTTTTGCTGATGGGTGGGATGTAAATTGCCAACAGCCACTCTGGAGAAGTGTATGGTGTTTCATGAAACACCTAAAAAACAAAGCAACGGAGCCTACGGCACTTCCACTTATGGTCCTATAGCTTAGGGAAATTGAAATCAAAAACACACAGCCACCCCAAAATTTCAGACGGCTCTGTTTACAAGAACCTCGTCTACGGTACAAGTTAAATATCCCAGAAAGCGAAAAATGGATAAAGAAGTTGTGGTACGTACGAACAATGGAATAACACTCACCAATGAAATCTATGTCATCTGGCCCATCGTGGCATAATGAGTGGATTCAGGTACGATGATTCTAAGTGAAATAAGTCACACAGAAAATGAAACATCATAAGATATCTCTAATACACCGAATGTAATCTTGGCTACACATTAACTGAATTACAAAACAGAACAGTGTCTCAAATTTAGAAAACCAACTTATGTGTGCTTAAGGGAAAAGGTGAGTTGGGGTGCTGCATAAAACCAGAGGTAGAAATTAGCACAGATACCATTCCATACGTCAAATATGTAATAGTCAAGACCTACCCCTTGCTCAATGAAATGGGCTAAACACCCTAGATTCAACGCCTAGGAATACACCAGACTAGTAAGAATCTTCAAACCCATGGATTTATATGTCACCATAAGAGAATCAAGCGTGTGTACAGCTGCATGAATGCAGCAGAGAAAATCCGATAAATCCTATTATCAAAATGAATTACAAAAACAAAACACAATGACAGTGAAATAGAGAGCAATTCTTAAATAATTCATTCAGGGCTTGTGATGCAACCTGGATTTACCTCATCTACACCCAGAGCTGAGTGAGACATAAGGTTGTACACTTCGGGCTGATAACATTGGTGAGGTTCGATGAGCAAATGCAGACCATTCGAAGTCATACTGCATGGTACCCATTCCATGGGTCCCAACTCTCCAGGTTTAAGCGATTCTTCCTTCAGCTAAAGCATGCATGGGAAACCCACAGTATGGTGCACCGTGTGACCGGGAAACGTTTTCAAATGCATCTCAGTTTTCGTCCCCTTTTACTCGGGTTCTCCATTCCAGACCCTTTACTAACACTCTCCCCACTTGCAGAGTCAGTGCCTTTAACCTCCTGTTTGGCACAGTTTGCAATTTCTGTGCAAGATGAACAGGAATAGGGAGAACCAATGAGAGACTAGCTGTAGGTGTCTTCACGGGCAAATTTAACGCTCATTTCCCACCAGGAAGAGGAATTAACCAAACGCTCAGCATGACGTGCCGGAACCAGATTCGGGCCTGAAGCAATCCTGCGGGTTTGCGGTCAGCTCACAAAAAGCGATTTGAAGAAAGGAGCTCCGGGGCACACTAATTCAGAAACCTGCAGAGTTATAAATGCCAGCTATCGTCCAAAAATATATTGAAGGAAGGCTGCGAAGAGGACATGAAAGTGGGGCAGAATTGCAGGAAAACGATTTCAGGGGGGTAGACTGGAGTTGCATTTAATGCATAGGAAAAGAGGCAGAACGTCGACAATGATGCACTTGGCCAAAAAGGGTGTATACGTTTTTTCCTGAATATATTCAGGAAAAAACGCATACGCACTTTTTGGCCAACAAAGCAAGCATGTTAAAGAAATCTGCACTACAATGAAGTCTCACTGCCCCCCGGTCATAAGGGCCATCTTAAAAAAGTGTAAAATCCAGAAATGCAGCACAGGCCATGGAGAACAGACAGCCTTGTTATGCTCATGGGTGGGATGTAAATTGCCAACAGCCACTCTGGAGAAGTGTATGGTGTTTCCTGAAACACCTAAAAAACAAAGCAACGGAGCCTACGGCACTTCCACTTATGGTCCTATAGCTTAGGGAAATTAAAATCAAAAACACACAGCCACCCCAAACTTTCAGACGGCTCTGTTTACAAGAACCTCGTCTACGGTACAAGATAAATATCCCAGAAAGAGAAAAATGGATAAAGAAGTTGTGGTACGTACGTACAATGGAATATCACTCACCAATGAAATGTATGTCATCTGGCCCGTCGTGGCATAATGAGTGGATTCAGGTACGATGATTCTAAGAGAAATAAGTCACACAGAAAATGAAACATCATAAGTTATCTCTAATACACCGAATGTAATCTTAGCTACACATGAACTGAATTACAAAACAGAACAGGTTCTCAAATTTAGAAAACCAACTTATGTTTCCTTAAGGGGAAAGGTGAGTTGGAGTGCTACATAAAACCAGAGGTAGAAATTAGCACAGATACCATTCCATACGTCAAATATATAATATTCAAGACCTACCGCTTGCTCAACGAAATGGGCTAAACACCCTATATTCAACGCCTAGGAATACACCTGACTAGTAAGAATCTTCAAACCCATGGATTTATATGTCTCCATAAGAGAATCAAGCGTGTGTACCTGCATGAAGGCAGCAGAGAAAATCCGATAAATCACATTATCAAAATGAATTACAAAAACAAAACACAATGACAGTGAAATAGAGAGCAATTCTTAAATAATTCGTTCAGGGCTTGTGATGCAACCTGGATTTACCTCATCTACACCCAGAGCTGAGTGAGACATAATGTTGGACACTTCGGGCTGATAGCATTGGTGAGTTCGATGAGCAAATGCAGACCATTTGAAGTCATACTGCATGGTACCCATTCCATGCGCCCCAACTCTCCAGGTTTAAGCGATTCTTCCTTCAGCTAAAACATGCATGGGAAACCCACAGTATGGTGCACCGTGTGACCGGGAAACGTTTTAAAATGCATCTCAGGTTTCGTCCCCTTTTACTCGGGTTCACAATTCCAGACCCTTTACTAACACTCTCCCCACTTGGAGAGTCAGTGCCTTTAACCTCCTGTTTGGCACAGTTTGCAATTTCTGCGCAAGATGAACAGGAATAGGGAGAACCAATGAGAGACTAGCTGTAGGTGTCTGCACGGGCAAATTTAACGCTCATTTCCCACCAGAAAGAGGAATTAACCAAAGGCTCAGCATGACGTGCCGGAACAAGATTAGGGCCTGAAGCAATCCTGCGGGTTTGCGGCCAGCTCACAAGAAAGCGATCTGAAGAAAGGAGCTCCGGGGCACTCTAATTCACAAACCTGCAGAGTTATAAATGCCAGCTATCGTCCAAAAATATATTGAAGGAAGGCTGCGAAGAGGACTTGAAAGTGGGGCAGAATTGCAGGAAAACGATTTCAGGGGGTAGACTGGAGTTGCATTTAAAGCATAGGAAAAGAGGCAGAACGTCGACAATGATGCACTTGGTCAAAAAGGGCGTATGCGTTTTTTCCTGAATATATTCAGGAAAAAACGCATATGCCCTTTTCGGCCAACCAAGCAAGCATGTTAAAGAAATCTGCACTACAATGAATTCTCACTGCCCCCGGTCATAAGGGCCATCTGAAAAAAGTGTAAAATCCAGAAAGGCAGCACAGGCCATGGAGAACAGACAGCCTTGTTATGCTCATGGGTGGGATGTAAATTGCCAACAGCCACTCTGGAGAAGTGTATGGTGTTTCCTTAAACACCTAAAAAACAAAGCAACGGAGCCTACGGCACTTCCACTTATGGTCCTATAGCTTAGGGAAATTAAAATCAAAAACACACAGCCACCCCAAAGTTTCAGACGGCTCTGTTTACAAGAACCTCGTCTACGGTACAAGTTAAATATCCCAGAAAGAGAAAAATGGATAAAGAAGTTGTGGTACGTACGTACAATGGAATATCACTCACCAATGAAATCTATGTCATCTGGCCCATCGTGGCATAATGAGTGGATTCAGGTACGATGATTCTAAGAGAAATAAGTCACACAGAAAATGAAACATCATAAGTTATCTCTAATACACCGAATGTAATCTTGGCTACACATGAACTGAATTACAAAACAGAACAGGGTCTCAAATTTAGAAAACCAACTTATGTTTGCTTAAGGGGAAAGGTGAGTTGGGGTGCTGCATAAAACCAGAGGTAGAAATTAGCACAGATACCATTCCATACGTCAAATATATAATATTCAAGACCTACCGCTTGCTCAATGAAATGGGCTAAACACCCTATATTCAACGCCTAGGAATACACCTGACTAGTAAGAATCTTCAAACCCATGGATTTATATGTCTCCATAAGAGAATCAAGCGTGTGTACAGCTGCATGAAGGCAGCAGAGAAAATCCGATAAATCCCATTCTCAAAATGAATTACAAACACAAATCACAATGACAGTGAAATAGAGAGCAATTCTTAAATAATTCATTCAGGGCTTGTGATTCAACCTGGATTTACCTCATCTACACCCAGAGCTGAGTGAGACATAAAGTTGGACACTTCGGGCTGATAGCATTGGTGAGGTTCGATGAGCAAATGCAGACCATTTGAAGTCATACTACATGGTACCCATTCCATGGGTCCCAACTCTCCAGGTTTAAGCGATTCTTCCTTCAGCTAAAGCATGCATGGGAAACCCACAGGATGGTGCACCGTGTGACCGGGAAACATTTTCAAATGCATCTCAGTTATTGTCCCAATTTCCTCGGGTTCACAATTCCAGACCCTTTACTAACACTCTCCCCACTTGGAGAGTCAGTGCCTTTAACCTCCTGTTTGGCACAGTTTGCAATTTCTGCGCAAGATGAACAGGAATAGGGAGAACCAATGAGAGACCAGCTGTAGGTGTCTGAACGGGCAAATTTAACGCTCATTTCCCACCAGGAAGAGGAATTAACCAAAGGCTCAGCATGCCGTGCCAGAACCAGATTAGGGCCTGAAGCAATCCTGCGGGTTTGTGGCCAGCTCTCAAGAAAGCGATTGAAGAAAGGAGCTCAGGGGCACTGTAATTCACAAACCTGCAGAGTTATAAATGACAGCTATCGTCCAAAAATATATTGAATGAAGGCTGCGAAGAGGACTTGAAAGCGGGGCAGAATTGCAGGAAAGCGATTTCAGGGGGTAGACTGGAATGGCATTTAAAGCATAGGAATAGAGACAGAACGTCGACAATGATGCACTTGCCCAAAAAGGGCGTATGCGTTTTTTCCTGAATATATTCAGGAAAAAACGCATACGCCCTTTTTGGCCGACCAAGCAAGCATGTTAAAGATAACTGCACGACAGTGAAGTCTCACTGCCCCCCGGGAAAAAGGGCCCTCTGAAAAATGTGTAAAATCCAGAAAGGCAGCACAGGCCATGGAGAACAGGGTGCCTTGTTATGCTGATGGGTGGGATGTAAATTGCCAAGAGCCACTCTGGAGAAGTGTATGGTGTTTCCTGAAACACCTAAAAAACAAAGCAACAGAGCCTACGGCACTTCCACTTATGGTCCTATAGCATAGGGAAATTAAAATCAAAAACACACAGCCACCCCAAAGTTTCAGATGGCTCTGTTTACAAGAACCTCGTCTACGGTATAAGTTAAATATCCCAGAAAGCGAAAAATGGATAAATAAATTGTGGTACGTACGTACAATGGAATATCACTCACCAATGAAATCTATGTCATCAGGCCCGTCGTGGCATAATGAGTGGATTCAGGTACCATGATTCTAAGTGAAATAAGTCACACAGAAAATGAAACATCATAAGATATCACTAATACACGGAATGTAATCTTGGCTACACATGAACTGAATTACAAAACAGAACAGGGTCTCAAATTTAGAAAACCAACTTATGTTTGCTTAAGGGGAAAGGTGGGTTGGGGTGCTGCATAAAACCAGAGATAGAAATTAGCACAGATAGCACTCCATACGTCAAATATGTAATAGTCAAGACCTACATCTTCCTCAACGAAATGGGCTAAACACCCTATATTCAATGCCTAGGAATACACCTGACTAGAAAGAATTTTCAAACCCATGGATTTTAAGGTCTCCATAAGAGAATCAAGCGTGTGTACAGCTGCATGAAGGCAGAAGACAAAATCCGATAAATCCCATTATCAAAAAGAATTACAAAAACAAAACACAATGACAGTGAAATAGAGAGCAATTCTTAAATAATTCATTCAGGGTTTGTAATGCAACCTGGATTTACCTCATCTACACCCAGAGCTGAATGAGACATAAGGTTGGACATTTCGGGCTGATCGCATTGGTGAGGTTCGATGAGCAAATGCAGACCATTTGAAGTCATACTGCATGGTACCCATTCCATGGGTCCCAACTGTCCAGGTTTAAGCGATTCTTCCTTCAGCTAAAACATGCATGGGAATCCCCCAGTATGGTGAACCGTGTGACCGGGAAACGTTTTCAAATGCATCTCAGTTTTCGTCCCCTTTTACTCGGGTTCACAATTCCAGATCCTTTACTAACACTCTCCCCACTTGGAGAGTCAGTGCCTTTAACCTGCTGTTTGGCACAGTTTGCAATTTCTGCGCAAGATGAACAGGAATAGGGAGAACCAATGAGAGACTAGCTGTAGGTGTCTGCACGGGCAAATGTAACGCTCATTTCCCACCAGGAAGAGGAATTCACCAAAGGCTCAGCATGCCCTGCCGGAACCAGAATAGGGCCTGAAGCAATCCTGCGGGTTGCGGCCAGCTCACAAGAAAGCGAGTTGAAGAAAAGAGCTCAGGGGCACTGTAATTCACAAACCTGCAGAGTTAAGAATGACAGCTATCGTCCATAAATGTATTGAAGTCTTCGAAGAGGACTTGAAAGAGGGGCAGAATTTCAGGAAAACGATTTCAGGGGGTAGACTGGAATTGCACTTAAAGCATAGGAAAAGAGGCAGAATGTCCACAATGATGCACTTGGCCAAAAAGGGCGTATGCGTTTTTTCCTGAATATATTCAGGAAAAAACGCATACGCCCTTTTTGGCCAACCAAGCAAGCTTGTAAAGGAAATCTGCACTACAATGAAGTCTCACTGCCCCCCGGTCAAAAGGGCCATCTGAAAAAAGTGTAAAATCCAGAAAGGCAGGACAGGTCATGGAGAACAGGGAGCCTTGTTATGCTGATGGGCGGGATGTAAATTGCCAACAGCCACTCTGGAGAAGTGTATGGTGTTTCCTGAAACACGTAGGAAACAAAGCAACACAGCCTATGGCACTTCCACTTAGGGTCCTATAGCTTAGGGAAATTAAAATCAAAAACACACCGCCACCGCAAAATTTGGGACGGCTCTGTTTACAAGAACCTCGTCTACGGTACAAGTTAAATATCCGAGAAAGCAAAAAATGGATAACGAAATTGTGTTACGTACGTACAATGGAATATCACTCAGCAATGAAATCTAGGTCATCAGGCCCATAGCGGCATAATGAGTGTTTTCAGGTACGACGATTCTACGAGAAATAAGTCACACAGAAAAAGAAATATCATAAGATATCACTAATACATGGAACGTAAACTTGGCTACACATGAACTGAATTACAAAACAGAACAGGGTCTCAAATTTAGAAAACCAACTGATGCTTGCTTATGGGGAAAGGTGAGTTGGGGTGCTGCATAAAACCAGAGATTGAAATTAGCACAGATATCGTTCCATAAGCCAAATATATAATAGACAAGACCTACTCCTTGCTCAACGAAATGGACTCAACACCCCATATTCAACGCCTGGGAATATACCTGACAAGTAAGAATCTTAAGACCCATGGATTTATATGTCTCCATAAGGAAATCAAGCGTGTGTACAGCGGCCTAAACGCAGCAGTGAAAATTCGATAAATCCCATTATCAAAATAAATTTCAAAAACAAAACACAATGACAGGGAAATAGAGAGCAATTCTTAAATAATTCATTCAGGGCTTGTGATGCAACGTGGATTTACCACCTCTACACCCAAAGCTGGTTGAGACATAAGGCTGGACACTTCGGGCTGATAGCAATTGTGAGGTTCGGTGAGCAAACGCAGACCATTTGAAGTCATACTGCATGGTAGCCATTCCATGGGTCACAACTCTCCAGGTTTAAGGGATTCTTCCATCAGCTAAAATATGCATGGGAAACCCAGAGTATGGACCACCGTGTGATTGGGAAACGTTCTCAAATGCATCTCAGGTTTCGTCCCCTGGTACTCGGGTTCACCGATGCAGACGCTTTACTAACACTCTCCCAACTTGGAGAGTCAGTGCCTTTAACCTCCTGTTTGTCACAGTTTGCAATTTCTGCGCAAGATGAACAGGAATAGGGAGAACCAATGAGAGAATAGCTGTAGGTGTCTGCATGGGCAAATGGAACGCTCATTTCAAACCAGGAAGAGGAATTAACCAAAGGCTCAGCGTGCCCTGCCGGAACCAGATTAGGGCCTGAAGCAATCCTGCGGTTTTGCGGCCAGCTCACAAGACAGCGAGTTGAAGAAAGGAGCTCAGGGGCACTGTAATTCACAAACCTGCAGAGTTATGAATGACAGCTATCGTCCAAAAGTGTATTGAAGTAAGTCTTCAAAGAGGAGTTGAAAGAGGGGCAGAATTTCAGGAAAACGATTTCAGGGGCTAGACTGGAATTGCACTTAAAGCATAGGAAAAGAGGCAGAATGTCCACAATGATGCACTTGGCCAAAAAGGGCGTATGCGTTTTTTCCTGAATATATTCAGGAAAAAACGCATACGCCCTTTTTGGCCAACCAAGCAAGCGTGTAAAGGAAATCTGCACTACAATTAAGTCTCACTGCCCCCCGGTCAAAAGGGCCATCTGAGAAAAGTGTAAAATCCAGAAAGGCAGGACAGGTCATGGAGAACAGGGAGCCTTGTTATGCTGATGGGCGGGATGTAAATTGACAACAGCCACTCTGGAGAAGTGTATGGTGTTTCCTGAAACACGTAGGAAACAAAGCAACACAGCCTATGGCACTTCCACTTAGGGTCCTATAGCTTAGGGAAATTAAAATCAAAAACACACAGCCACCCCAAAGTTTGGGACGGCTCTGTTTACAAGAACCTCGTCTACGGTACAAGTTAAATATCCGAGAAAGCAAAAAATGGATAAAGAAGTTGTGGTACGTACGTACAATGAAATATCACTCAGCAATGAAATCTACGTCATCAGGCCTGTAGAGGCATAATGAGTGTATTCAGGTACGACGATTCTACGAGAAATAAGTCACACAGAAAAAGAAACATCATAAGATATCACTAATAAACGGAACATAAACTTGGCTACACATGAACTGAATTACAAAACAGAACAGGGTCTCAAATTTGAAAACCAACTTACGCTTGCTTATGGGGAAAGGTGAATTGGGGTGCTGCATCAAACCAGAGATTGAAATTAGCACAGATACCGTTCCATAAGCCAAATATATAATAGACAAGACCTACTCCTTGCTCAACGAAATGTACTCAACACCCCATATTCAACGCCTGGGAATATACCTGAGAAGTAAGAATCTTAAGACCCATGGATTTATATGTCTCCATAAGGAAATCAAGCGTGTGTACAGCGGCCTAAACGCAGCAGTGAAAATCCGATAAATCCCATTATCAAAATAAATTTCAAAAAGAAAACACAATGACAGTGAAATAGAGAGCAATTCTTAAATAATTCATTCAGGGCTTGTGATGCATCCTGGATTTACCACATCTACAGCCAGAGCTGGGTGAGACATAAGGCTGGACACTTCGGGCTGATAGCATTGGTGAGGTTCGATGAGCAAATGCAGACCATTTGAAGTCATACTGCATGGTACCCATTCCATGGGTCCCAACTGTCCAGGTTTAAGCCATTCTTCCTTCAGCTAAAACATGCATGGGAAACCCACAGTATGGTGCACCGTGTGACCGGGAAACGTTTTCAAATGCATCTCAGTTTTCGTCCCCTTTTACTCGGGTTCACAATTCCAGACCCTTTACTAACACTCTCCGCACTTGGAGAGTCAGGGCCTTTAACCTGCTGTTTGGCACAGTTTGCAATTTCTGCACAAGATGAACAGGAATAGGGAGAACCAATGAGAGACTAGCTGTAGGTGTCTGCACGGGCAAATTTAATGCTCATTTCCCACCAGGAAGAGGAATTAACCAAAGGCTCAGCATGCTGTGCCTGAACCAGATTAGGGCCTGAAACAATCCTGCGGGTTTGCGGCCAGCTCTCAAGAAAGCGATTGAAGAAAGGAGCTCAAGGTCACTGTAATTCACAAACCTGCAGAGTTATAAATGACAGCTATCGTCCAAAAATATATTGAAGGAAGGCTGCAAAGAGGACTTGAAAGCGGGGCAGAATTGCAGGAAAACGATTTCAGGGGGTAGACTGGAATTGCATTTAAAGCATAGGAAAAGAGGCAGAACGTCGACAATGATGCACTTGGCCAAAAAGGGCCTATGCGTTTTTTCCTGAATATATTCAGGAAAAAACGCATACACACTTTTTGGCCAACCAATCAAACATGTTAAACAAATCTGCACTACAATGAAGTCTCACTGCCCCCCGGTCAAAAGGGCCATCTGAAACAAGTGTAAAATCCAGAAATGCAGCACAGGCCATGGAGAACAGTGAGCCTTGTTATGCTGATGGGTGGGATGTAAACTGCCAACAGCCACTCTGCAGAAGTGTATGGTGTTTCCTGAAACACCTAAGAAACAAAGCAACGGAGCCTACAGCACTTCCACTTATGGTCCTATAGCTTAGGGAAATTAAAATCAATAACACACAGCCACCCCAAAGTTTCAGACGGCTCTGTTTACAAGAACCTCGTCTACGGTACAAGTTAAATATCCCAGAAAGCGAAAAATGGATAAAGAAGTTGTGGTACGTACGTACAATGGAATATAACGCACCAATGAAGTCTATGTCATCTGGCACGTCCTGGCATAATGAGTGGATTCAGGTACGATGATTCTAAGTGAAATAAGTCACACAGAAAATGAAACATCATAAGATATCACTAATACACGGAATGTAATCTTGGCTACACATGAACTGAATTACCAAACAGAACAGGGTCTCAAATTTAGAAAACCAACTTATGTTTGTGTAAGGGGAAAGGTGAGTTGGGGTGCTGCATAATAACAGAGTTAGAAATTAGCACAGATACCATTCCATACGTCAAATATGTAATAGTCAAGACCTACCCCTTGCTCAACGAAATGGGCTAAACACCCTATATTCAACGCCTAGGAATACACCTGACTAGTAAGAATCTTCAAACTCATGGATTTATATGTCTACATAAGGGAATCAAGCGTGTGTACAGCTGCATGAAGGCAGCAGAGAAAATCCGATAAATCCTATTATCAAAATGAATTATGAAAACAAAACACAATGACAGTGAAATAGAGAGCAATTCTTAAATAATTCATTCAGGGCTTGTGATGCAACCTGGATTTACCTCATCTACACCCAGAGCTGAGTGAGACATAAGGTTGTATACTTCCGGCTGATAACATTGGTGAGGTTCGATGAACAAAGGCAGACCATTCGAAGTCATACTGCATGGTACCCATTCCATGGGTCCCAACTCTCCAGGTTTAAGCGATTCTTCCTTCAGCTAAAGCATGCATGGGAAACCCACAGTATGGTGCACCGTGTGACCGGGAATCGTTTTCAAATGCATCTCAGTTTTCGTTCCCTTTTACTCGTGTTCACCATTCCAGACCCTTTCCTAACACTCTCCCCACTTGGAGAGTCAGTGCCTTTAACCTGCTGTTTGGCACAGTTTGTAACTTCTGCGCAAGATGAACAGGAATAGGGAGAACCAATGAGAGACTAGCTGTAGGTGTCTGAACGGGCAAATTTAACGCTCATTTCCCACCAGGAAGAGGAATTAACCAAAGGCTCAGCATGCCGTGCCGGAACCAGATTAGGGCCTGAAGCAATCCTGTGGGTTTGCGGGCAGCTCTCAAGAAAGCGATTGAAGAAAGGAGCTCAGGGGCACTGTAATTCACAAACCTGCAGAGTTATAAATGACAGCTATCGTCCAAATATATATTGAAGGAAGGCTGCGAAGAGGACTTGAAAGCGGGGCAGAATTGCAGGAAAACGATTTCAGGGGGTAGACTGGAATTGCATTTAAAGCATAGGAAAAGAGGCAGAACGTCGACAATGATGCACTTGGCCAAAAAGGGCGTATGCGTTTTTTCCTGAATATATTCAGGAAAAAACGCATACGCCCTTTTTGGCCAACCAAGCAAGCATGTTAAAGAAATCTGCACTACAATGAAGTCTCACTGCCCCCCAGTCAAAAGGGCCATCTGAAAAAAGTGTAAAATCCAGAAATGCAGCACAGGCCATGGAGACCAGGGAGCCTTGTTATGCTGATGGGTGGGATGTAAATTGCCAACAGCCACTCTGGAGAAGTGTATGGTGTTTCCTGAAACACCTAAAAAACAAAGCAACGGAGCCTACGGCACTTCCACTTATGGTCCTATAGCTTAGGGAAATTAAAATCAAAAACACACAGCCACCCGAATGTTTCAGACGGCTCTGTTTACAAGAACCTCGTCTATGGTACAAGTTAAATATCCCAGAAACTGAAAAATGGATAAAGAAGTTGTGGTACGTACGTACAATGGAATATCACTCACCAATGAAGACTATGTCATCTGCCACGTCCTGGCATAATGAGTGGATTCAGGTACGATGATTCTAAGTGAAATAACTCACACAGAAAATGAAACATCATAAGATATCACTAATACACGGAATGTAATCTTGGCTACACATGAACTGAATTACAAAACAGAACAGGGTCTCAAATTTAGAAAACCAACTTATGTTTGTGTAAGGGGAAAGGTGAGTTGGGGTGCTGCATAAAACCAGAGTTAGAAATTACCACAGATACCATTCCATACGTCAAATACATAATAGTCAAGACCTACCCCTTGATCAACGAAATGGGCTAAACACCCTATATTCAACGCCTAGGAATACACCTGACTAGTAAGACTCTTCAAACCCACGGATTTATATGTCTACATAAGAGAATCAAGTGTGTGTACAGCTGCATGAACGCAGCAGAGAAAATCCGATAAATCCTATTATCAAAATGAATTACAAAAACAAAACACAATGACAGTGAAATAGAGAGCAATTCTTAAATAATTCATTCAGGGCTTGTGATGCAACCTGGATTTACCTCATATACACCCAGAGCTGAGTGAGATATAAGGTTGGACACTTCGGGCTCATAGCATTGGTGAGGTTCGATGAGCAAATGCAGACCATTTGAAGTCATACTGCATGGTACCCATTCCATGGGTCCCAAATCTCCAGGTTTAAGCGATACTTCCTTCAGCTAAAACATGCATGGGAAACCCACAGTATGGTGCACCGTGTGACCGGGAAACGTTTTCAAATGCATCTCAGTTTTCATCCCCTTTTAATCGGGTTCACAATTCCAGACACTTTACTAACGCTCTCCCCACTTTCAGAGTCAGTGCCTTTAACCTGCTGTTTGGCACAGTTTGCAATTTCTGCGCAAGATGAACAGGAATAGGGAGAACCAATGAGAGACTAGCTGTAGGTGTCTGAACGGGCAAATTTAACGCTCATTTCCCACCAGGAAGAGGAATTAACCAAAGGCTCAGCATGCTGTGCCGGAACCAGATTAGGGCCTGAAGCAATCCTGCGGGTTTGCGGCCAGCTCTCAAGAAAGCGATTGAAGAAAGGAGCTCAGGGGCACTGTAATTCACAAACATGCAGAGTTATAAATGACAGCTATCGTCCAAAGATATATTGAAGGAAGGCTGCGAAGAGGACTTGAAAGAGGGCAGAATTGGAGGAAAACGATTTCAGGGGGTAGACTGGAATTGCATTTAAAGCATAGGAAAAGAGGCAGAACATCGACAATGATGCACTTGGCCAAAAAGGGCGTATGCGTTTTTTCCTGAATATATTCAGGAAAAAACGCATACGCCCTTTTTGGCCAACCAAGCAAGCATGTTAAAGAAATCTGCACTACAATGAAGTCTCACTGCCCCCCGGTCAAAAGGGCCATCTGAAAAAAGTGTAACATCCAGTAAGGCAGCACAGGCCATGGAGAACAGGGAGCCTTGTTATGCTGATGGTGGGATGTAAATTGCCAACAGCCACTCTGGAGAAGTGTATGGTGTTTCCTGAAACACCTAAAAAACAAAGCAACGGAGCCTACTGCACTTCCACTTATGGTCCTATAGCTTAGGGAAATTAAAATCAAAAACACACAGCCACCCCAAAGTTTCAGACGGCTCTGTTTACAAGAACCTCGTCTACGGTACAAGTTAAATATCCCAGAAAGCGAAAAATGGATAAAGAAGTTGTGGTACGTACGTACAATGGAATATCACTCACCAATGAAATCTATGTCATCTGGCCCGTCGTGGCATAATGAGTGGATTCAGGTACGATGATTCTAAGTGAAATAAGTCACACAGAAAATGAAACATCATAAGATATCACTAATACACGGAATGTAATCTTGGCTACACATGAACTGAATTACAAAACAGAACAGGGTCTCAAATTTAGAAAACCAACTTATGTTTGCGTAAGGGGAAAGGTGAGTTGGGGTGCTGCATAAAACCAGAGTTAGAAATTAGCACAGATACCATTCCATACGTCAAATACGTAATAGTCAAGGCCTACCCCTTGCTCAATGAAATGGGCTAAACACCCTATATTCAACGCCTAGGAATACACCTGACTAGTAAGAATCTTCAAACCCATGGATTTATATGACTACATAAGGGAATCAAGCGTGTGTACAGCTGCATGAAGGCTGCAGAGAAAATCCGATAAATCCTATTATCAAAATGAATTACGAAAACAAAACACAATGACAGTGAAATAGAGAGCAATTCTTAAATAATTCATTCAGGGCTTGTGATGCAACCTGGATTTACCTCATCTACACCCAGAGCTGAGTGAGACATAAGGTTGTACACTTCGGGCTGATAACATTGGTGAGGTTCGATGAGCAAATGCAGACCATTCGAAGTCATACTGCATGGTACATATCCCATGGGTCCCAACTCTCCAGGTTTAAGCGATTCTTCCTTCAGCTAAAACATGCATGGGAAACCCACAGTATGGTGCACCGTGTGACCGGGAAACGTTTTCAAATGCATCTCAGTTTTCGTCCCCTTTTACTTCTGTTCACCATTCCAGACCCTTTCCTAACACTCTCCCCACTTGGAGAGTCAGTGCCTTTAACCTCCTGTTTGGCACAGTTTGCAATTTCTGTGCAAGATGAACAGGAATAGGGAGAATCAATGAGAGACTAGCTGTAGGTGTCTGCACGGGCAAATTTAACGCTCATTTCCAACAAGGAAGAGGAATTAACCAAAGGCTCAGCATGCCGTGCCGGAACCAGATTAGGGCCTGAAGCAATCCTGCGGGTTTGCGGCCAGCTGAAAAGAAAGCAATTTGAAGAAAGGAGCTCAGGGGCACTGTAATTCACAAACCTGCAGAGTTATAAATGACAGCTATCGTCCAAATATATATTGAAGGAAGGCTGCGAAGAGGACTTGAAAGTGGGGCAAAATTGCAGGAAAACGATTTCAGGGGGTAGACAGGAATTGCATTTAAAGCATAGGAAAAGAGGCAGAACCTCGACAATGATGCACTTGGCCAAAAAGGGCGTATGCGATTTTTCCTGAATATATTCAGGAAAAAACCCATAGCACTTTTTGGCCAACCAAGGAAGCATGTTAAAAAAATCTGCACTACAGTGAAGTCTAACTGCCCCCCGGTCAAAAGGGCCATCTGAAAAAAGTGTAAAATCCAGAAATGCAGCACAGGCCATGGAGAACAGGGAGCCTTGTTATGCTGATGGGTGGGATGTAAATTGCCAAGACCCACTCTGGAGAAGTGTATGGTGTTTCCTGAAACACTTAAAAAACAAAGCAATGGAGACTACGGCACTTCCACTTATGGTCCTATAGCTTAGGGAAATTAAAATCAAAAACATACAGCCACCCCACTGTTTCGGACGGCTCTGTTTACAAGAAGCTCGTCTACGGTACAAGTTAAATATAGCAGAAAGCAAAAAATGGATAAAGAAATTGTGGTACATATGTACAATTGAATATCACTCTCCAAAGAAATGTATGTCATCAGGCCCGTCGCGGCATTATGAGTGGATTCAAGTACGATGATTCTAAGTGAAATAAGTCACACAGAAAATGAAACATCATATCACTAATACACGGAATGTAATCTTGGCTACACATGAACTGAATTACAAAACAGAACAGGGTCTCAAATTTAGAAAACCAACTTATGTTTGCTTAAGGGGAAAGGTGAGTTGGGGTACTGCATAAAACCAGAGATAGAAATTAGCACAGATACCATTCCATACGTCAAATACGTAATAGTCAAGACCTACCCCTTGCTCAACGAAATGGGCTAAACACCATATATTCAACGCCTAGGAATACACCTGACTAGTAAGAATCTTCAAACCCATGGATTTATATGTCTCCATAAGAGAATCAAGTGTGTGTAAAGCTGCATGAATGCAGCAGAGAAAATCCGATAAATCCCATTATCAAAATGAATTAAAAAACAAAACACAATGACAGTGAAATAGAGAGCAATTCTTAAATAGTTCATTCAGGGCTTCTGATGCAACCTGGATTTACCTCATCTACACCCAGAGCTGAGTGAGACATAAGGTGGGACACTTCGGGCTGATAGAATTGGTGAGGTTCGATGAGCAAATGCAGACTCTTTGAAGTCATACTTCATGGGACCCATTCCATGGGTCCCAACTCTCGAGTTTTAAGTGATTCTTCCTTCAGCTTAAACATGCATGGGAAACCCACAGTATGGTGCACCGTGGGACCGGGAAACGTTTTCAAATGCATCTCAGTTTTTGTCCCCTTTTACTCGTGTTCACCATTCCAGACCCTTTCCTAACACTCTCCCCACTTGGAGAGTCAGTGCCTTTAACCTGCTGTTTGGCACAGTTTGCAATTTCTTCGCAAGATGAACAGGAATAGGGAGAACCAATGAGAGACTAGCTGTAGGGGTCATAACGGGCAAATTTAACGCTCATTTCCCACCAGGAAGAGGAATTAACCAAAGGCTCAGCATGCCGTGCCGGAACCAGATTAGGGCCTGAAGCAATCCTGCGGGTTTGCGGCCAGCTCTCAAGAAAGCGATTGAAGAAAGGAGCTCAGGGGCACTGTAATTCACAAACCTGTAGAGTTATAAATGACAGCTATCTTCCAAAAATATATTGAAGGAAGGCTGCGAAGAGGACTTGAAAGCGGGGCAGAATTGCAGGAAAACGATTTAAGGGGGTAGACTGGAATTGCATTTAAAGCATAGGAAAAGAGGCAGAACGTCGACAATGATGCACTTGGCCAAAAAGGGCGTATGCGTTTTTTCCTGAAAAAACGCATACGCCCTTTTTGGCCAACCAAGCAAGCATGTTAAAGAAATCTGCACTACAATGAAGTCTCACTGCCCCCCGGTCAAAAGAGCCATCTGAAAAAAGTGTAAAATCCAGAAATGGAGCACAGGCCATGGAGAACAGGGAGCCTTGTTATGCTGATGGGTGGGATGTAAATTGCCAACAGCCACTCTGGAGAAGTGTATGGTGTTTCCTGAAACACCTAAAAAACAAAGCAATGGAGCCTACGGCACTTCCACTTATGGTCCTATAGCTTAGGGAAATTAAAATCAAAAACACATAGCCACCCCAAAGTTTCAGACGGCTCTGTTTACAAGAACCTCGTCTACGGTACAAGTTAAATATCCCAGAAAGCGAAAAATGGATAAAGAAGTTGTGGTACGTACATACAATGGAATATCACTCAGCAATGAGATCTACGTCATCAGGCCCGTAGTGGTATAATGAGTGGATTCAGGTATGACGATTCTACGAGAAATAAGTCACACAGAAAAAGAAACATCATAAGATATCACTAATACACGGAATGTAAACTTGGCTACACATGAACTGAATTACAAAACAGAACAGGGTCTCAAATTTAGAAAACCAACTTATGCTTGCTTATGGTGAAAGGTGAGTTGGGGTGCTGTATAAAACCAGAGATAGAAATTAGCACAGATACCGTTCCATAAGCCAAATATATAATAGACAAGACCTACTGTTGCTCAACGAAATGGACTCAACACCCCATATTCAACGCCTGAGAATATACCTGACAAGTAAGAATCTTAAGACCCATGGATTTATATGTCTCCATAAGGAAGACAAGCGTGTGTACCGTGGCCTAAACGCAGCAGTGAAAATCCTTAAATCCCATTAACAAAATAAATTTCAAAAACAAAACACAATGACAGTGAAATAGAGAGCAATTCTTAAATAATTCATTCAGGGCTTGTGATGCAACCTGGATTTACCACATCTACACCCAGAGCTGGTTGAGACATAAGGCTGGACACTTCGGGCTGATAGCATTGGTGATGTTTGGTGAGCAAACGCAGACCCTTTGAAGTCATACTGCATGGTACCCATCCCATATGTCCCAACTCTCCAGGTTTAAGGGATTCTTCCTTCAGCTAAAACATGCATGGGAAACCCGGAGTATGTTCCACCATGTGATTGGGAAACGTTTTCAAATGGATCTCAGGTTACGTCCCATGGTACTCGGGTGTACCTTTCCAGACACTTTACTAACACTCTCCCCACTTGGCAAGTCAGTGCCTTTAACCTCCTGTTTGGCACAGTTTGCAATTTCTGCGCAAGATTAACAGGAATAGGGAGAACCAATGAGAGACTAGCTGTAGGTGTCTGCACGGGCAAATGGAATGCTCATTTCCCACCAGGAAGAGGAATTAACCAAAGGCTCAGCGTGCCCTGCCGGAACCAGATTAGGGCCTGAAGCAATCCTGCGGGTTTGCGGCCAGCTCACAAGAAAGCGAGTTGAAGAAAGGAGCTCAGGGGCACTGTAATTCACAAACCTGCAGAGTTATGAATGACAGCTCTCGTCCAAAAATGTACTGAAGTAAGTCTTCGAAGAGGACTTGAATGCGGGGCAGAATTTCAGGAAAACGATTTCAGGGGGTAGACTGGAATTGCACTTAAAGCATAGGAAAAGAGGCAGAATGTCCACAATGATGCACTTGGCCAAAAAGGGCGTATGCGTTTTCTCCTGAATATATTCAAGAAAAAACTCATACGCACTTTTTGGCCAACCAAGCAAGCGTGTAAAGGAAATCTGCACTAAAATGAAGTCTCACTGCCCCCCGGTCAAAAGGGCCATCTGAAACAAGTGTAAAATCCAGAAAGGCAGGACAGGTCATGGAGAACAGGGAGCCTTGTTATGCTGATGGGCGGGATGTAAATTGCCAACAGCCACTCTGGAGAAGTGTATGGTGTTTCCTGAAACACGTAGGAAACAAAGAAACACAGCCTATGGCACTTCCACTTATGGTCCTATAGCTTAGGGAAATTAAAATCAAAAACACACAGCCACCCCAAAGTTTCGGATGGCTCTGTTTAGAAGAACGTCGTCTACGGTACAAGTTAAATATCCGAGAAAGCAAAAAATGGATAAAGAAGTTGTGGTACGTACGTACAATGGAATATCACTCAGCAATGAGATCTACGTCATCAGGCCCGTAGCGGCATAATGAGTGGATTCAGGTACGACGATTCTTCGAGAACTAAGTCACACAGAAAATGAAACATCATAAGATATCACTAATACACGGAACGTAAACTTGGATACACGTGAACTGAATTACAAAACAGAACAGGGTCTCAAATTTAGAAAACCAACTTATGCTTGCTTATGGGGAAAGGTGAGTTGGGGTGCTGCATAAAACCAGAGATTGAAATTAGCACAGATACCGTTCCATAAGCCAAATATATAATAGACAAGACCTACTCCTTGCTCAACGAAATGGACTCAACACCACATATTCAACGCCTGGGAATATACCTGACAAGTAAGAATCTTAAGAGCCATGGATTTATATGTCTCCATAAGGAAATAAATCGTATGTACAGCGGCCTAAACGCAGAAGTGAAAATCCGATAACTCCCATTATCCAAATAAATTTCAAAAACAAAACACCATGACAGTGAAATAGAGAGCAATTCTTAAATAATTCATTCAGGGCTTGTGATGCAACCTGGATTTACCACATCTACAACCGGAGCTCTGTGAGACATAAGGCTGGACAGTTCGGGCTGATAGCATTGGTGAGGTCCTGTTAGCAAACGCAGACCCTTTGAAGTCATACGGCATGGTACCCATTCCATGGGTCCCAACTCTCCAGGTTTAAGGGATTCTTCCTTCAGCTAAAACATGCCTGGGAAACCCAGAGTATGGTCCACCGTGTGATTGGGAAACGTTTTCAAATGCATCTCAGGTTTCGACCCCTGGTTCTCGGGTGCACCGTTTCAGACACTTTACTAACACTCTCCCCACATGGAGAGTCAGTGCCTTTAACTTCCTGTTTGGCACAGTTTGCAATTTCTGCGCAAGATGATCAGGAATAGGGAGAACCAATGAGAGACTAGCTGTAGGTGTTTGCACGGGCAAATGGAACGCTCATTTCCCACCAGGAAGAGGAATTAACGAAAGGATCAGCGTGCCCTGCCAGAACCAGATTAGGGCCTGAAGCCATCCTGCAGTTTTGCGGCCCGCTCATAAAATAGCGAGTTGAAGAAAGGAGCTCAGGGGCACTGTAATTCACAAACCTGCACAGTTATGAATGACAGCTATCGTCCAAAAATGTATTGAAGTAAGTCTTCGAAGAGGACTTGAAAGCGGGGCAGAATTTCAGGAAAACGATTTCAGGGGGTAGACTGGAATTGCACTTAAAGCATAGGAAAAGAGGCAGAATGTCCACAATGATGCACTTGGCCAAAAAGGGCGTATGCGTTTTTTCCTGAATATATTCAGGAAAAAACGCATACGCACTTTTTGGCCAACCAAGCACGCGTATAAAGGAAATCTGCACTACATTGAAGTCTCACTGCCCCCCGGTCAAAAGGGCCATCTGAAAAAGGTGTAAAATCCAGAAAGGCAGGACAGGTCATGGAGAACAGGGAGCCTTTTTATGCTGATGGGCGGGATGTAAATTGCCAACAGCCACTCTGGAGAAGTGTATGGTGTTTCCTGAAACACGTAGGAAACAAAGCAACACAGCCTATGGCACTTCCACTTAGGGTCCTATAGCTTAGGGAAATTAAAATCAAAAACACACAGCCACCCCAAAGTTTCAGATGGCTCTGTTTACAAGAACCTCGTCTACGGTACAAGTTAAATATCCGAGAAAGCAAAAAATGGATAAAGAAGTTGTGGTACGTACGTACAATGGAATATCACTCAGCAATGAGATCTACGTCATCAGGCCCGTAGCGGCATAATGAGTGGATTCAGGTACGACGATTCTACGAGAACTAAGTCACACAGAAAATGAAACATCATAAGATATCACTAATACACGGAACGTAAACTTGGATACACATGAACTGAATTACAAAACAGAACAGGGTCTCAAATTTAGAAAACCAACTTATGCTTGCTTATGGGGAAAGGTGGGTTGGGGTGCTGCATAAAACCAGAGATTGAAATTAGCACAGATACCGTTCCATAAGCCAAATATATAATAGACAAGACCTACTCCTTGCTCAACGAAATGGACTCAACACCCAATATTCAATGCCTGGGAATATACCTGACAAGTAAGAATCTTAAGAGCCATGGATTTATATGTCTCCATAAGGAAATCAAGCGTATGTACAGCGGCCTAAACGCAGAAGTGAAAATCCGATAACTCCCATTATCCAAATAAATTTCAAAAACAAAACACCATGACAGTGAAATAGAGAGCAATTCTTACATAATTCATTCAGGGCTTGTGATGCAACCTGGAATTACCACATCTACAACCGGAGCTCTGTGAGACATAAGGCTGGACAGTTCGGGCTGATAGCATTGGTGAGGTCCGGTTAGCAAACGCAGAACTTTTGAAGTCATACTGCATGGTACCCATTCCATGGTTCCCAACTCTCCAGGTTTAAGGGATTCTTCCTTCAGCTACAACATGCATGGGAAACCCAGAGTATGGTCCACCGTGTGATTGGGAAACGTTTTCAAATGCATCTCAGCTTTCGTCCCCTGGTTCTCGGGTTCACCATGCCAGACGCTTTACTAACACTCTCCCCACTTGGAGAGTCAGTGCCTTTAACCTCCTGTTTGGCACAGTTTGCAATTTCTGCGCAAGATGAACAGGAATAGGGAGAACTAATGAGAGACTAGCTGTAGGTGTCTGCACGGGCAAATGGAACGCTCATTTCCCACCAGGTAGAGGAATTAACCAAAGGCTCAGAGTGCCCTGCCGGAACCAGATTAGGGCCTGAAGCAATCCTGCGGTTTTGCGGCCAGCTCACAAGATAGCGAGTTGAAGAAAGGAGCCCAGGGACACTGTAATTCACAAACCTGCAGAGTTATGAATGACAGCTATCCTCCAAAAATGTATTGAAGTAAGTCTTCGAAGAGGACTTGAAAGCGGGGCAGAATTTCAGGAAAACGATTTCAGGGGGTAGACTGGAATTGCACTGAAAGCATAGGAAAAGAGGCAGAATGTCCACAATGATGCACTTGGCCAAAAAGGGCGTATGCGTTTTTTCCTGAATATATTCAGGAAAAAACGCATACGCCCTTTTTGGCCAACCAAGCAAGCATGTAAAGGAAATCTGCACTACAATGAAGTCTCACTGCCCCCCGGTCAAAAGGGCCATCTGAAAAAAGTGTAAAATCCAGAAAGGCAGCACAGGTCATGGAGAACAGGGAGCCTTGTTATGCTGATGGGCGGGATGTAAATTGCCAACAGCCACTCTGGAGAAGTGTATGGTGTTTCCTGAAACACGTAGGAAACAAAGCAACACAGCCTATGGCACTTCCACTTAGGGTCCTATAGCTTAGGGAAATTAAAATCAAAAACACACAGCCACCACAAAATTTGGGACGGCTCTGTTTACAAGAACCTTGTCTACTGTACAAGTTAAATATCTGAGAAAGCAAAAAATGGATAAAGAAGTTGTGGTACGTACGTACAATGGAATATCACTCAGCAATGGAATCTACGTCATCAGGCCCGTAGCGGCATAATGAGTGGATTCAGGTACGACGATTCTACGAGAAATAAGTCACACAGAAAAAGAAACATCATGAGATATCACTAATACACGGAACGTAAACATGGATACACATGAACTGAATTAAAAAACAGAACAGGGTCTCAAATTTAGAAAACCAACTTACGCTTGCTTATGGGGAAAGGTGAGTTGGGGTGCTGCATCAAACCAGAGATTGAAATTAGCACAGATGCCGTTCCATAAGCCAAATATATAATAGACAAGACCTACTCCTTGCTCAACGAAATGGACTCAACACCCCATATTCAATGCCTGCGAATATACCTGACAAGTAAGAAACTTAAGACCCATGGATTTATATGTCTCCATAAGGAAGTCAAGCGTGTGTACAGTGGCCTAAATGCAGCAGTGAAAATCCGATAAATCCCATTATCAAAATAAATTTCAAAAACAAAACACAATGACAGTGAAATAGAGAGCAATTCTTAGATAATTCATTCAGGGCTTGTGATGCAACCTGGATTTACCACATCTACACCGAGAGCTGGGTGAGACATAAGGCTGGACACTTCGGACTGATAGCATTGGTGAGGTTCGGTGAGCAAACGCAGACCCTTTGAAGTCATACTGCATGGTAGCCATTCCATGGGTCCCAACTCTCCAGGTTTAAGGGATTCTTCCTTCAGCTAAAACATGCATGGGAAACCCAGAGTATGGTCCACTGTGTGATTGGGAAACGTTTTCAAATGCATCTCAAGTTTCGTCCCCTGGTACTCGGGTTCACCGTTCCAGATGCTTTACTAACACTCTCTCCACTTGGAGAGTCAGTGCCTTTAACCTCCGGTTTGGCACAGTTTGCAATTTCTGCTCAAGATGAACAGGAATAGGGAGAACCAATCAGAGACTAGCTTTAGGTGTCTGCACGGGCAAATGGAACGCTGATTTCCCACCAGGAAGAGGAATTAACCAAAGGCTCAGCATGCCCTGCCGGAACCAGATTAGGGCCTGAAGCAATCCTGCAGTTCGGCGGCCAGCTCACAAGAAAGCGAGTTGAAGAAAGGAGCTCAGGGGCACTGTAATTCACAAACCTGCAGAGTTATGAATGACAGCTCTCGTCCAAAAATGTATTGAAGTAAATTTTCGAAGAGGACCTGAAAGCGGGGCAGAATTTCAGGAAAACGATTTCAGGGGGTAGACTGGAATTGCACTTAAAGCATAGGAAAAGAGGCAGAATGTCGACAGTGATGCACTTGGCCAAAAAGGGCGTATGCGATTTTTCCTGAATATATTCAAGAAAAAACTCATACGCACTTTTTGGCCAACCAAGCAAGCGTGTAAAGGAAATCTGCACTACAATGACGTCTCACTGCCCCCCGGTCAAAAGGGCCATCTGAAAAAAGTGTAAAATCCAGAAAGGCAGGACAGGTCATGGAGAACAGGGAGCCTTGTTATGCTGATGGGCGGGATGTAACTTGCAAACAGCCACTCTGGAGAAGTGTATGGTGTTTCCTGAAACACGTAGGAAACAAAGCAACACGGCCTATGGCACTTCCACTTAGGGTCCTATAGCTTAGGGAAATTAAAATCAAAAACACACAGCCACCCCAAAGTTTGGGACGGCTCTGTTTACAAGAACCTCGTCTATGGTAGAAGTTAAATATCCGAGAAGGAAAAAAATGGATAAAGATGTTGTGGTACGTATGTACAATGGAATATCACTCAGCAATGAGATCTACGTCATCAGGCCCGTAGCGGCATAATGAGTGGATTCAGGTACGACGATTCTACGAGAAATAAGTCACACAGAAAAAGAAACATCATAAGATATCACTAATACACGGAACGTAAACTTGGCTACACATGAACTGAATTACAAAACAGAACAGGGTCTCAAATTTAGAAAACCAACTTATGCTTGCTTAAGGGGAAAGGTGAGTTTGGGTGCTGCATAAAACCAGTGATTGAAATTAGCACAGATACCGTTCCATAAGCCAAATATATAATAGACAAAACCTACTCCTTGCTCAACGAAATGGACTCAACAGCCCATATTCAACGCCTGGGAATATACCTGACAAGTAAGAATCTTAAGACCCATGGATTTATATGTCTCCATAAGGAAATCAACCGTGTGTACAGCGGCCTAAACGCAGCAGTGAGAATCCGATAAATCCCATTATCAAAATAAATTTCAAAAACAAAACACAATGACAGTGAAATAGAGAGCAATTCTTAAATAATTCATTCAGGGCTTCTGATGCAACCTGGATTTACCACATCTACACCCAGAGCTGAGTGAGACATAAGGCTGGACACTTCGGGCTGATAGCATTGGTGAGGTTCGGTGAGCAAACGCAGACCCTTTGAAGTCATACACCATGGTACCCATTCCATGGGTCCCAACTCTCCAGGTTTAAGGGATCCTTCCTTTAGCTAAAACATGCATGTGAAACCCAGAGTATGGTCGACTGTGTGATTGGGAAACGTTTTCAAATGCATCTCAAGATTCGTCCCCTGGTACTCGGGTTCACCGTTCCAGACGCTTTACTAACACTCTCCCCACTTGGAGAGTCAGTGCCTTTAACCTCCTGTTTGGCACAGTTTGCAAATTCTGCGCAAGATGAACAGGAATAGGGAGAACCAATGAGAGACTAGCTGTAGGTGTCTGCACGGGCAAATGGAACGCTCACATCCCACCATGAAGAGAAATTAACCAAAGGCACAGCGTGCCCTGCCAGAACCAGATTAGGGCCTGAAGCAATCCTGCGGTTTTGCGGCCAGCTCACAAGAAAGCGAGTTGAAGAAAGGAGCTCAGGGGCACTGTAATTCACAAACCTGCAGAGTTATGAATGACAGCTATCGTCCAAAAATATATTGAAGTAAGTCTTCGAAGATGACTTGAAAGCGGGGCAGAATTTCAGGAAAACGATTTCAGGGGGTAGACTGGAATTGCAGTTAAAGCATAGGAAAAGAGGCAGAATGTCCACAATGATGCACTTGGCCAAAAAGGGTGTATGCGTTTTTTCCTGAATATATTCAAGAAAAAACGCATACGCACTTTTTGGCCAACCAAGCAAGCGTGTAAAGGAAATCTGCACTAAAATGAAGTCTCACTGCCCCCCGGTCCAAAGGGCCATCTGAAAAAAGTGTAAAATCCAGAAAGGCAGGACAGGTCATGGAGAACAGGGAGCTTTGTTATGCTGATGGGTGGGATGTAAATTGCCAACAGCCACTCTGGAGAAGTGTATGGTGTTTCCTGAAACACGTAGGAAACAAAGCAACACAGCCTATGGCACTTCCACTTATGGTCCTATAGCTTAGGGAAATTAAAATCAAAAACACACAGCCACCCCAAAGTTTGGGATGGCTCTGTTTACAAGAACCTCGTCTACGGTAGAAGTTAAATATCCGAGAAAGCAAAAAATGGATAAAGAAGTTGTGGTACGTACGTACAATGGAATATCACTCAGCAATGAGATCTACGTCATCAGGCCCATAGCGGCATAATGAGTGGATTCAGGTATGACAATTCTACGAGAAATAAGTCACACAGAAAAAGAAACCTCATAAGATATCACTAATACACGGAACGTAAACTTGGCTGCACATGAACTGAATTACAAAATAGAACAGGGTCTCAAATTTAGAAAACCAACTTATGCTTGCTTATGGGGAAAGGTGAGTTTGGGTGCTGCATAAAACCAGAGATTGAAATTAGCACAAATACCTTCCATAAGCCAAATATATAATAGACAAGACCTACTCCTTGCTCAACGAAATGGACTCAACACCCCATATTCAACGCCTGGGAATATACCTGACAAGTAAGAATCTTAAGACCCATGGATTTATATGTCTCCATAAGGAAATCAAGCGTGTGTACAGCGGCCTAAACGCAGCAGTGAAAATCCGATAAATCCCATTATCAAAATAAATTTCAAAACCAAAACACAATGACAGTGAAATAGAGAGCAATTCTTAAATAATTCATTCAGGGCTTGTGATGCAACCTGGATTTACCACATCTACACCCAGAGCTGGTTGAGACATAAGGCTGGACACTTCGGGCTGATAGCATTGGTGAGGTTCGGTGAGCAAACGCAGACCCTTTGAAGTCATACTGCATGGTACCCATTCCATGGGTCCCAACTCTCCAGGTTTAAGGGATTCTTCCTTCAGCTAAAACATGCATGGGAAACCCAGAGTATGGTCCACCGTGTGATTGGGAAACGTTTTCAAATAGATCTCAGGTTAAGTCCCATGGTACTCGGGTGCACCGTTCCAGACACTTTACTAACACTCTCCCCACTTGGAAAGTCAGTGCCTTTAACCTCCTGTTTGGCACAGTTTGCAATTTCTGCGCAAGATGAACAGAAATAGGGAGAACCAATGAGAGACTAGCTGTAGGTGTCTGCACGGGCAAATGGAATGCTCATTGCCCACCAGGAAGAGGAATTAACCAAAGGCTCAGTGTGCCCTGCCGGAACCAGATTAGGGCCTGAAGCAATCATGCGGTTTTGCGGCCAGCTCACAAGAAAGCGAGTTGAAGAAAGGAGCTCAGGGGCACTGTAATTCACAAACCTGCAGAGTTATGAATGACAGCTATCGTCCAAAAATATATTGAAGTAAGTCTTCGATGTGGACTTGAAAGCGGGGCAGAATTTCAGAAAAATGATTTCAGGGGGTAGACTGGATTTGCACTTAAATCATAGGAAAAGAGGCAGAATGTCCACAATGATGCACTTGGCCAAAAAGTGCGTATGCTTTTTATCCTGAATATATTCAGGAAAAAACGCATACGCCCTTTTTGGCCAACCAAGCAAGCGTGTAAAGGAAATCTGCACTACAATGAAGTCTCACTGCCCCCCGGTCTAAAGGGCCATCAGAAAAAAGTGTAAAATCCAGAAAGGCAGGACAGGTCATGGAGAACAGGGAGCCTTGTTATGATGATGGGCGGGATTTAAATTGCCAACAGCCACTCTGGAGAAGTGTATGGTGTTTCTTGAAACACACAGGAAACAAAGCAACACAGCCTATGACACTTCCACTTAGGGTCCTATAGCTTAGGGAAATTAAAATCAAAAACACACAGCCACCCCAAAGTTTGGGACGGCTCTGTTTACAAGAACCTCGTCTACGGTACAAGTTAAATATCCAAGAAAGCAAAAAATGGATAAGGAAGTTGTGGTACATACGTACAATGGAATATCACTCAGCAATGAGATCTACGTCATCAGGCCCGTAGTGGCATAATGAGTGGATTCAGGTATGACGATTCTACGAGAAATAAGTCACACAGAAAAAGAAACATCATAAGATATCACTAATACACGGAACTTAAACTTGGCTACACATGAACTGAATTACAAAACAGAACAGGGTCTCAAATTTAGAAAACCAACTTATGCTTGCTTATGGGGAAAGGTGAGTTGGGGTGCTGCATAAAACCAGAGATTGAAATTAGCACAGATACCGTTCCATAAGCCAAATATATAATAGACAAGACCTACTGTTGCTCAACGAAATGGACTCAACACCCCATATTCAACGCCTGAGATATACCTGACAAGTAAGAATCTTAAGACCCATGGATTTCTATGTCTCCATAAGGAAGTCAAGCGTGTGTTCAGTGGCCTAAACGCAGCAGTGAAAATCCGATAAATCCCAGTAACAAAATAAATTTCAAAACAAAACACAATGACAGTGAAATAGAGAGCAATTCTTATATAATTCATTCAGGGCTTGGGATGCAACCTGGATTTACCACATCTACACCCAGAGCTGGTTGAGTCATAAAGCTGGACACTTCGGGCTGATAGCATTGGTGATGTTTGGTGAGAAAACGCAGACCCTTTGAAGTCATACTGCATGCTACCCATTCCATGGGTCCCAACTCTCCAGGTTTAAGGGATTCTTCCTTCAGCTAAAACATGCATGGGAAACCCGGAGTATGTTCCACCGTGTGATTGGGAAACGTTTTCAAATGCATCTTAGGTTTCATCCCCTGGTGCTCGGGTGCACCGATCCAGACACTTTACTAACACTCTCCCCACTTGGAAAGTCAGTGCCTTTAACCTCCTGTTTGGCACAGTTTGCAATTTCTGCGCAAGATTTACAGGAATAGGGAGAACCAATGAGAGACTAGCTGTAGGTGTCTGCACGGGCAAATGGAATGCTCATTTCCCACCAGGAAGAGGAATTAACCAAAGGCTCAGCATGCCCTGCCGGAACCAGATTAGGGCCTGAAGCAATCCTGCGGTTTTGCGGCCAGCTCACAAGAAAGCGAGTTGAAGAAAGGAGCTCAGGGGCACTGTAATTCACAAACCTGCAGAGTTATGAATGACAGCTATCGTCCAAAAATATATTGAAGTAAGTCTTCGATGTGGACTTGAAAGCGGGGCAGAATTTCAGAAAAATGATTTCAGGGGGTAGACTGGAATTGCACTTAAAGCATAGGAAAAGAGGCAGAATGTCCAAAATGATGCACTTGGCCAAAAAGGGCGTATGCGTTTTTTCCTGAATATATTCAGGAAAAAACGCATACGCCCTTTTTGGCCAACCAAGCAAGCGTGTAAAGGAAATCTGCACTACAATGAAGTCTCACTGTCCCCCGGTCTAAAGGGCCATCTGAAAAAAGTGTAAAATCCAGAAAGGCAGGACAGGTCATGGAGAACAGGGAGCCTTGTTATGCTGATGGGCGGGATGTAAAATGCCAAAAGGCACTCTGGAGAAGTGTATGGTGTTTCCTGAAACACGTAGGAAACAAAGCAACACAGCCTATGGCACTTCCACTTAGGGTCCTATAGCTTTGGGAAATTAAAATCAAAAACACACAGCCACCCCAAAGTTTGGGACGGCTCTGTTACAAGAACCTCATCTACGGTACAACTTAAATATCCGAGAAAGCAAAAAATGGATAAAGAAGTTGTGGTACGTACGTACAATGGAATATCACTCAACAATGAGATCTACGTCATCAGGCCCGTAGCGGCATAATGAGTGGATTCAGGTACGACGATTCTACGAGAAATAAGTCACACAGAAAAAGAAACATCATAAGATATCACTAATACATGGAACGTAAACTTGGCTACACATGAACTGAATTACAAAACAGAACAGGGTCTCAAATTTAGAAAACCAACTTATGCTTGCTTATGGGGAAAGGTGAGCTGGGTTGCTGCATAAAACCAGAGATTGAAATTAGCACAGATACCGTTCCATAAGCCAAATATATAATAGACAAGACCTACTCCTTGCTCAACGAAATGGACTCAACACCCCATATTCAACGCCTGGGAATATACCTGACAAGTAAGAATCGTAAGACCCATGGATTTATATGTCTCCATAAGGAAGTCAAGCGTGTGTACAGCGGCCTAAACGCAGCAGTGAAAATCCGATAAATCCCATTAACAAAATAAATTTCAAAACCAAAACACAATGACAGTGAAATAGAGAGCAATTCTTAAATAATTCATTCAGGGCTTGTGATGCAACCTGGATTAACCACATCTACACCCAGAGCTGGTTGAGACATAAGGCTGAACACTTCAGGCTGATAGCATTGGTGATGTTTGGTGAGCAAACGCAGACCCTTTGAAGTCATACTGCATGGTACCCATCCCATGGGTCCCAACTCTCCAGGTTTAAGGGATTCTTCCTTCAGCTAAAACAATCATGGGAAACCCGGAGTATGTTCCACCGTGTGATTGGGAAACGCTTTCAAATGCATCTCAGGTTTCATCCCCTGGTACTCGGGTGCACCGTTCCAGACACTTTACTAACACTCTCCCCACTTGGAAAGTCAGTGCCTTTAAACTTCTGTTTGGCACAGTTTGCAATTTCTGCAAAAGATGAACAGGAATAGGGAGAACCAATGAGAGACTAGCTGTAGGTGTCTGCACGGGCAAATGGAACGCTCATTTCCCACAAGGAAGAGGAATTAACCAAAGGCTCAGCGTGCCCTGCCGGAACCAGATTAGGGCCTGAAGCAATCCTGCGGTTTTGCGGCCAGCTCACAAGAAAGCGAGTTGAAGAAAGGAGCTCAGGGGCACTGTAATTCACAATCCTGCAGAGTTATGAATGACAGCTATCGTCCAAAAATGTATTGAAGTAAGTGTTCTAAGAGGACTTGAAAGCGGGGCAGAATTTCAGGAAAACGATTTCAGGGGGTAGACTGGAATTGCACTTAAAGCATAGGAAAAGAGGCAGAATGTCAACAATGATGCACTTGGCCAAAAAGTGCGTATGCGTTTTTTCCTGAATATATTCAGGAAAAAATGCATACGCACTTTTTGGCCAACCAAGCAAGCTTGTAAAGGAAATCTGCACTACAATGAAGTCTCACTGCCCCCCGGTCAAAAGGGCCATCTGAAAAAAGTGTAAAATCCAGAAAGGCAGGACAGGTCATGGAGAACAGGGAGCCTTGTTATGCTGATGGGCGGGATGTAAATTGCCAAGAGCCACTCTGGAGAAGTGTATGGTGTTTCCTGAAACACGTAGGAAACAAAGCAACACAGCCTATGGCACTTCCACTTATGGTCCTATAGCTTAGGGAAATTAAAATCAAAAACACACAGCCACCCCAAAGTTTGGGATGGCTCTGTTTACAAGAACCTCGTCTACGGTACAAGTTAAATATCCGAGAAAGCAAAAAATGGATAAAGAAGTTGTGGTACGTACGTACAATGGAATATCACTCAGCAATGAGATCTACGTCATCAGGCCCATAGCGGCATAATGAGTGGATTCAGGTACGACGATTCTTCGAGAACTAAGTCACACAGAAAATGAAACATCATAAGATATCACTAATACACGGAACGTAAACTTGGATACACGTGAACTGAATTACAAAACAGAACAGGGTCTCAAATTTAGAAAACCAACTTATGCTTGCTTATGGGGAAAGGTGAGTTTGGGTGCTGCATAAAACCAGAGATTGAAATTAGCACAGATACCGTTCCATAAGCCAAATATATAATAGACAAGACCTACTCCTTGCTCAACGAAATGGACTCAACACCCCATATTCAATGCCTGCGAATATACCTGACAAGTAAGAAACTTAAGACCCATGGATTTATATGTCTCCATAAGGAAGTCAAGCGTGTGTACAGTGGCCTAAATGCAGCAGTGAAAATCCGATAAATCCCATTATCAAAATAAATTTCAAAAACAAAACACAATGACAGTGAAATAGAGAGCAATTCTTAGATAATTCATTCAGGGCTTGTGATGCAACCTGGATTTACCACATCTACACCGAGAGCTGGGTGAGACATAAGGCTGGACACTTCGGACTGATAGCATTGGTGAGGTTCGGTGAGCAAACGCAGACCCTTTGAAGTCATACTGCATGGTACCCATTCCATGGGTCCCAACTCTCCAGGTTTAAGGGATTCTTCCTTCAGCTAAAACATGCATGGGAAACCCAGAGTATGGTCCACTGTGTGATTGGGAAACGTTTTCAAATGCATCTCAACTTTCGTCCCCTGGTACTCGGGTTCACCGTTCCAGATGCTTTACTAACACTCTCTCCACTTGGAGAGTCAGTGCCTTTAACCTCCGGTTTGGCACAGTTTGCAATTTCTGTTCAAGATGAACAGGAATAGGGAGAACCAATCAGAGACTAGCTGTAGGTGTCTGCACGGGCAAATGGAACGCTGATTTCCCACCAGGAAGAGGAATTAACCAAAGGCTCAGCATGCCCTGCCGGAACCAGATTAGGGCCTGAAGCAATCCTGCAGTTCGGCGGCCAGCTCACAAGAAAGCGAGTTGAAGAAAGGAGCTCAGGGGCACTGTAATTCACAAACCTGCAGAGTTATGAATGACAGCTCTCGTCCAAAAATGTATTGAAGTAAATTTTCGAAGAGGACCTGAAAGCGGGGCAGAATTTCAGGAAAACGATTTCAGGGGGTAGACTGGAATTGCACTTAAAGCATAGGAAAAGAGGCAGAATGTCGACAATGATGCACTTGGCCAAAAAGGGCATATGCGTTTTTTCCTGAATATATTCAAGAAAAAACTCATACGCACTTTTTGGCCAACCAAGCAAGCGTGTAAAGGAAATCTGCACTACAATGAAGTCTCACTGCCCCCCGGTCAAAAGGGCCATCTGAAAAAAGTGTAAAATCCAGAAAGGCAGGACAGGTCATGGAGAACAGGGAGCCTTGTTATGCTGATGGGCGGGATGTAACTTGCAAACAGCCACTCTGGAGAAGTGTATGGTGTTTCCTGAAACACGTAGGAAACAAAGCAACACGGCCTATGGCACTTCCACTTAGGGTCCTATAGCTTAGGGAAATTAAAATCAAAAACACACAGCCACCCCAAAGTTTGGGACGGCTCTGTTTACAAGAACCTCGTCTATGGTAGAAGTTAAATATCCGAGAAGGAAAAAAATGGATAAAGATGTTGTGGTACGTATGTACAATGGAATATCACTCAGCAATGAGATCTACGTCATCAGGCCCGTAGCGGCATAATGAGTGGATTCAGGTACGACGATTCTACGAGAAATAAGTCACACAGAAAAAGAAACATCATAAGATATCACTAATACACGGAACGTAAACTTGGCTAAACATGAACTGAATTACAAAACAGAACAGGGTCTCAAATTTAGAAAACCAACTTATGCTTGCTTAAGGGGAAAGGTGAGTTTGGGTGCTGCATAAAACCAGTGATTGAAATTAGCACAGATACCGTTCCATAAGCCAAATATATAATAGACAAAACCTACTCCTTGCTCAACGAAATGGACTCAACAACCCATATTCAACGCCTGGGAATATACCTGACAAGTAAGAATCTTAAGACCCATGGATTTATATGTCTCCATAAGGAAATCAACCGTGTGTACAGCGGCCTAAACGCAGCAGTGAGAATCCGATAAATCCCATTATCAAAATAAATTTCAAAAACAAAACACAATGACAGTGAAATACAGAGCAATTCTTAAATAATTCATTCAGGGCTTCTGATGCAACCTGGATTTACCACATCTACACCCAGAGCTGGGTGAGACATAAGGCTGGACACTTCGGGCTGATAGCATTGGTAAGGTTCGGTGAGCAAACGCAGACCCTTTGAAGTCATACACCATGGTACCCATTCCATGGGTCCCAACTCTCCAGGTTTAAGGGATCCTTCCTTTAGCTAAAACATGCATGGGAAACCCAGAGTATGGTCGACTGTGTGATTGGGAAACGTTTTCAAATGCATCTCAAGATTCGTCCCCTGGTACTCGGGTTCACCGTTCCAGACGCTTTACTAACACTCTCCCCACTTGGAGAGTCAGTGCCTTTAACCTCCTGTTTGGCACAGTTTGCAAATTCTGCGCAAGATGAACAGGAATAGGGAGAACCAATGAGAGACTAGCTGTAGGTGTCTGCACGGGCAAATGGAACGCTCACATCCCACCATGAAGAGAAATTAACCAAAGGCACAGCGTGCCCTGCCAGAACCAGATTAGGGCCTGAAGCAATCCTGCGGTTTTGCGGCCAGCTCACAAGAAAGCGAGTTGAAGAAAGGAGCTCAGGGGCACTGTAATTCACAAACCTGCAGATTTATGAATGACAGCTATCGTCCAAAAATATATTGAAGTAAGTCTTCGAAGATGACTTGAAAGCGGGGCAGAATTTCAGGAAAACGATTTCAGGGGGTAGACTGGAATTGCAGTTAAAGCATAGGAAAAGAGGCAGAATGTCCACAATGATGCACTTGGCCAAAAAGGGCGTATGCGTTTTTTCCTGAATATATTCAAGAAAAAACGCATACGCACTTTTTGGCCAACCAAGCAAGCGTGTAAAGGAAATCTGCACTAAAATGAAGTCTCACTGCCCCCCGGTCCAAAGGGCCATCTGAAAAAAGTGTAAAATCCAGAAAGGCAGGACAGGTCATGGAGAACAGGGAGCTTTGTTATGCTGATGGATGGGATGTAAATTGTCAACAGCCACTCTGGAGAAGTGTATGGTGTTTCCTGAAACACGTAGGAAACAAAGCAACACAGCCTATGGCACTTCCACTTATGGTCCTATAGCTTAGGGAAATTAAAATCAAAAACACACAGCCACCCCAAAGTTTGGGATGGCTCTGTTTACAAGAACCTCGTCTACGGTAGAAGTTAAATATCCGAGAAAGCAAAAAATGGATAAAGAAGTTGTGGTACGTACGTACAATGGAATATCACTCAGCAATGAGATCTACGTCATCAGGCCCATAGCGGCATAATGAGTGGATTCAGGTATGACAATTCTACGAGAAATAAGTCACACAGAAAAAGAAACCTCATAAGATATCACTAATACACGGAACGTAAACTTGGCTGCACATGAACTGAATTACAAAACAGAACAGGGTCTCAAATTTAGAAAACCAACTTATGCTTGCTTATGGGGAAAGGTGAGTTTGGGTGCTGCATAAAACCAGAGATTGAAATTAGCACAAATACCTTCCATAAGCCAAATATATAATAGACAAGACCTACTCCTTGCTCAACGAAATGGACTCAACACCCCATATTCAACGCCTGGGAATATACCTGACAAGTAAGAATCTTAAGACCCATGGATTTATATGTCTCCATAAGGAAATCAAGCGTGTGTACAGCGGCCTAAACGCAGCAGTGAAAATCCGATAAATCCCATTATCAAAATAAATTTCACAAACAAAACACAATGACAGTGAAATAGAGAGCAATTCTTAAATAATTCATTCAGGGCTTGTGATGCAACCTGGATTTACCACATCTACACCCAGAGCTGGTTGAGACATAAGGCTGGACACTTCGGGCTGATAGCATTGGTGAGGTTCGGTGAGCAAACGCAGACCCTTTGAAGTCATACTGCATGGTACCCATTCCATGGGTCCCAACTCTCCAGGTTTAAGGGATTCTTCCTTCAGCTAAAACATGCATGGGAAACCCAGAGTATGGTCCACCGTGTGATTGGGAAACGTTTTCAAATAGATCTCAGGTTAAGTCCCATGGTACTCGGGTGCACCGTTCCAGACACTTTACTAACACTCTCCCCACTTGGAAAGTCAGTGCCTTTAACCTCCTGTTTGGCACAGTTTGCAATTTCTGCGCAAGATGAACAGAAATAGGGAGAACCAATGAGAGACTAGCTGTAGGTGTCTGCACGGGCAAATGGAATGCTCATTGCCCACCAGGAAGAGGAATTAACCAAAGGCTCAGTGTGCCCTGCCGGAACCAGATTAGGGCCTGAAGCAATCATGCGGTTTTGCGGCCAGCTCACAAGAAAGCGAGTTGAAGAAAGGAGCTCAGGGGCACTGTAATTCACAAACCTGCAGAGTTATGAATGACAGCTATCGTCCAAAAATATATTGAAGTAAGTCTTCAATGTGGACTTGAAAGCGGGGCAGAATTTCAGAAAAATGATTTCAGGGGGTAGACTGGAATTGCACTTAAATCATAGGAAAAGAGGCAGAATGTCCACAATGATGCACTTGGCCAAAAAGTGCGTATGCTTTTTTTCCTGAATATATTCAGGAAAAAACGCATACGCCCTTTTTGGCCAACCAAGCAAGCGTGTAAAGGAAATCTGCACTACAATGAAGTCTCACTGCCCCCCGGTCTAAAGGGCCATCAGAAAAAAGTGTAAAATCCAGAAAGGCAGGACAGGTCATGGAGAACAAGGAGCCTTGTTATGATGATGGGCGGGATTTAAATTGCCAACAGCCACTCTGGAGAAGTGTATGGTGTTTCTTGAAACACGCAGGAAACAAAGCAACACAGCCTATGACACTTCCACTTAGGGTCCTATAGCTTAGGGAAATTAAAATCAAAAACACACAGCCACCCCAAAGTTTGGGACGGCTCTGTTTACAAGAACCTCGTCTACGGTACAAGTTAAATATCCAAGAAAGCAAAAAATGGATAAGGAAGTTGTGGTACATACGTACAATGGAATATCACTCAGCAATGAGATCTACGTCATCAGGCCCGTAGTGGCATAATGAGTGGATTCAGGTATGACGATTCTACGAGAAATAAGTCACACAGAAAAAGAAACATCATAAGATATCACTAATACACGGAACTTAAACTTGGCTACACATGAACTGAATTACAAAACAGAACAGGGTCTCAAATTTAGAAAACCAACTTATGCTTGCTTATGGGGAAAGGTGAGTTGGGGTGCTGCATAAAACCAGAGATTGAAATTAGCACAGATACCGTTCCATAAGCCAAATATATAATAGACAAGACCTACTGTTGCTCAACGAAATGGACTCAACACCCCATATTCAACGCCTGAGATATACCTGACAAGTAAGAATCTTAAGACCCATGGATTTCTATGTCTCCATAAGGAAGTCAAGCGTGTGTACAGTGGCCTAAACGCAGCAGTGAAAATCCGATAAATCCCATTAACAAAATAAATTTCAAAACAAAACACAATGACAGTGAAATAGAGAGCAATTCTTATATAATTCATTCAGGGCTTGGGATGCAACCTGGATTTACCACATCTACACCCAGAGCTGGTTGAGTCATAAAGCTGGACACTTCGGGCTGATAGCATTGGTGATGTTTGGTGAGAAAACGCAGACCCTTTGAAGTCATACTGCATGCTACCCATTCCATGGGTCCCAACTCTCCAGGTTTAAGGGATTCTTCCTTCAGCTAAAACATGCATGGGAAACCCGGAGTATGTTCCACCGTGTGATTGGGAAACGTTTTCAAATGCATCTTAGGTTTCATCCCCTGGTGCTCGGGTGCACCGTTCCAGACACTTTACTAACACTCTCCCCACTTGGAAAGTCAGTGCCTTTAACCTCCTGTTTGGCACAGTTTGCAATTTCTGCGCAAGATTTACAGGAATAGGGAGAACCAATGAGAGACTAGCTGTAGGTGTCTGCACGGGCAAATGGAATGCTCATTTCCCACCAGGAAGAGGAATTAACCAAAGGCTCAGCATGCCCTGCCGGAACCAGATTAGGGCCTGAAGCAATCCTGCGGTTTTGCGGCCAGCTCACAAGAAAGCGAGTTGAAGAAAGGAGCTCAGGGGCACTGTAATTCACAAACCTGCAGAGTTATGAATGACAGCTATCGTCCAAAAATATATTGAAGTAAGTCTTCGATGTGGACTTGAAAGCGGGGCAGAATTTCAGAAAAATGATTTCAGGGGGTAGACTGGAATTGCACTTAAAGCATAGGAAAAGAGGCAGAATGTCCAAAATGATGCACTTGGCCAAAAAGGGCGTATGCGTTTTTTCCTGAATATATTCAGGAAAAAACGCATACGCCCTTTTTGGCCAACCAAGCAAGCGTGTAAAGGAAATCTGCACTACAATGAAGTCTCACTGTCCCCCGGTCTAAAGGGCCATCTGAAAAAAGTGTAAAATCCAGAAAGGCAGGACAGGTCATGGAGAACAGGGAGCCTTGTTATGCTGATGGGCGGGATGTAAAATGCCAACAGGCACTCTGGAGAAGTGTATGGTGTTTCCTGAAACACGTAGGAAACAAAGCAACACAGCCTATGGCACTTCCACTTAGGGTCCTATAGCTTTGGGAAATTAAAATCAAAAACACACAGCCACCCCAAAGTTTGGGACGGCTCTGTTACAAGAACCTCATCTACGGTACAACTTAAATATCCGAGAAAGCAAAAAATGGATAAAGAAGTTGTGGTACGTACGTACAATGGAATATCACTCAACAATGAGATCTACGTCATCAGGCCCGTAGCGGCATAATGAGTGGATTCAGGTACGACGATTCTACGAGAAATAAGTCACACAGAAAAAGAAACATCATAAGATATCACTAATACATGGAACGTAAACTTGGCTACACATGAACTGAATTACAAAACAGAACAGGGTCTCAAATTTAGAAAACCAACTTATGCTTGCTTATGGGGAAAGGTGAGCTGGGTTGCTGCATAAAACCAGAGATTGAAATTAGCACAGATACCGTTCCATAAGCCAAATATATAATAGACAAGACCTACTCCTTGCTCAACGAAATGGACTCAACACCCCATATTCAACGCCTGGGAATATACCTGACAAGTAAGAATCTTAAGACCCATGGATTTATATGTCTCCATAAGGAAGTCAAGCGTGTGTACAGCGGCCTAAACGCAGCAGTGAAAATCCGATAAATCCCATTAACAAAATAAATTTCAAAACCAAAACACAATGACAGTGAAATAGAGAGCAATTCTTAAATAATTCATTCAGGGCTTGTGATGCAACCTGGATTAACCACATCTACACCCAGAGCTGGTTGAGACATAAGGCTGAACACTTCAGGCTGATAGCATTGGTGATGTTTGGTGAGCAAACGCAGACCCTTTGAAGTCATACTGCATGGTACCCATCCCATGGGTCCCAACTCTCCAGGTTTAAGGGATTCTTCCTTCAGCTAAAACAATCATGGGAAACCCGGAGTATGTTCCACCGTGTGATTGGGAAACGCTTTCAAATGCATCTCAGGTTTCATCCCCTGGTACTCGGGTGCACCGTTCCAGACACTTTACTAACACTCTCCCCACTTGGAAAGTCAGTGCCTTTAAACTTCTGTTTGGCACAGTTTGCAATTTCTGCAAAAGATGAACAGGAATAGGGAGAACCAATGAGAGACTAGCTGTAGGTGTCTGCACGGGCAAATGGAACGCTCATTTCCCACAAGGAAGAGGAATTAACCAAAGGCTCAGCGTGCCCTGCCGGAACCAGATTAGGGCCTGAAGCAATCCTGCGGTTTTGCGGCCAGCTCACAAGAAAGCGAGTTGAAGAAAGGAGCTCAGGGGCACTGTAATTCACAATCCTGCAGAGTTATGAATGACAGCTATCGTCCAAAAATGTATTGAAGTAAGTGTTCTAAGAGGACTTGAAAGCGGGGCAGAATTTCAGGAAAACGATTTCAGGGGGTAGACTGGAATTGCACTTAAAGCATAGGAAAAGAGGCAGAATGTCAACAATGATGCACTTGGCCAAAAAGTGCGTATGCGTTTTTTCCTGAATATATTCAGGAAAAAATGCATACGCACTTTTTGGCCAACCAAGCAAGCTTGTAAAGGAAATCTGCACTACAATGAAGTCTCACTGCCCCCCGGTCAAAAGGGCCATCTGAAAAAAGTGTAAAATCCAGAAAGGCAGGACAGGTCATGGAGAACAGGGAGCCTTGTTATGCTGATGGGCGGGATGTAAATTGCCAAGAGCCACTCTGGAGAAGTGTATGGTGTTTCCTGAAACACGTAGGAAACAAAGCAACACAGCCTATGGCACTTCCACTTATGGTCCTATAGCTTAGGGAAATTAAAATCAAAAACACACAGCCACCCCAAAGTTTGGGATGGCTCTGTTTACAAGAACCTCGTCTACGGTACAAGTTAAATATCCGAGAAAGCAAAAAATGGATAAAGAAGTTGTGGTACGTACGTACAATGGAATATCACTCAGCAATGAGATCTACGTCATCAGGCCCATAGCGGCATAATGAGTGGATTCAGGTACGACGATTCTTCGAGAACTAAGTCACACAGAAAATGAAACATCATAAGATATCACTAATACACGGAACGTAAACTTGGATACACGTGAACTGAATTACAAAACAGAACAGGGTCTCAAATTTAGAAAACCAACTTATGCTTGCTTATGGGGAAAGGTGAGTTTGGGTGCTGCATAAAACCAGAGATTGAAATTAGCACAGATACCGTTCCATAAGCCAAATATATAATAGACAAGACCTACTCCTTGCTCAACGAAATGGACTCAACACCCCATATTCAATGCCTGCGAATATACCTGACAAGTAAGAAACTTAAGACCCATGGATTTATATGTCTCCATAAGGAAGTCAAGCGTGTGTACAGTGGCCTAAATGCAGCAGTGAAAATCCGATAAATCCCATTATCAAAATAAATTTCAAAAACAAAACACAATGACAGTGAAATAGAGAGCAATTCTTATATAATTCATTCAGGGCTTGTGATGCAACCTGGATTTACCACATCTACACCGAGAGCTGGGTGAGACATAAGGCTGGACACTTCGGACTGATAGCATTGGTGAGGTTCGGTGAGCAAACGCAGACCCTTTGAAGTCATACTGCATGGTACCCATTCCATGGGTCCCAACTCTCCAGGTTTAAGGGATTCTTCCTTCAGCTAAAACATGCATGGGAAACCCAGAGTATGGTCCACTGTGTGATTGGGAAACGTTTTCAAATGCATCTCAACTTTCGTCCCCTGGTACTCGGGTTCACCGTTCCAGATGCTTTACTAACACTCTCTCCACTTGGAGAGTCAGTGCCTTTAACCTCCGGTTTGGCACAGTTTGCAATTTCTGTTCAAGATGAACAGGAATAGGGAGAACCAATCAGAGACTAGCTGTAGGTGTCTGCACGGGCAAATGGAACGCTGATTTCCCACCAGGAAGAGGAATTAACCAAAGGCTCAGCATGCCCTGCCGGAACCAGATTAGGGCCTGAAGCAATCCTGCAGTTCGGCGGCCAGCTCACAAGAAAGCGAGTTGAAGAAAGGAGCTCAGGGGCACTGTAATTCACAAACCTGCAGAGTTATGAATGACAGCTCTCGTCCAAAAATGTATTGAAGTAAATTTTCGAAGAGGACCTGAAAGCGGGGCAGAATTTCAGGAAAACGATTTCAGGGGGTAGACTGGAATTGCACTTAAAGCATAGGAAAAGAGGCAGAATGTCGACAATGATGCACTTGGCCAAAAAGGGCATATGCGTTTTTTCCTGAATATATTCAAGAAAAAACTCATACGCACTTTTTGGCCAACCAAGCAAGCGTGTAAAGGAAATCTGCACTACAATGAAGTCTCACTGCCCCCCGGTCAAAAGGGCCATCTGAAAAAAGTGTAAAATCCAGAAAGGCAGGACAGGTCATGGAGAACAGGGAGCCTTGTTATGCTGATGGGCGGGATGTAACTTGCAAACAGCCACTCTGGAGAAGTGTATGGTGTTTCCTGAAACACGTAGGAAACAAAGCAACACGGCCTATGGCACTTCCACTTAGGGTCCTATAGCTTAGGGAAATTAAAATCAAAAACACACAGCCACCCCAAAGTTTGGGACGGCTCTGTTTACAAGAACCTCGTCTATGGTAGAAGTTAAATATCCGAGAAGGAAAAAAATGGATAAAGATGTTGTGGTACGTATGTACAATGGAATATCACTCAGCAATGAGATCTACGTCATCAGGCCCGTAGCGGCATAATGAGTGGATTCAGGTACGACGATTCTACGAGAAATAAGTCACACAGAAAAAGAAACATCATAAGATATCACTAATACACGGAACGTAAACTTGGCTGCACATGAACTGAATTACAAAACAGAACAGGGTCTCAAATTTAGAAAACCAACTTATGCTTGCTTATGGGGAAAGGTGAGTTTGGGTGCTGCATCAAACCAGAGATTGAAATTAGCACAAATACCTTCCATAAGCCAAATATATAATAGACAAGACCTACTCCTTGCTCAACGAAATGGACTCAACACCCCATATTCAACGCCTGGGAATATACCTGACAAGTAAGAATCTTAAGACCCATGGATTTATATGTCTCCATAAGGAAATCAAGCGTGTGTACAGCGGCCTAAACGCAGCAGTGAAAATCCGATAAATCCCATTATCAAAATAAATTTCAAAAACAAAACACAATGACAGTGAAATAGAGAGCAATTCTTAAATAATTCATTCAGGGCTTGTGATGCAACCTGGATTTACCACATCTACACCCAGAGCTGATTGAGACATAAGGCTGGACACTTCGGGCTGATAGCATTGGTGAGGTTCGGTGAGCAAACGCAGACCCTTTGAAGTCATACTGCATGGTACCCATTCCATGGGTCCCAACTCTCCAGGTTTAAGGGATTCTTCCTTCAGCTAAAACATGCATGGGAAACCCAGAGTATGGTCCACCGTGTGATTGGGAAACGTTTTCAAATAGATCTCAGGTTAAGTCCCATGGTACTCGGGTGCACCGTTCCAGACACTTTACTAACACTCTCCCCACTTGGAAAGTCAGTGCCTTTAACCTCCTGTTTGGCACAGTTTGCAATTTCTGCGCAAGATGAACAGAAATAGGGAGAACCAATGAGAGACTAGCTGCAGGTGTCTGCACGGGCAAATGGAATGCTCATTTCCCACCAGGAAGAGGAAATAACCAAAGGCTCAGTGTGCCCTGCCGGAACCAGATTAGGGCCTGAAGCAATCATGCGGTTTTGCGGCCAGCTCACAAGAAAGCGAGTTGAAGAAAGGAGCTCAGGGGCACTGTAATTCACAAACCTGCAGAGTTATGAATGACAGCTATCGTCCAAAAATATATTAAAGTAAGTCTTTGATGTGGACTTGAAAGCGGGGCAGAATTTCAGAAAAATGATTTCAGGGGGTAGACTGGAATTGCACTTAAAGCATAGGAAAAGAGGCCGAATGTCGACAATGATGCACTTGGCCAAAAAGGGCGTATGCGTTTTTTCCTGAATATATTCAGGAAAAAACGCATACGCCCTTTTTGGCCAACCAAGCAAGCGTTTAAAGGAAATCTGCACTACAATGAAGTCTCACTGCCCCCCGGTCCAAACGGCCATCTGAAACAAGTGTAAAATCCAGAAAGGCAGGACAGCTCATGGAAAGAGGGAGCCTTGTTATGCTGATGGGCGGGATGTAAATTGCCAACAGCCACTCTGGAGAAGTGTATGGTGTTTCCTGAAACACATAGGAAACAAAGCAACACAGCCTATGGCACTTCCACTTAGGGTCCTATAGCTTAGGGAAATTAAAATAAAAAACAAACAGCCACCCCAAAGTTTGGGACGGCTCTGTTTACAAGAACTTCGTCTACGGTACAAGTTAAATATCCGAGAAAGCAAAAAATGGATAAAGAAGTTGTGGTACGTACGTACAATGGAATATCACTCAGCAATGAATTCTACGTCATCAGGCCCGTAGCGGCATAATGAGTGGATTCAGGTACGACGATTCTACGGGAAATAAGTCACACAGATAAAGAAACATCATAAGTTATCACTAATACACGGAACGTAAACTTGGATACACATGAACTGAATTACAAAACAGAACAGGGTCTCAAATTTAGAAAACCAACTTATGCTTGCTTATGGGGAAAGGTGAGTTGGGGTGCTGCATCAAACCAGAGATTGAAATTAGCACAGACACCGTTCCATAAGGCAAATATATAATAAACACGACCTACTCCTTGCTCAACGAAATGGACTCAACACCCCATATTCAACGCCTGGAAATATACCTGACAAGTAAGAATCTTAAGACCCATGGATTTATATGTCTCCATAAGGAAATCAAGCGTGTGTACAGCGGCCTAAACGCAGCAGTGAAAATCCGATAAATCCCATTATCAAAATAAATTTCAAAAACACAACACAATGACAGTGAAATAGAGAGCAATTCTTAAATAATTCATTCAGGGCTTGTGATGCAACCTGATTTACCACATCTACACCCGGAGCTGTGTGAGCCATAAGGCTGGACACTTCGGGCTGATAGCATTGGTGAGGTTCGGTGAGCAAACGCAGACCCTTTGAAGTCATACTGCATGGTACCCATTCCATGGGTCCCAACTCTACAGGTTTAAGGGATTCTTCCTTCAGCTAAAACATGCACGAGAAACCGAGAGTATGGTCCACCGTGTGATTGGGAAACGTTTTCAAATGCATCTCAGGTTTCGACCCCTGGTACTCGGGTTCACCGTTCCAGACGCTTTACTAACACTCTCCCCACTTGAAGAGTCAGTGCCTTTAACCTCCTGTTTGATACAGTTGGCAATTTCTGCGCAAGATGAACAGGAATAGGGAGAACCAATGACAGACTAGCTGTAGGTGTCTGCACGGGCAAATGGAACGCTCATTTCCCACCAGGAAGAGGAATTAACCAAAGGCTCAGCATGCCCTGCTGGAACCAGATTAGGGCCTAAAGCAATCCAGCAGTTTTGCGGCCAGCTCACAAGAAAGCGAGTTGAAGAAAGGAGCTCAGGGGCACTGCAATTCACAAACCTGCAGAGTTATGAATGACAGCTATCGTCCAAAAATGTATTGAAGTAAGTCTTCGAAGTGGACTTGAAAGCGGGGCAGAATTTCAGGAAACCGATTTCAGGGGGTAGACAGGAATTGCACTTAAAGCATAGGAAAAGAGGCCGAATGTCGACAATGATGCACTTGGCCAAAAAGGCCATATGCGTTTTTTCCTGAATATATTCAGGAAAAAACGCATACGCCCTTTTTGGCCAACCAAGCAAGCGTTTAAAGGAAATCTGCACTACAATGAAGTCTCACTGCCCCCCGGTCCAAACGGCCATCTAAAACAAGTGTAAAATCCAGAAAGGCAGGACAGCTCATGGAAAGAGGGAGCCTTGTTATGCTGATGGGCGGGATGTAAATTGCCAACAGCCACTCTGGAAAAGTGTATGGTGTTTCCTGAAACACGTAGGAAACAAAGCAACACAGCCTATGGCACTTCCACTTAGGGTCCTATAGCTTAGGGAAATTAAAATCAAAAACACACAGCCACCCCAAAGTTTGGGACGGCTCTGTTTACAAGAACCTCGTCTACGTTACAAGTTAAATATCCGAGAAAGCAAAAAATGGATAAAGAAGTTGTGGTACGTATGTACAAGGGAATATCACTCAGCAATGAGATCTACGTCATCAGGCCCGTAGCGGCATAATGAGTGGATTCAGGTACGAAGATTCTACGAGAAATAAGTCACACAGAAAAAGAAACATCATAAGATATCACTAATACACGGAACGTAAACTTGGCTACACATGGACTGAATTACAAAACAGAACAGGGTCTCAAATTTAGAAAACCAACTTATGCTTGCTTATGGGAAAAGGTGAGTTGGGGTGCTGCATCAAACCAGAGATTGAAATTAGCACAGATACCGTTCCATAAGCCAAATATATAATAGACAAGACCTACTCCTTGCTCAACGAAATGGACTCAACACCCCATATTCAATGCCTGGGAATATACCTGACAAGTAAGAATCTTAAGACCCATGGATTTATATGTCCCCATAAGGAAATCAAGCGTGTGTACAGCGGCCTAAACGCAGCAGTGAAAATCCGATCAATCCAATTATCAAAATAAATTTCAAAAAGAAAACACAATGACAGTGAAATAGAGAGCAATTCTTAAATAATTCATTCAGGGCTTGTGATGCAACCTGGATTTACCACATCTACACCCAGAGCTGGGTGAGACATAAGGCGAGACACTTCGGGCTGATAGCATTGTGAGGTACGGTGAGCAAACGCAGACCCTTTGAAGTCATACTTCATGCTACCCATTCCATGGGTCCCAACTCTCCAGGTTTAAGGGATTCTTCCTTCAGCTAAAACATGCATGGGAAACCCAGAGTATGGTCCACCGTGTGATTGGGAAACGTTTTCAAATGCATCTCAGGTTTCGACCCCTGGTACTCGGGTTCACCATTACAGGCGCTTTACTAACACTCTCCCCACTTGGAGAGTCAGTGCCTTTAACTTCCTGTTTGGCACAGTTTGCAATTTCTGGGCAAGATGAACAGGAATAGGGAGAACTAATGAGAGACTAGCTGTAGGTTTCTGCACGGGCAAATGGAACGCTCATTTCCCACCAGGAAGTGGAATTAACCAAAGGCTCAGCGAGCCCTGCTGGAACCAGATTAGGGCCTAAAGCAATCCAGCAGTTTTGCGGCCAGCTCACAAGAAAGCGAGTTGAAGAAAGGAGCTCAGGGGCACTGTAATTCACAAACCTGCAGAGTTATGAATGACAGCTATCGTCCAAAAATGTATTGAAGTAAGTCTTCGAAGAGGACTTGAAAGCGGGGCAGAATTTCAGGAAAACGATTTCAGGGGGTAGACTGGAATTGCACTTAAAGCATAGGAAAAGAGGCAGAATGTCCACAATGATGCACTTGGCCAAAAAGGGCGTATGCGTTTTTTCCTGAATATATTCATGAAAAAACGCATACGCCCTTTTTAGCCAACCAAGCAAGCGTGTAAAGGAAATCTGCACTACAATGAAGTCTCACTGCCCCCCGGTCCAAACGGCCATTTGAAACAAGTGTAAAATCCAGAAAGGCAGGACAGGTCATGGAGAACAGGGAGCCTTGTTATGCTGATGGGCGGGATGTAAGTTGCCAACAGCCACTCTGGAGAAGTGTATGGTGTTTCCTGAAACACGTAGGAAACAAAGCAACACAGCCTATGGCACTTCCACTTAGGGTCCTATAGCTTAGGGAAATTAAAATCCAAAACACACAGCCACCCCAATGTTTGGGACGGCTTTGGTACAAGAACCTCGTCTACGGTACAAGTTAAATATCCGAGAAAGCAAAAAATGGATAAAGAAGTTGTGGTACGTACGTACAATGGAATATCACTCAGCAATGAGATCTACGTCATCAGGCCCGTAGCAGCATAATGAGTGGATTCCGGTACGATGATTCTACGAGAAATAAGTCACACAGAAAAAGAAACATCATAAGATATCACTAATACATGGAACGTAAACTTGGCTACACATGAACTGAATTACAAAACAGAACAGGGTCGCAAATTTAGAAAACCAACTTATGCTTGCTTATGGGGAAAGGTGAGTTGGGGTGCTGCAACAAACCAGAGATTGAAATTAGCACAGATACCGTTCCATAAGCCAAATATATAGTAGACAATACCTACTCATTGCTCAACGAAATGGACTCAACACCCCATATTCAACGCCTGGGAATATACCTGACAAGTAAAAATCTTAAGAAACATGTATTTATATGTCTCCATAAGGAAATCAAGCGTGTGTACAACGGCCTAAACGCAGCAGTGAAAATCCGATAAATCCCATTATCAAAATAAATTTCAAAAACAAAACACAATGACAGTGAAATAGAGAGCAATTCTTAAATAATTCATTCAGGGCTTGTGATGCAACCTGGATTTACCACATCTACACCCAGAGCTGGGTGAGACATAAGGCTGGACACTTCGGGATGATAGCATTGGTGAAGTTCGGTGAGCAAAGGCAGACCCTTTGAAGTCATACTGCATGGTACCCATTCAATGGGTCCCAACTCTCCAGGTTTAAGGGATTCTTCCTTCAGCTAAAACATGCATGGGAAACCCAGAGTATGGTCCACCGTGTGATTGGGAAACGTTTTCAAATGCATCTCAGGTTTCGTCCCCTGGTACTCGGGTACACCGTTCCAGACGCTTTACTAACACTCTCCCCACTTGGAGAGTCAGTGCCTTTAACCTCGTGTTTGGCACAGTTTGCAATTTCTGCGCAAGATGAACAGGAATAGGGAGAACCAATGAGAGACTAGCTGTAGGTGTCTGCACGGGCAAATGGAACGCTCATTTCCCACCAGGAAGAGGAATTAACCAAAGGCTCAGCGTGCCCTGCCGGAACCGGATTAGGGCCTGAAGCAATCCTGCGGTTTTGCGGCCAGCTCCCAAGAAAGCGAGTTGAAGAAAGGAGCTCAGGGGCACTGTAATTCAAAAACCTGCAGAGTTATGAATGATAGCTATCATCCAAAAATGTATTGAAGTAAGTCTTCGAAGAGGACTTGAAAGAGGGGCAGAATTTCAGGAAAACGATTTCAGGGGGTAGACTGGAATTGCACTTAAAGCATAGGAAAAGAGGCAGAATGTCCACAATGATGCACTTGGCCAAAAAGGGCGTATGCGTTTTTTCTTGAATATATTCAGGAAATAACGCATACGCACTTTTTGGCCAACCAAGCAAGCGTGTAAAGGAAATCTGCACTACAATGAAGTCTCACAGCCCCCCGGACCAAACGGCCATCTGAAACAAGTGTAAAATCCAGAAAGGCAGGACAGGTCATGGAGAACAGGGAGCCTTGTTATGCTGATGGGCGGGATGTAAATTGCCAACAGCCACTCTGGAGCAGTGTATGGTGTTTCCTGAAACACGTAGGAAACAAAGCAACACAGCCTATGGCACTTCCACTTAGGGTCCTATAGCTTAGGGAAATTAAAATCCAAAACACACAGCCACCCCAAAGTTTGGGACGGCTTTGTTACAAGAACCTCGTCTACGGTACAAGTTAAATATCCGAGAAAGCAAAAAATGGATAAAGAAGTTGTGGTACGTACGTACAATGGAATATCACTCAGCAATGAGGTCTACGTCATCAGGCCCGTAGCGGCATAATGAGTGGATTCAGGTATGACGATTCTACGAGAAATAAGTCACACAGAAAAAGAAACATCATAAGATATCACTAATACACGGAACGTAAACTTGGCTACACATGAACTGAATTACAAAACAGAACAGTGTCTCAAATTTAGCAAACCAACTTATGCTTTCTTATGGGGAAAGGTGAGTTGGGGTGCTGCATAAAACCAGAGATTGAAATTAGCACAGATACCGTTCCATACACCAAATATATAATAGACAAGACCTACTGTTGCTCAACGAAATGGACTCAACACCCCATATTCAACGCCTGGGAATATACCTGACAAGTAAGAATCTTAAGACCCATGGATTTATATGTCTCCATAAGGAAGTCAAGCGTGTGTACAGTGGCCTAAACGCAGCAGTGAAAATCCGATAAATCCCATTAACAAAATAAATTTCACAAACAAAACACAATGACATGCAAATGAAGCAAATGACAAAGGATTAATCTCCAAAATTTACAAGCAGCTCATGCAGCTCAATAACAAAAAAACAAACAACCCAATCCAAAAATGGGCAGAAGGCCTAAATAGACATTTCTCCAAAGAAGATATACAGAATGCCAACACACACATGAAAGAATGCTCAACATCATTAATCATTAGAGAAATGCAAATCAAAACTACAATGAGATATCATCACACACCAGTCAGAATGGCCATCATCAAAAAATCTAGAAACAATAAATGCTGGAGAGGTTGTGGAGAAAAGGGAACACTCTTGCACTGCTGGTGGGAATGTGAATTGGTTCAGCCACTATGGAGAACAGTATGGAGGTTCCTTAAAAAACTACAAATAGAATTACCATATGACCCAGCAATCCCACTACTGGGCATATACCCTGGGAAAACCAAAATTCAAAAAGAGTCATGTACCAAAATGTTCATTGCAGCTCTATTTACAATAGCCCGGAGATGGAAACAACCTAAGCGCCCATCATCGGATGAATGGATAAAGAAAATGTGGCACATATATACAATGGAATATTACTCAGCCTTAAAAAGAAATGAAATTGAGCTATTTGTAATGAGATGGATAGACCTAGAGTCTGTCATACAGAGTGAAGTAAGTCAGAAAGAAAAAGACAAATACCGTATGCTAACACATATATATGGAATTTAAGGGGAAAAAAAATGTCATGAAGAACCTAGGGGTAAGACAGGAATAAAGACGCAGACCTACTGGAGAACGGACTTGAGGATATGGGGAGGGGGAGGGGTGAGCTTTGACAGGGCGAGAGAGAGTCATGGACATATACACACTAACAAACGTAGTAAGGTAGATAGCTAGTGGGAAGCAGCCGCAAGGCACAGGGATATTAGCTTGGTGCTTTGTGACAGCCTGGAGGGGTGGGATAGGGAGAGTGGGAGGGAGGGAGACGCAAGAGGGAAGACATATGGGAACATATGTATATGTATAACTGATTCACTTTGTTATAAAGCAGAAACTAACACACCATTGTAAAGCAATTATACCCCAATAAAGATGTTTAAAAAAAAAAAACACAATGACAGTGAAATAGAGAGCAATTCTTAAATAATTCATTCAGGGCTTGTGATGCAACCTGGATTTACCACATCTACAACCAGAGCTGGTTTAGACATAAGGCTGGACACTTTGGGCTGATAGCATTGGTGAGGTTTGGTGAGCAAACGCAGACCCTTTGAAGTCATACTGCATGGTACCCATTCCATGGGTCCCAACTCTCCAGGTTTAAGGGATTCTTCCTTCAGCTAAAACATGCATGGGAAACCCGGAGTATGTTCCACCGTGTGATTGGGAAACGTTTTCAAATGCATCTCAGGTTTCGTCCCCTGGTACTCGGGTGCACCGTTCCAGACACTTTACTAAAACTCTCCCCACTTGGAAAGTCAGTGCCTTTAACCTCCTGTTTGGCACAGTTTGCAATTTCTGCGCAAGATGAACAGGAATAGGGAGAAGCAATGAGAGACTAGCTGTAGGTGTCTGCACGGGCAAATGCAATGCTCATTTCCCACCAGGAAGAGGAATTAACCAAAGGCTCAGCGTGCCCTGACAGAACCAGATTAGGGCCTGAAGCAATCCTGCGGTTTTGCGGCCAGCTCACAAGATAGCGAGTTGAAGAAAAGAGCTCAGGGGCACTGTAATTCACAAACCTGCAGAGTTATGAATGACAGCTATCATCCAAAAATGTATTGAAGTAAGTCTTCAAAGAGGACTTGAAAGCGGGGCAGAATTTCAGGAAAACGATTTCAGGAGGTAGACTGGAATTGCACTTAAAGCATAGGAAAAGAGGCAGAATGTCCACAATGATGCACTTGGCCAAAAAGGGCATATGCGTTTTTTCCTGAATATATTCAGGAAAAAACGCATATGCACTTTTTGGACAACCAAGCAAGCGTGTAAAGGAAATCTGCACTACAATGAACTCTCACTGCCCCCCGGTCAAAAGGGCCATCTGAAAAAAGTGTAAAATCCAGAAAGGCAGAACAGGTCATGGAGAACAGGGAGCCTTGTTATGCTGATGGGCGGGATGTAAATTGCCAACAGCCACTCTGGAGAAGTGTATGGTGTTTCCTGAAACACGTAGGAGACAAGACAACACAGCCTATGGCACTTCCACTTAGCTTCCTATAGCTTAGGGAAATTAAAATCAAAAACACACAGCCACCCCAAAGTTTGGGACGGCTCTGTTTACAAGAACCTCGTCTACAGTACAAGTTAAATATCCGAGAAAGCAAAAAATGGATAAAGAAGTTGTGGTACGTACGTACAATGGAATATCACTCAGCAATGAGATCTACGTCATCAGGCCCGTAGCGGCATAATGAGTGGATTCAGGTACGACGATTCTACGAGAAATAAGTCACACAGAAAAAGAAACATCATAAGATATCACTAATACACGGAACGTAAACTTGGCTACACATGAACTGAATTACAAAACAGAACAGGGTCTCAAATTTAGAAAACCAACTTATGCTTGCTTATGGGGAAAGGTGAGTTGGGGTGCTGCATCAAACCAGAGATTGAAATTAGCACAGATACCGTTCCATAAGGCATATATATAATAGACAAGACCTACTCCTTGCTGAACGAAATGGACTCAACACCCCATATTCAACGCCTGGGAATATACCTGACAAGTAAGAATCTTAAGACCCATGGATTTATATGTCTAAATAAGGAAGTGAAGCGTGTGTACAGGGGCCTAAACGCAGCAGTGAAAATCCGATAAATCCCATTAACAAAATAAATTTCAAAAACAAAACACAATGACAGTGAAATAGAGAGCAATTCTTAAATAATTCATTCAGGGCTTGTGATGCAACCTGGATTTACCACATCTACACCCAGAGCTTGGTGAGACATAAGGTTGAACACTTCGGGCTGATAGCATTGGTGATGTTTGGTGAGCAAACGCAGACCCTTTGAAGTCATACTGCATGGTACCCATTCCATGGGTCCCAACTCTCCAGGTTTAAGGGATTCTTCCTTCAGCTAAAACATGCATGGGAAACCCGGAGTATGTTCAACCGTGTGATTGGGAAACCTTTTCAAATGCATCTCAGGTTTCATCCCCTGGTACTCGGGTGCACCGTTCCAGACACTTTACTAACACTCTCCCCACTTGGAGAGTCAGTGCCTTTAACCTCCTCTTTGGCATAGTTTGCAATTTCTGCGCAAGATGAACAGGAATAGGGAGAAGCAATCAGAAACTAGTTGTAGGTGTCTGCACGGGCAAATGGAACGCTCATTTCCCACCAGGAAGAGGAATTGACCAAAGGCTCAGCGTGCCCTGCCGGAAAATATTAGGGCCTGAAGCAATCCTGCGGTTTTGCGGCCAGCTCACAAGAAAGCAAGTTGAAGAAAGGAGCTCGGGGCACTCTAATTCACAAACCTGCAGAGTTATGAATGACAGCTATGGTCCAAAAATATATTGAAGTAAGTCTTCGAAGAGGACTGAAAGTGGGGCAGAATTTCAGGAAAACGATTTCAGGGGGTAGACGGAATTGCACTTAAAGCATAGGAAAAGAGGCAGAATGTCCACAATGATGCACTTGGTCAAAAAGGGCGTATGCGTTTTTTCTTGAATATATTCAGGAAATAACGCATACGCACTTTTTGGCCAACCAAGCAAGCGTGTAAAGGAAATCTGCACTACAATGAAGTCTCACAGCCCCCCGGACCAAACGGCCATCTGAAACAAGTGTAAAATCCAGAAAGGCAGGACAGGACATGGAGAACAGGGAGCCTTGTTATGCTGATGGGCGGGATGTAAATTGCCAACAGCCACTCTGGAGAAGTGTATGGTGTTTCCTGAAACACGTAGGAAACAAAGCAACACAGCCTATGGCACTTCCACTTAGGGTCCTATAGCTTAGGGAAATTAAAATCCAAAACACACAGCCACCCCAAAGTTTGGGACGGCTTTGTTACAAGAACCTCGTCTACGGTACAAGTTAAATATCCGAGAAAGCAAAAAATGGATAAAGAAGTTGTGGTATGTACGTACAATGGAATATCACTCAGCAATGAGGTCTACGTCATCAGGCCCGTAGCGGCATAATGAGTGGATTCAGGTATGACGATTCTACGAGAAATAAGTCACACAGAAAAAGAAACATCATAAGATATCACTAATACACGGAACGTAAACTTGGCTACACATGAACTGAATTACAAAACAGAACAGGGTCTCAAATTTAGAAAACCAACTTATGCTTGCTTAAGGGGAAAGGGGAGTTGGGGTGCTGCATCAAACCAGAGATTGAAATTAGCACAGATACCGTTCCATAAGCCAAATATATAATAGACAAGACCTACTCCTTGCTCAACGAAGTGGACTCAACACCCCATATTCAACGCCTGGGAATATACCTGACAAGTAAGAATCTTAAGACCCATGGATTTATATGTCTCCATAAGGAAATCAAGCGTGTGTACAGCGGCCTAAACGCAGCAATGAAAATCCGATAAATCCCATTATCAAAATAAATTTCACAAACAAAAAATAATGACAGTGAAATAGAGAGCAATTCTTAAATAATTCATTCAGGGCTTCTGATGCAACCTGGATTTACCACATCTACACCCAGAGCTGGGTGAGACATAAGGCTGGACACTTCGGGCTGATAGCATTGGTGAAGTTCTGTGAGCAAACGCAGACCCTTTGAAGTCATACTGCAAGGTACCCATTCCATGGGTCCCAACTCTCCAGGTTTAAGGGATTCTTCCTTCAGCTAAAACATGCATGGGAAACCCAGAATATGGTCCACCGTGTGATTTGGAAACGTTTTCAAATGCATCTCAGTTTTCGTCCCCTGGTACTCGGGTTCACCGTTCCCCATGCTTTACTAACACTCTCTCCACTTGGAGAGTCAGTGCCTTTAACCTCCTGTTTGGCACAGTTTGCAATTTCTGCGCAAGATGAACAGGAATAGGGAGGACCAATGAGAGACTAGCTGTAGGTGTCTGCACGGGCAAATGGAACGCTCATTTCCCACCAGGAAGAGGAATTACCCAAAGGCTCAGCGTGCCCTGCCGGAACCAGATTAGGGCCTGAAGCAATCCTGCGGTTTTGCGGCCAGCTCACAAGATAGAGAGTTGAAGAAAGGAGCCCAGGGGCACTGTAATTCACAAACCTGCAGAGTTATGAATGACAGCTATCGTCCAAAAACGTATTGAAGTAAATCTTCGAAGAGGACTTGAAAGCGGGGCAGAATTTCAGGAAAACGATTTCAGGGGGTAGACTGGAATTGCACTTAAAGCATAGGAAATGAGGCAGAATGTCCACAATGATGCACTTGGCCAAAAAGGGCGTATGCGTTTTTTCCTGAATATATTCAAGAAAAAACGCATACGCCCTTTTTGGCCAACCAAGCAAGCGTGTAAAGGAAATCTGCACTACAATGAAGTCTCACTGCCCCCCGGTCAAAAGGGCCATCTGAAAAAAGTGTAAAATCCAGAAAGGCAGGACAGTTCATGGAGAACAGGGAGCCTTGTTATGCTGATGGGCGGGTTGTAACTTGCCAACAGCCACTCTGGAGAAGTGTATTGTGTTTCCTGAAACACGTAGGAAACAAAGCAACACAGCCAATGGCACTTCCACTTAGGGTCCTATAGCTTAGGGAAATTAAAATCAAAAACACACAGCCACCCCAAAGTTTGGGACGGCTCTGTTTACAAGAACCTCCTCTACGGTACAAGTTAAATATCCGAGAAAGCAAAAAATGGATAAAGAAGGTGTGGTATGTACGTACCATGTAATATCACTCAGCAATGAATTCTACGTCATCAGGCCCATAGCGGCATAATGAGTGGATTCAGGTACGACGATTCTACGAGAAGTAAGTCACACAGAAAAAGAAACATCATAAGATATCACTAATACACGGAACGTAAACTTGGCTACACATGAACTGAATTACAAAACAGAACAGGGTCTCAAATTTAGAAAACCAACTTATGCTTGCTTATGGGGAAAGGTGAGTTGGGGTGCTGCATAAAACCAGAGATTGAAATTAGCACAGATACCGTTCCATAAGCCAAATATATAATAGACAAGACCTACTGTTGCTCAACGAAATGGACTCAACACCCCATATTCAACGCCTGGGAATATACCTGACAAGTAAGAATCTTAAGACCCATGGATTTATATGTCTCCATAAGGAAGTCAAGCGTGTGTACAGTGGCCTAAACGCAGCAGTGAAAATCCGATAAATCCCATTAACAAAATAAATTTCACAAACAAAACACAAGGACATGCAAATGAAGCAAATGACAAAGGATTAATCTCCAAAATTTACAAGCAGCTCATGCAGCTCAATAACAAAAAAACAAACAACCCAATCCAAAAATGGGCAGAAGACTTAAATAGACATTTCTCCAAAGAAGATATACAGAATGCCAACAAACACATGAAAGAATGCTCAACATCATTAATCATTAGAGAAATGCAAATCAAAACTACAATGAGATATCATCTCACACCAGTCAGAATGGCCATCATCAAAAAATCTAGAAACAATAAATGCTGGAGTGGGTGTGGAGAAAAGGGAACACTCTTGCACTGCTGGTGGGAATGTGAATTGGTTCAGCCACTATGGAGAACAGTATGGAGGTTTCTTAAAAAACTACAAATAGAATTACCATATGACCCAGCAATCCCACTACTGGGCATATACCCTGGGAAAACCAAAATTCAAAAAGAGTCATGTACCAAAATGTTCATTGCAGCTCTATTTACAATAGCCCGGAGATGGAAACAACCTAAGCGCCCATCATCGGATGAATGGATAAAGAAAATGTGGCACATATATACAATGGAATATTACTCAGCCTTAAAAAGAAATGAAATTGAGCTATTTGTAATGAGATGGATAGACCTAGAGTCTGTCATACAGAGTGAAGTAAGTCAGAAAGAAAAAGACAAATACCGTATGCTAACACATATATATGGAATTTAAGGGGAAAAAAATGTCATGAAGAACCTAGGGGTAAGACAGGAATAAAGACGCAGACCTACTGGAGAACGGACTTGAGGATATGGGGAGGGGGAGGGGTGAGCTTTGACAGGGCGAGAGAGAGTCATGGACATATACACACTAACAAACGTAGTAAGGTAGATAGCTAGTGGGAAGCAGCCGCAAGGCACAGGGATATTAGCTTGGTGCTTTGTGACAGCCTGGAGGGGTGGGATAGGGAGAGTGGGAGGGAGGGAGACGCAAGAGGGAAGACATATGGGAACATATGTATATGTATAACTGATTCACTTTGTTATAAAGCAGAAACTAACACACCATTGTAAAGCAATTATACCCCTATAAAGATGTTTAAAAAAAAAATGACAGTGAAATAGAGAGCAATTCTTAAATAATTCATTCAGGGCTTGTGATGCAACCTGGATTTACCACATCTACACCCAGAGCTGGTTGAGACACAAGGCTGGACACTTTGGGCTGGTAGCATTGGTGAGGTTTGGTGAGCAAACGCAGACCCTTTGAAGTCATACTGCATGGTACCCATTCCATGGGTCCCAACTCTCCAGGTTTAAGGGATTCTTCCTTCAGCTAAAACATGCATGGGAAACCCGGAGTATGTTCCACCGTGTGATTGGGAAACGTTTTCAAATGCATCTCAGGTTTCGTCCCCTGGTACTCGGGTGCACCGTTCCAGACACTTTACTAACACTCTCCCCACTTGGAAAGTCAGTGCCTTTAACCTCCTGATTGGCACAGTTTGCAATTTCTGCGCAAGATGAACAGGAATAGGGAGAACCAATGAGAGACTAGCTGTAGGTGTCTGCACGGGCAAATGAAACGCTCATTTCCCACCAGGAAGAGGAATTAACCAAAGGCTCAGCGTGCCCTGCCGGAACCAGATTAGGGCCTGAAGCAATCCTGCGGTTTTGCGGCCAGCTCAAAAGAAAGCGAGTTGAAGAAAGGAGCTCAGGGGCACTGTAATTCACAATCCTGCAGAGTTATGAATGACAGCTATTGTCCAAAAATTTATTGAAGTAAGTTTTCGAAGAGGACTTGAAAGCGGGGCAGAATTTCAGGAAAACGATTTCAGGAGGTAGACTGGAATTGCACTTAAAGCATAGGAAAAGAGGCAGTATGTCCACAATGATGCACTTGGCCAAAAAGGGCATATGCGTTTTTTCCTGAATATATTCAGGAAAAAACGCATACGCACTTTTTGGACAACCAAGCAAGCGTGTAAAGGAAATCTGCACTACAATGAAGTCTCACTGCCCCACGGTCAAAAGGGCCATCTAAAACAAGTGTAAAATCCAGAAAGGCAGGACAGGTCATGGAGAACAGGGAGCCTTGTTATGCTGATGGGCGGGATGTAAATTGCCAACAGCCACTCTGGAGAAGTGTATGGTGTTTCCTGAAACACGTAGGAAACAAAGCAACACAGCCTATGACACTTCCACTTAGGGTCCTATAGCTTAGGGAAATTAAAATCAAAAACACACAGCCACCCCAAAGTTTGGGATGGCTCTGTTTACAACAACCTCTTGTATGGTACAAGTTAAATATGCAAGAAAACAAAAAATGGATAAAGAAATTGTGGTACGTACGTACAATGCAATATCACTCAGCAGTGAAATCTACGTCATCGGGCCCGTAGGGGCATAATGAGTTGATTCAGGTACGATGATTCTACGAGAAATAATTCTCACAGAAAAAGAAACATCATAAGATATCACTAATACACGGAATGTAAACTTGGCTACACATGAACTGAATTATAAAACAGAACAGGGTCTCAAATTGACAAAACCAACTTATGCTTGCTTATGGGGAAAGGTGAGTTGGGATGCTGCATAAAACCAGAGATTGAAATTAGCACAGATACCTTTCCATAAGCCAAATATATAATAGACAAGACCTACTCCTTGCTGAACGAAATGGACTCAACACCCCATATTCAACGCCTGGGAATATACCTGACAAGTAAGAATCTTAAAACCCATGGATTTATATGTCTCCATAAGGAAATTAAGCGTGTGTACAGCGGCCTAAACGCAGCAGTGAAAATCCGATAAATCCCATTATCAAAATAAATTTCAAAAACAAAACACAATGACAGTGAAATAGAGAGCAATTCTTAAATAATTCCTTCAGGGCTTGTGATGCAACCTGGGTTTACCACATCTACACCCAGAGCTGGGTGAGACATAAGGCTGGACACTTCTTGCTGATAGCATTGGTGAGGTTCGCTGAGCAAACGCAGACCCCTTGAAGTCATACTGCATGGTACCCATTCCATGGGTCCCAACTCTCCAGGTTTAAGGGATTCTTCCTTCAGCTAAAACATGCATGGGAAACCCAGAGTATGGTCCACCGTGTGATTGGGAAACGTTTTCAAATGCATCTCAGTTTTCGAACCCTGGTACTCGGGTTCACCATTCCAGGCGCTTTACTCACACTCTCCCCACTTGGAGAGTCAGTGCCTTTAACCTCCTGTTTGGCACAGTTTGCAATTTCTGCGCAAGATGAACAGGAATAGGGAGAAGCAATGAGAGACTAGCTGTAGGTTTCTGCACGGGGAAATGGAACGCTCATTTCCCACCAGGAAGAGGAATTAACCAAAGGCTCAGCGTGCCTTGCAGGAAACAGATTAGGGCCTGAAGCAATCCTGCGGTTTTGCGGCGAGCTCACAAGAAAGCGAGTTGAAGAAAGGAGCTCAGGGGCACTGTAATTCACAAACCTGCAGAGTTATGAATGACAGCTATCGTACAAAAATGTATTGAAGTAAGTCTTCGAAGAGGACTTGAAAGCGGGGCAGAATATCAGGAAAACGATTTCAGGGGGTAGACTGGAATTGCACTTAAAGCATAGGAAAAGAGGCAGAATGTCGACAATGATGCACTTGGCCAAAAAGTGCGTATGCGTTTTTTCCTGAATATATTCAGGAAAAAACGCATACGCACTTTTTGGCCAACCAAGGAAGCGTGTAAAGGAAATCTGTACTACAATGAAGTCTCATTGCCCCGCGTTCCAAAAGGCCATCTGAAACAGGTGTAAAATCCAGAAAGGCAGGACAGGTCATGGAGAACAGGGAGCCTTGTTATGCTGATGGGTGGGATGTAAATGGCCAACAGCCACTCTGGAAAAGTGTATGGTGTTTCCTGAAACACGTAGGAAACAAAGCAACACAGCCTATGGCACTTCCACTTAGGGTCCTATAGCTTAGGGAAATTAAAATCAAAAACACACAGCCACCCCAAAGTTTGGGATGGCTGTGTTTACAAGAACCTCCTCTACGGTACAAGTTAAATATCCGAGAAAGCAAAAAATGGATAAAGAAGCTGTGGAACGTACGTACAATGGAATATCACTCAGCAATGAGATCTACTTCATCAGGCCCGTAGCGGCATAATGAGTGGATTCAGGTACGACGATTCTACGAGAAATAAGTCACACAGAAAATGAAACATCATAAGATATCACTAATACACGGAACGTAAACTTGGCTACACATGAACTGAATTACAAAACAGAACAGGGTCTCAAATTTAGAAAACCAACTTATGCTTGCTTAAGGGGAAAGGGGAGTTGGGGTGCTGCATCAAACCAGAGATTGAAATTAGCACAGATACCGTTCCATAAGCCAAATATATAATAGACAAGACCTACTCCTTGCTCAACGAAGTGGACTCAACACCCCATATTCAACGCCTGGGAATATACCTGACAAGTAAGAATCTTAAGACCCATGGATTTATATGTCTCCATAAGGAAATCAAGCGTGTGTACAGCGGCCTAAACGCAGCAATGAAAATCCGATAAATCCCATTATCAAAATAAATTTCACAAACAAAACACAATGACAGTGAAATAGAGAGCAATTCTTAAATAATTCATTCAGGGCTTCTGATGCAACCTGGATTTACCACATCTACACCCAGAGCTGGGTGAGACATAAGGCTGGACACTTCGGGCTGATAGCATTGGTGAAGTTCTGTGAGCAAACGCAGACCCTTTGAAGTCATACTGCATGGTACCCATTCCATGGGTCCCAACTCTCCAGGTTTAAGGGATTCTTCCTTCAGCTAAAACATGCATGGGAAACCCAGAATATGGTCCACCGTGTGATTTGGAAACGTTTTCAAATGCATCTCAGTTTTCGTCCCCTGGTACTCGGGTTCACCGTTCCCCATGCTTTACTAACACTCTCTCCACTTGGAGAGTCAGTGCCTTTAACCTCCTGTTTGGCACAGTTTGCAATTTCTGCGCAAGATGAACAGGAATAGGGAGGACCAATGAGAGACTAGCTGTAGGTGTCTGCACGGGCAAATGGAACGCTCATTTCCCACCAGGAAGAGGAATTACCCAAAGGCTCAGCGTGCCCTGCCGGAACCAGATTAGGGCCTGAAGCAATCCTGCGGTTTTGCGGCCAGCTCACAAGATAGAGAGTTGAAGAAAGGAGCCCAGGGGCACTGTAATTCACAAACCTGCAGAGTTATGAATGACAGCTATCGTCCAAAAATGTATTGAAGTAAATCTTCGAAGAGGACTTGAAAGCGGGGCAGAATTTCAGGAAAACGATTTCAGGGGGTAGACTGGAATTGCACTTAAAGCATAGGAAATGAGGCAGAATGTCCACAATGATGCACTTGGACAAAAAGGGCGTATGCGTTTTTTCCTGAATATATTCAAGAAAAAACGCATACGCCCTTTTTGGCCAACCAAGCAAGCGTGTAAAGGAAATCTGCACTACAATGAAGTCTCACTGCCCCCCGGTCAAAAGGGCCATCTGAAAAAAGTGTAAAATCCAGAAAGGCAGGACAGTTCATGGAGAACAGGGAGCCTTGTTATGCTGATGGGCGGGTTGTAACTTGCCAACAGCCACTCTGGAGAAGTGTATTGTGTTTCCTGAAACACGTAGGAAACAAAGCAACACAGCCAATGGCACTTCCACTTAGGGTCCTATAGCTTAGGGAAATTAAAATTAAAAACACACAGCCACCCCAAAGTTTGGGACGGCTCTGTTTACAAGAACCTCCTCTACGGTACAAGTTAAATATCCGAGAAAGCAAAAAATGGATAAAGAAGTTGTGGTATGTACGTACCATGTAATATCACTCAGCAATTAATTCTACGTCATCAGGCCCATAGCGGCATAATGAGTGGATTCAGGTACGACGATTCTACGAGAAGTAAGTCACACAGAAAAAGAAACATCATAAGATATCACTAATACACGGAACGTAAACTTGGCTACACATGAACTGAATTACAAAACAGAACAGGGTCTCAAATTTAGAAAACCATCATATGCTTGTTTATGGGGAAAGGTGAGTTGGGGTGCTGCATCAAACCAGAGATTGAAATTAGCACAGATACCGTTCCATAAGCCAAATATATAATAGACAAATCCTACTCCTTGCTCAACGAAATGGACTCAACACCCCATATTCAACGCCTGGGAATATACCTGACAAGTAAGAATCTTAAGACCCATGGATTTATATGTCTCCATAAGGAAATCAAGCGTGTGTACAGCGGCCTAAACGCAGCAGTGAAAATCCGATAAATCCCATTATCAAAATAAATTTGACAAACAAAACACAATGACAGTGAAATAGAGAGCAATTCTTAAATAATTCATTCAGGGCTTGTGATGCAACGTTGATTTACCACATCTATACTCAGAGCTGGGTGAGACATAAGGCTAGACACTTCGGGCTGATAGCATTGGTGAGGTTCGGTGAGCAAACGCAGACCCTTTGAAGTCATACTGCCTGGTACCTATTCCATGGGTCCCAACTCTCCAGGTTTAAGGGATTCTTCCTTCAGCTAAAACATGCATGGGAAACCCAGAGTATGGTCCACCGTGTGATTGGGAAACGTTTTCAAATGCATCTCAGGTTTCATTCCCTGGTATTCGGGGTCACCGTTCCAGACGCTTTACTAACACTCTCCACACTTGGAGAGTCAGTGCCTTTAACCTCCTGTTTGGCACAGTTTGCAATTTCTGCGCAAGATGAACAGGAATAGGGAGAACCAATGAGAGACTAGCTGTAGGTGTCTGCACAGGCAAATGGAACGTTCATTTCCCACCAGGAAGACGGATTAACCAAAGGCTCAGTGTGCCCTGCCGGAACCAGATAAGGGCCTGAAGCAATCCTGCGGTTTTGCGGCCAGCTCACAAGAAAGCGAGTTAAAGAAAGGAGATCAGGGGCACTGTAATTCACAATCTTGCAGAGTTATGAATGACAGCTATCGTCCAAAAATGTATTGAAGTAAGTCTTCGAAGAGGACTTGAAAGAGGGGCAGAATTTCAGGAAAACGATTTCAGGGGGTAGACTGGAATTGCACTTAAAGCATAGGAAAAGAGGCAGACTGTCGACAATGATGCACTTGGCCAAAACGGGCGTATGCGTTTTTTCCTGAATATATTCAGGAAAAAACGCATACGCCATTTTTGGCCAACCAAGCAAGCGTGTCAAGGAAATCTGCACTACAATGAAGTCTCACTGCCCCCCGGTCCAAACGGCCATCTGAAACAAGTGTAAAATCCAGAAAGGCAGGACAGGTCATGGAGAACAGGGAGCCTTGTTATGCTGATGGGCGGGATGTAAATTGCCAAGAGCCACTCTGGAGAAGTGTATGGTGTTTCCTGAAACACGTAGGAAACAAAGCAACACAGCCTATAGCACTTCCACTTAGGGTCCTATAGCTTAGGGAAATTAAAATCAAAAGCACACAGCCACCCCAAAGTTTGGGACGGCTCTGTTTAAAAGAACCTCGCCTATGGTACAAGTAAAATATCCGAGAGAGCAAAAAGTGGATAAAGAAGTTGTCGTACGTACGTATAATGGAATATCACTCAGCCATGAGAGCTATGTTATCTGGCCCGTAGCGGCATAATAAGTGGATTAAGGTACGACGATTCTACGAGAAATAAGTCACACAGAAAATGAAACATCATAAGATATCACTAATACACGGAACGTAAACTTGGCTACTCATGAACTGAATTACAAAACAGAACAGGGTCTCAAATTTAGAAAACCAACTGATGCTTGCTTATGGGGAAAGGTGAGTTGGGGTGCTGCATAAAACCAGAGATTGAAATTAGCACACATACTGTTCCATAAGCCAAATATATAATAGACAAGACCTACTCCTTGCTCAACGAAATGGACTCAAAACCCCATATTCAACACCTGGGAATATACCTGACAAGTAAGAAACTTAAGACCTATGGATTTATATGTCTCCATAAAGAAGACAAGCGTGTGTACAGTGGCCTAAACGCAGCAGTGAAAATCCGATAAATCCCATTAACAAAATAAATTTCAAAAACAAAACACAATGACAGTGAAATAGAGAGCAATTCTTAAATAATTCATTCAGGGCTTGTGATGCAAGCTGGATTTACCACATCTACACCCAGAGCTGGTTGAGACATAAGGCTGGACACATCGCGCTGATAGCATTGGTGAGGTTTTGTGAGTAAACGCAGACCCTTTGAAATCATACTGCATGGTACCCATTCCATGGGTCCCAACTCTCCAGGTTTAAGGGATTCTTCCTTCAGCTAAAACATGCATGGGAAACCCAGAGTATGGTCCACCATGTGATTGGGAAACGTTTTCAAATGCATCTCAGGTTTCGACCCCTGGTACTCGGGTGCACCGTTCCAGACGCTTTACTAACAGTCTCCCCACTTGGAGAGTCAGTGCCTTTAACCTCCTGTTTGGCACAGTTTGCAATTTCTGCGCAAGATGAACAGGAATAGGGAGAACCAATGAGATACTAGCTGTAGGTGTCTGCACGGGCAAATGGAACGCTCATTTCCCACAAGGAAGAGGAACTAACCAAAGGCACAGTGTGCCCTGCCGGAACCAGATTAGGGCCTGAAGCAATCCTGCGGTTTTGCGGCCAGCTCACAAGAAAGCGAGTTGAAGAAAGGAGCTCAGGGGCACTGTAAATCACAAACCTGCAGAGTTATGAATGACAGCTATCGTCCAAAAGTGTATTGAAGTAATCTTCGAAGTGGACTTGAAAGCGGGGCAGAATTTCAGGAAAACGATTTCAGGGGTCTAGACTGGAATTGCACTTAAAGCATAGGAAAAGAGGCCGAATGTCGACAATGATGCACTTGGCCAAAAAGGGCGTATGCGTTTTTTCCTGAATATATTCAGGAAAAAACGTATACGCACTTTTTGGCCAACCAAGCAAGCGTGTCAAGGAAATCTGCACTACAATGAAGTCTCACTGCCCCCTGGTCAAAAGGGCCATCTGAAACAAGTGTAAAATCCAGAAAGGCAGGACAGGTCATGGAGAACAGGGAGCCTTGTTATGATGATGGGCGGGATGTAAATTGCCAACAGCCACACTGAAGAAGTGTATGGTGTTTCCTGAAAAACGTAGGAAACAAAGCAACACAGCCTATGGCACTTCCACTTAGGGTCCTATAGCTTAGGGAAATTAAAATCAAAAACACACAGCCACCCCAAAGTTTGGGACGGCTCTGTTTACAAGAACCTCGTCTACAGTACAAGTTAAATATCCGAGAAAGCAAAAAATGGATAAAGAAGTTGTGGTACGTACGTACAATGGAATATCACTCAGCCATGAGATCTACGTCATCTGGCCCGTAGCGGCATAATGAGTGGATTCAGGTACGACGATAATACTAGAAATAAGGCACACAGAAAAAGAAACATCATAAGATATCACTAATACACGGAACGTAAACTTGGCTACACATGAACTGAATTAAAAAACAGAACAGGGTCTCAAATTTAGAAAACCAACTTGTGCTTGCTTATGGGGAAAGGTGAGTTGGGGTGCTGCATCAAACCAGAGATTGAAATTAGCACACATACTGTTCCATAAGCAAAATATATAAGAGAAAAGACCTACACCTGGCTCAATGAAATGGACTCAACACCCCATATTCAAAGCCAGGGAATATACCTGAGAAGTAAGAATCTTAAGACCCATGGATTTATATGTCTCCATAAGGAAATCAAGCGTGTGTACAGCGGCCTAAACGCAGCAGTGAAAATCCGATAAATCCCATTATCAAAATAAATTTCAGAAACAAAACACAAGGACAGTGGAATAGAGAGCAATTCTTAAATAATTCATTCAGGGCTTGGGATGCAACCTGGATTTACCACATCTACACCCAGAGCTTGGTGAGACATAAGGCTGGACACTTCGGGTTGATAGCATTGGTGAGGTTCGGTGAGCAAACGCAGACCCTTTGAAGTCATACTGCATGGTAGCCATTCCATGGGTTCCAACTCTCCACGTTTAAGGGATTCTTCCTTCAGCTAAAACATGCATGGGAAACCAAGAGTATGGTCCACCGTGTGATTGGGAAACGTTTTCAAATACATCTCAGGTTTGGTCCCCTGGTACTCGGGTTCAATATTCCAGACGCTTTACTAACACTCTCCACACTTGGAAAGTCAGTGCCTTTAACCTCCTGTTTGGCACAGTTTGCAATTTCTGCGCAAGATGAACAGGATTAGGGAGAACCAATGAGAGACTAGCTGTAGATGTCTGCACGGGCAAATGGAATGCTCATTTCCCACCAGGAAGAGGGATTAACCAAAGGCTCAGAGTGCCCTGCCGGAACCAGATTAGAGCCTGAAGCAATCCTGCGGTTTTGCGGCCAGCTCACAAGAAAGCGAGTTAAAGAAAGGAGCTCAGGGGCACTGTAATTCACAATCTTGCAGAGTTATGAATGACAGCTATCGTCCAAATATGTATTGAAGTAAGTCTTCGAAGAGGACTTGAAAGAGGGGCAGAATTTCAGGAAAACGATTTCAGGGGGTAGACTGGAATTGCACTTAAAGCATAGGAAAAGAGGCAGACTGTCGACAATGATGCACTTGGCCAAAACGGGCGTATGCGTTTTTTCCTGAATATATTCAGGAAAAAACGCATACGCCATTTTTGGCCAACCAAGCAAGCGTGTCAAGGAAATCTGCACTACAATGAAGTCTCACTGCCCCCTGGTCAAAAGGGCCATCTGAAACAAGTGTAAAATCCAGAAAGGCAGGACAGGTCATGGAGAACAGGGAGCCTTGTTATGATGATGGGCGGGATGTAAATTGCCAACAGCCACTCTGGAGAAGTGTATGGTGTTTCCTGAAACACGTAGGAAACAAAGCAACACAGCCTATGGCACTTCCACTTAGGGTCCTATAGCTTAGGGAAATTAAAATCAAAAACACACAGCCACCCCAAAGTTTGGGACGGCTCTGTTTACAAGAACCTCGTCTACGGTACAAGTTAAATATCCGAGAAAGCAAAAAATGGATAAAGAAGTTGTGGTACGTACGTACAATGGAATATCACTCAGCCATGAGATCTACGTCATCTGGCACGTAGCGGCATAATGAGTGGATTCAGGTACGACGATAATACTAGAAATAAGGCACACAGAAAAAGAAACATCATAAGATATCACTAATACACGGAACGTAAACTTGGCTACACATGAACTGAATTACAAAACAGAACAGGGTCTCAAATTTAGAAAACCAACTGATGCTTGCTTATGGGGAAAGGTGAGTTGGGGTGCTGCATCAAACCAGAGATTGAAATTAGCACAGATACCGTTCCATAAGCCAATTATATAATAGAAAAGACCTACTCCTTGCTCAACGAAATGGACTCAACACCCCATATTCTACGCCTGGGAATATACCTGACAATTAAGAATCTTAAGACCCATGGATTTATATGTCTCCATAAGGAAATCAAGGGTGTGTACAGCAGAATAAACGCAGCAGTGAAAACCCGATAAATCCCATTATCAAACTAAATTTCTCAAACAAAACACAATGACAGAGAAATAGAGAGCAATTCTTAAATAATTCATTCAGTGCTTGTTATGCAACCTGGATTTACCACATCTACTCCCAGAGCTGGGTGAGACATAAGGCTGCACACTTCGAGCTGATAGCATTGGTGAGGTTTGGTGAGCAAACGCAGACCCTTTGAAGTCATACTGAATGGTAGCCATTCCATGGGTCCCAACTCTCCCGGTTTAAGGGATTCTTCCTTCAGCTAAAACATGCATGGGAAACCCAGAGTATGGTCCTCCGTGTGATTGGGAAACATTTTCAAATGCATCTCAGGTTTCGTCCCCTGGTACTCGGGGTCACCATTCCAGACGCTTTACTAACAGTCTCCCCACTTGGAGAGTCAGTGCCTTTAAACTCCTGTTTGGCACAGTTTGCAATTTCTGCGCAAGATGAACAGGAATAGGGAGAAGCAATGAGAGACTAGCTGTAGGTGTCTGCACGGGCAAATGGAACGCTCATTTCCCACCAGGAAGAGGAATTAACCAAAGGATCATCGTGCCCTGTCGGAACCAGATGAGTGCCTGAAGCAATCCTGCGGTTTTGCGGCCAGCTCACAAGAAAGCGAGTTGAAGAAAGGAGCTCAGGGGCACTGTAATTCACAAACCTGCAGAGTTATGAATGACAGCTATCGTCCAAAAATGTATTGAAGTAAGTCTTCGAAGCGGACTTGAAAGCGGGGCAGAATTTCAAGAAAACGATTTCAGGGGGTAGACTGGAATTGCACTTAAAGCATCGGAAAATAGGCCGAATGTCGACAATGATGCACTTGGACAAAAAGGGCGTATGCGTTTTTTCCTGAATATATTCAGGAAAAAACGCATACGCCATTTTTGGCCAACCAAGCAAGCGGGTCAAGGAAATCTGCACTACAAAGAAGTCTCAGTGCCCCCTGGTCAAAAGGGCCATCTGAAACAAGTGTAAAATCCAGAAAGGCAGGACAGGTCATGGAGAACAGGGAGCCTTGTTATGCTGATGGGCGGGATGTAAATTGCCAAGAGCCACTCTGGAGGAGTGTATGGTGTTTCCTGAAACACGTAGGAAACAAAGCAACACAGCCTATGGCACTTCCACTTAGGGTCCTATAGCTTAGGGAAATTAAAATCAAAAACACACAGCCACCCCAAAGTTTGGGACGGCTCTGTTTACAAGAACCTCGTCTACGGTACAAGTTAAATATCCGAGAAAGCAAAAAATGGATAAAGAAGTTGTGGTACGTACGTACAATGGAATATCACTCAGCCATGAGATCTACGTCATCTGGCCCGTAGCGGCATAATGAGTGGATTCAGGTACGACGATAATACTAGAAATAAGTCACACAGAAAAAGAAACATCATAAGATATCACTAATACACGGAACGTAAACTTGGCTACACATGAACTGAATTAGAAAACAGAACAGGGTCTCAAATTTAGAAAACCAACTTATGCTTGCTTATGGGGAAAGGTGAGTTGGGGTGCTGCATCAAACCAGAGATTGAAATTAGCACAGATACCGTTCCATAAGCCAATTATATAATAGACAAGACCTACTCCTTGCTCAACGAAATGGACTCAACAGCCCATATTCTACGCCTGGGAATATACCTGACAATTAAGAATCTTAAGACCCATGGATTTATATGTCTCCATAAGGAAATCAAGGGTGTGTACAGCAGACTAAACCCAGCAGTGAAAACTCGATAAATCCCATTATCAAAATAAATTTCTCAAACAAAACACAATGACAGAGAAATAGAGAGCAATTCTTCAATAATTCATTCAGGGCTTGTGATGCAACCTGGATTTACCACATCTACACCCAGAGCTGGGTGAGACATAAGGCTGGACACTTCGAGCTGATAGCTTTGGTGAGGTTCGGTGAGCAAACGCAGACCCTTTGAAGTCATACTGCATGGTAGCCATTCCATGGGTCCCAACTCTCCCGGTTTAAGGGATTCTTCCTTCAGCTAAAACAGGCATGGGAAACCCAGAGTATGGTCCACCGTGTGATTGGGAAACGTTTTCAAATGCATCTCAGGTTTCGTCCCCTGGTACTCGGGGTCACCATTCCAGACGCTTTACTAACAGTCTCCCCGCTTGGAGAGTCAGTGCCTTTAACCTACTGTTTGGCACAGTTTGCAATTTCTGCGCAAGATGAACAGGAATAGGGAGAACCAATGAGAGACTAGCTGTAGGTGTCTGCACGGGAAAATGGAACGCTCATTTCCCACAAGGAAGAGGAATTAACCAAAGGTTCATCGTGCCCTGTCGGAAACAGATTAGGGCCTGAAGCAATCCTGCTGTTCGGCGGCCAGCTCACAAGAAAGCGAGTTGAAGAAAGGAGCTCAGGGGCACTGTAATTCACAAACCTGCAGAGTTATGAATGACAGATATCGTCCAAAAATGTATTGAAGTAAGTCTTCGAAGAGGACTTGAAAGCGGGGCAGAATTTCAGGAAAACGATTTCAGGGGGTAGACTGCAATTGCACTTAAAGCATCGGAAAAGAGGCCGAATGTCGACAATGATGCACTTGGCCAAAAAGGGCGTATGCGTTTTTTCCTGAATATATTCATGAAAAAACGCATATGCCCTTTTTGGCCTAACAAGCAAGCGGGTCAAGGAAATCTGCACTACAATAAAGTCTCACTGCCCCCCGGTCAAAAGGGCCATCTGAAACAAGTGTAAAATTCAGAAAGGCAGGACAGGTCATGGAGAACAGGGAGCCTTGTTCTGCTGATGGGCGGGATGTAAATTGCCAACAGCCACTCTGGAGAAGTGTATGGTGTTTCCTGAACAACATAGGAAACAACGCAACACAGCCTATGGCACTTCCACTTAGGGTCCTATAGCTTAGGGAAATTAAAATCAAAAACACACAGCCACCCCAAAGTTTGGGACGGCTCTGTTTACAAGAACCTCGTCTATGGTACAAGTTAAATATCCGACAAAGCAAAAAATGGATAAAGAAGTTGTGGTACGTACTTACAATGGAATATCACTCAGCAATGAGATCTACGTCATCAGGCCGGTCGCGGCATAATGAGTGCATTCAGGTACAACGATTCTACGAGAAATAAGTCATACAGAAAAAGAAACATCATAAGATATCACTAATACACGGAACGTATACTTGGCTACACATGAACTGAATTACAAAACAGAACAGGGTCTCAAATTTAGAAAACCAACTTATGCTTGCTTATGGGGAAAGGTGAGTTGGTGTGCTGCATCAAACCAGAGATTGAAATTAGCACAGATAACGTTCCATAAGCCAAATATATAATAGACAAGACCTACTCCTTGCTCAAAGAAATGGACTCAACACCCCATATTCAACGCCTGGGAATATACCTGACAAGTAAGAATCTTAAGACCCATGGATTTATATGTCTCCATAAGGAAGTAAAGCGTGTGTACAGGGGCCTAAATGCAGCAGTGAAAATCCGATAAATCCCATTATCAAAATAAATTTCACAAACACAACACAATGACAGTGAAATAGGGAGCAATTCTTAAATAAATCATTCAGGGCTTGTGATGCAACCTGGATTTACCACATCTACACCCAGAGCTGGGTGAGACATAATGCTGGACACTTCGGGCTGATAGCATTGGTGAGGTTGGTTGAGCAAACGCAGATCCTTTGAAGTCGACTGCATGGTACCCATTCCATGGGTCCCAACTCTCCAGGTTTAAGGGATTCTTCCTTCAGCTAAAACATGCGTGGGAAACACAGAGTATGTTCCACTGTGTGATTGGGAAACGTTTTCAAATGCATCTCAGGTTTCGTCCCCTGGTACTTGGGTTCACCATTCCAGGCGCTTTACTAACACTCTCCCCACTTGGAGAGTCAGTGCCTTTAACCTCCTGTTTGGCACAGTTTGCAATTTCTGCGCAAGATGAACAGGAATAGGGAGAACCAATGAGAGACTAGTTGTAGGTGTCTGCACGGGCAAATGGAACGCTCATTTCCCACAAGGAAGAGGAATTTACCAAAGGCTCAACATGCCCTGCCGGAACCAGATTAGGGCCTGAAGCAATCCTGCGGTTTTGCGGCCAGCTCACAAGAAAGCGAGTGGAAGAAAGGAGCTCAGGGGCACTGTAATTCACAAACCTGCAGAGTTATGAATGACAGCTATCGTCCAAAAATGTATTGAAGTAAGTCTTCGAAGAGGACTTGAAAGCGGGGCAGAATTTCAGGAAAACGATTTCAGGGGGTAGACTGGAATTGCATTTAAAGCATAGGAAAAGAGGCAGAATGTCCACAATGATGCACTTGGCCAAAAAGGGCGTATGCGTTTTTTCCTGAATATATTCATGAAAAAACGCATACGCACTTTTTCGCCAACCAAGCAAGCGTGTAAAGGAAATCTGCACTACAATGAAGTCTCACTGCCCCCCGGTCCAAAGGGCCATCTGAAACAAGTGTAAAATCCAGAAAGGCAGGACAGGTCATGGAGAACAGGGAGCCTTGTTATGCTGATGGGCGGGATGTAAATTGCCAACAGCCACTCTGGAGAACTGTATGGTGTTTCCTGAAACACATAGGAAACCACGCAACACAGCTTTTGGCACTTCCACTAAGGGTCCTATAGCTTAGGGAAATTAAAATCAAAAACACACAGCCTCCCCAAAGTTTGGGACGGCTCTGTTTACAAGAACCTCGTCTACGGTACAAGTTAAATATCCGAGAAAGCAAAAAATGGATAAAGAAGTTGTGGTACGTACTTACAATGGAATATCACTCAGCAATGAGATCTATGTCATCAGGCCCGTAGCGGCATAATGAGAGCATTCAGGTACGACGATTCTACGAGAAATAAGTCATACAGAAAAAGAAACATCATAAGATATCACTAATACACGGAACGTAAACTTGGCTACACATGAACTGAATTACAAAACAGAACAGGGTCTCAAATTTAGAAAACCAACTTATGCTTGCTTATGGGGAAAGGTGAGTTGGGGTGCTGCATCAAACCAGAGATTGAAATTAGCACAGATACCGTTCCATAAGCCAAATATATAATAGACAAGACCTACTCCTTGCTCAACGAAATGGACTCAAAACCCCACATTCAACGCCTGGGAATATACCTGACAAGTAAGAATCTTAAGACCCATGGATTTATATGTCCCCATAAGGAAGACAAGCGTGTGTACAGGGGCCTAAACGCAGCAGTGAAAATCCGATAAATCCCATTATCAAAATAAATTTCACAAACACAACAAAATGACAGTGAAATAGAGAGCAATTCTTAAATAATTCATTCAGGGCTTGTGATGCAACCTGGATTTACCACATCTACACCCAGAGCTGGGTGAGACATAATGCTGGACACTTCGGGCTGATAGCATTGGTGAGGTTGGTTGAGCAAACGCAGATCCTTTGAAGTCATACTGCATGGTACCCATTCCATGGGTCCCAACTCTCCAGGTTTAAGGGATTCTTCCTTCTCTAAAACATGCGTGGGAAACACAGAGTATGTTCCACTGTGTGATTGGGAAACGTTTTCAAATGCATCTCAGCTTTCGTCCCCTGGTACTCGGGTTCACAATTCCAGGCGCTTTACTAACACTCTCCCCACTTGGAGAGTCAGTGCCTTTAACCTCCTGTTTGGCACAGTTTGCAATTTCTGCGCAAGATGAACAGGAATAGGGAGAACCAATGAGAGACTAGCTGTAGGTGTCTGCTCGGGCAAATGGAACGCTCATTTCCCACCAGGAAGAGGAATTAACGAAAGGCTCAGCGTGCCCTGCCGGAACCAGATTAGGGCCTGAAGCAATCCTGCGGTTTTGCGGCCAGCTCACAAGAAAGCGAGTTGAAGAAAGGAGATCAGGGGCACTGTAATTCACAAACCTGCAGAGTTATGAATGACAGCTATCGTCCAAAAATGTATTGAAGTAAGTCTTCGAAGAGGACTTGAAAGCGGGGCAGAATTTCAGGAAAAAGATTTCAGGGGGTGGACTGGAATTGCACTTAAAGCATAGGAAAAGAGGCAGAATGTCCAGAATGATGCACTTGGCCAAAAGGGGCATATACGTTTTTTCCTGAATATATTCAGGAAAAAACGTATACGCACTCTTTGGCAAACCAAGCCAGTGTGTAAAGGAAATCTGCACTACAATGAAGTCTCACTGCCCCCCGTTCCAAACGGCCATCTGAAACATGTGTAAAATCCAGAAAGGCAGGACAGGTCATGGAGAACAGGGAGCCTTGTTATGCTGATGGGCGGGATGTAAATTGCCAACAGCCACTCTGGAGAAGTGTATGGTGTTTCCTGAAACACGTAGGAAACAACACAACACAGCCTATGGCAATTCCACTTAGGGTCCTATAGCTTAGGGAAATTAAAATCAAAAACACACAGCCACCCAAAATTTTGGGACGGCTCTGTTTACAAGAACCTCGTCTACGGTACATGTTAAATATCCGAGAAAGCAAAAAATGGATAAAGAATTTGTGGTACGTACGTACAATGGAATATCACTCAGCAATGAGATCTACGTCATCAGGCCCGTAGCGGCATAATGAGTGCATTCCGGTACGAAGATTCTACGAGAAATAAGTCACACAGAAAAAGAAACATCATAAGATATCACTAATACACGGAACGTAAACTTGGCTACACATGAACTGAATTACAAAACAGAACAGGGTTGCAAATTTAGAAAACCAACTTATGCTTGCTTATGGGGAAAGGTGAGTTGGGGTGCTGCATCAAACCAGAGATTGAAATTAGCACAGATACCGTTCCATAAGCCAAATATATAATAGACAAGACCTACTCCTTGCTCAACGAAATGGACTCAACACCACATATTCAACGCCTGGGAATATACCTGACAAGTAAGAATCTTAAGACCCATGGATTTATATGTCTCCATAAGGAAATCAAGCGTGTGTACAGCGGCCTAAACACAGCAGTGAAAATACGATAAATCCCATTATCAAAATAAATTTCACAAACACAACACAATGACAGTGAAATAGAGAGCAATTCTTACATAATTCATTCAGGGCTTGTGATGCAACCTGGATTTACCACTTCTACACCCAGAGCTGGGTGAGACATAAGGCTGGACACTTCAGGCTGATAGCAATGGTGAGGTTCGGTAAGCAAACGCAGACCCTTTGAAGTCATACTGCATGGTAGCCATTCCATGGGTCCCAACTCTCCATGTTTAAGGGATTCTTACTTCAGCTAAAACATGCATGGGAAACCCAGAGTATGGTCGACCGTGTGATTGGGAAACGTTTTCAAATGTATCTCAGGTTTCGTCCCCTGGTACTCGGGTTCACCGTTCCAGACGCTTTACTAACACTCTCCCCACTTGTAGAGTCAGTCCCATTAACCTCCTGTTTGGCACAGTTTGCAATATCTGCGCAAGATTTACAGGAATAGGGAGAACCAATGAGAGACTAGCTGTAGGTGTCTGCACGGGCAAATGGAACGCTCATTTCCCACCAGGAAGAGGGATTTACCAAAGGCTCAGCGTGCCCTGCCGGAACCAGATTAGGGCCTGAAGCAATCCTGCGGTTTTGCGGCCGGCTCACAAGAAAGTGAGTTAAAGAAAGGAGCTCAGGGGCACTGTAATTCTCAAACCTGCAGAGTTATGAATGACAGCTATCGTCCAAAAATGTATTGAAGTAAGTCTTCGAAGTGGACTTGAAAGCGGGGCAGAATTTCAGGAAAACGATTTCAGGGGGGAGACTGGAATTGCACTTAAAGCATAGGAAAAGACTCCGAATGTCGACAATGATGCACTTGGCCAAAAAGAGCGTATGCGTTTTTTCCTGAATATATTCAGGAGAAAACGCATACGCCCTTTTTAGCCAACCAAGCAAGCGTGTCAAGGAAATCTGCACTACAATGAAGTCTCACTGCCCCCTGGTCAAAAGGGCCATCTGAAACAAGTGTAAAATCCAGAAAGGCAGGACAGGTCATGGAGAACAGGGAGCCTTGTTATGCTGATGGGCGGGATGTAAATTGCCAACAGCCACTCTGGAGAAGTGTATGGTGTTTCCTGAAACACGTAGGAAACAAAGCAACACAGCCTATGGCACTTCCACTTAGGGTCCTATAGCTTAGGGAAATTAAAATCAAAAACACACAGCCACCCCAAAGTTTGGGACGGCTCTGTTTACAAGAACCTCGTCTACGGTACAAGTTAAATATCCGAGAAAGCAAAAAATGGATAAAGAAGTTGTGGCACGTACGTACAATGGAATATCACTCAGCCATGAGATCTACGTCATCAGGCCTGTAGCGGCATAATGAGTGCATTAAGGTACGACGATTCTACGAGAAATAAGTCACACAGAAAAAGAAACATCATAAGATATCACTAATACAAGGAACGTAAACTTGGCTACACATGAACTGAATTACAAAACAGAACAGGGTCTCAAATTTAGAAAACCAACTTATGCTGGCTTATGCGGAAAGGTGAGTTGGGGTGCTGCATCAAACCAGAGATTGAAATTAGCACAGATACCGTTCCATAAGCCAAATATATAATAGACAAGACCTACACCTTGCTCAACGAAATGGACTCAACACCCCATATTCAATGCCTGGGAGTATACCTGATAAGTAAGAATCTTAAGACCCATGGATTTATATGTCTCCATAGGGAAATCAAGGGTGTGTACAGCGGACTAAACGCAGCAGTGAAAATCCGATAAATCCCATTATCAAAATAAATTTCACAAACAAAATACAATGACAGTGAAATACAGAGCAATTCTTAAAGAATTCATTCAGGGCTTGTGATGCAACCTGGATTTACCACATCTACACCCAGAGCTGGGTGAGACATAAGGCTGGACACTTCGGGCTGATAGAATTGGTGAGGTTCGGTGAGCAAACGCAGACCCTTTGAAGTCATACTGCATGGTAGCCATTCCATGGGTCCCAACTCTCCAGGTTTAAGGGATTCTTCCTTCAGCTAAAACATGCATGGGAAACCCAGAGTATGGTCCACCGTGTGATTGGGAAACGTTTTAAAATGCATCTCAGGTTTCGACCCCTGGTACTCGGGTGCACCGTTCCAGACGCTTTAATAACACTCTCCCCACTTGGAGAGTCAGTGCCTTTAACCTCCTGTTTGGCACAGTTTGCAATTTCTGCGCAAGATGAACAGGAATAGGGAGAACCAATGAGAGACTAGCTGTAGGTGTCCGCACGGGCAAATGGAACGCTCATTTCCCACCAGGAAGAGGAATTAACCAAAGGCTCAGCATGCCCTGCTGGAACCAGATTAGGGCCTAAAGCAATCCAGCAGTTTTGCGGCCAGCTCACAAGAAAGCGAGTTGAAGAAAGGAGCTCAGGGGCACTGTAATTCACAAACCTGCAGAGTTGTGAATGACAGCTATCGTCCAAAAATGTATTGAAGTAAGTCTTCGAAGTGGACTTGAAAGCGGGGCAGAATTTCAGGAAAACGATTTCAGGGGGTAGACTGGAATTGCACTTAAAGCATAGGAAAAGAGGCAGAATGTCGACAATGATGCACTTGGCCAAAAAGGGCGTATGCGTTTTTTCATTAATATATTCAGGAAAAAACGCATACGCCCTTTTTGGCCAACCAAGCAAGCGTGTCAAGGAAATCTGCACTACAATGAAGTCTCACTGCCCCTAGGTCCAAACGGCCATCTGAAACAAGTGTAAAATCCAGAAAGGCAGGACAGCTCATGGAAAGATGGAGCCTTGTTATGCTGATGGGCGGGATGTAAATTGCCAACAGCCACTCTGGAGAAGTGTATGGTGTTTCCTGAAACACGTAGGAAACAAAGCAACACAGCCTATGGCACTTCCACTTATGGTCCTATAGCTTAGGGAAATTAAAATCAAAAACACACAGCCACCCCAAAGTTTGGGACGGCTCTGTTTACAAGAACCTCGTCTACAGTACAAGTTATATATCCGAGAAAGCATAAAATGGATAAAGAAATTCTGGTATGTGCGTAAAATGGAATATCACTCAGCAATGAGATCGTCATCAGGCCCGCAGCGGAATAATGAGTGGATTCAGGTACGACGATTCTATGAGAAATAAGTCACACAGAAAAAGAAACATCATAAGATATCACTAATACACGGAACGTAAACTTGGCTACACATGAACTGAATTACAAAACAGAACAGGGTCTCAAATTTAGAAAACCAACTTATGCTTGCTTATGGGGAAAGGTGAGTTGGGGTGCTGCATCAAAACAGAGATTGAAATTAGCACAGATACCGTTCCATAAGCCAAATATATAATAGAAAAGGCCTACTCCTTGCTCAACGAAATGGACTCAACACCCCATATTCAAAGCCTGGGAATATACCTGACAAGTAAGAATCTTAAGACCCATGGATTTATATGTCTCCATAAGGAAATCAAGCGTGTGTACAACACCCTAAACGCAGCAGAGAAAATCCGATAAATCTCATTATCAAAATAAATTTCAAAAACAAAACACAATGACAGTGAAATAGAGAGCAATTCTTAAAGAATTCATTCAGGGCTTGTGATGCAACCTGGATTTACCACATCTACACCCAGAGCTGGGTGAGATATAAGGCTGGACACTTCGGGCTGATAGCATTGGTGAGGTTCGGTGAGCAAACGCAGACCCTTTGAAGTCATACTGCATGGTAGCCATTCCATGGGTCCCAACTCTCCAGGTTTAAGGGATTCTTCCTTCAGCTAAAACATGCATGGGAAACCAAGAGTATGGTCCACCGTGTGATTGGGAAACGTTTTCAAATGTATCTCAGGTTTCGTCCCCTGGTACTCGGGTGCACCGTTACAGACGCCTTAATAACACTCTCCCCACTTGGAAAGTCAGTGCCTTTAACCTCCTGTTTGGCACAGTTTGCAATTTCTGCGCAAGATGAACAGGAATAGGGAGAACCAATGAGAGACTAGCTGTAGGTGTCTGCACGGGCAAATGGAACGCTCATTTCCCACCAGGAAGAGGAATTAACCAAAGGCTCAGCGTGCCCTGCCGGAACCAGATTAGGGCCTGAAGCAATCCTGCGGTTTTGCGGCCAGCTCACAAGAAAGCGTGTTGAAGAAAGGAGCTCAGGGGCACTGTAATTCACAAACCTGCAGAGATATGAATTACAGCTATCGTCCAAAAATGTATTGAAGTAAGTCTTCGAAGAGGACTTGAAAGCGGGGCAGAATTTCAGGAAAACGATTTCAGGGGGTAGACTGGAATTGCACTTAAAGCATAGGAAAAGAGGCAGAATGTCCACAATGATGCACTTGGCCAAAAAGGGCGTATGCGTTTTTTCCTGAATATATTCAAGAAAAAACGCATACGCCCTTTTTGGCCAACCAAGCAAGCGTGTAAAGGAAATCTGCACTTCAAGGAAGTCTCACTGCCCCCCGGTCAAAAGGGCCATCTGAAAAAACTGTAAAATCCAGAAAGGCAGGACAGTTCATGGAGAACAGGGAGCCTTGTTATGCTGATGGGCGGGTTGTAACTTGCCAACAGCGACTCTGGAGAAGTGTATGGTGTTTCCGGAAACACGTAGGAAACAAAGCAACACAGCCAATGGTACTTCCACTTATGGTCCTATAGCTTAGGGAAATTAAAATCAAAAACACACAGCCACCCCAAAGTTTGGGACGGCTCTGTTACAAGAACCTCGTCTACGGTACAAGTTAAATATCCGAGAAAGCAACAAATGGATAAAGAAATTGTGGTACGAACGTACAATGGAATATCACTCACCAATGAGATCTAGGTCATCAGGCCCATAGTGGCATAATGAGCGGGTTCAGGTACGAAGATTCTACGAGAAATAAGTCACACAGAAAAAGAAACATCATAAGGTATCACTAATACACGGAACGTAAACTTGGCTACACATGAACTGAATTACAAAACAGAACAGGGTCTCAAATTTAGAAAACCAACTGATGTTTGCTTATGGGGAAAGGTGAGTTGGGGTGCTGCATCAAACCAGAGATTGAAATTAGCACAGATATCGTTCCATAAGCCAAATATATAATAGACAAGACCTACTCCTTGCTCAACGAAATGGACTCAACACCCCATATTCAACGCCTGGGAATATACCTGACAAGTAAGAATCTTAAGACCCATGTATTTATATGTCTCCATAAGGAAATCAACCGTGTGTACAGCGGCCTAAACGCGGCAGTGAAAATCCGATAAATCCCATTATCAAAATAAATTTCAAAAACAAAACACAATGACAGTGAAATAGAGAGCAATTCTTAAATAATTCATTCAGGGCATGTGATGCAACCTGGATTTACCACCTCTACACCCAAAGCTGGTTGAGACATAAGGCTGGACACTTCGGGCTGATAGCAATTGTGAGGATCGGTGAGCAAACGCAGACCCTTTGAAGTCACACTGCATGGTAGCCATTCCATGGGTCCCAACTCTCCAGGTTTAAGGGATTCTTCCTTCAGCTAAAACATGCATGGGAAACCCAGAGTATGGTCCACCGTGTGATTGGGAAACGTTTTCAAATGCATCTCAGGTTTCATCCCCTGGTACTCGGGTTCACCACTCCAGATGCTTTATTCACACTCTCCCCACTTGGAGAGTCAGTGCCTTTAACCTCCTGTTTGGCACAGTTTGCAAATTCTGCGCAAGATGAACAGGAATAGGGAGAAGCAATGAGAGACTAGCTGTAGGTGTCTGCACGGGCAAATGGAACGCTCATTTCCCACCAGGAAGAGGAATTAACCAAAGGCTCAGCGTGCCCTGCCGGAACCAGATTAGGGCCTGAAGCAATCCTGCGGTTTTGCGGCCAGCTCACAAGAAAGCGAGTTGAAGAAAGGAGCTCAGGGGCACTGTAATTCACAAACCTGCAGAGTTATGAATGACAGCTATCGTCCAAAAATGTATTGAAGTAAGTCTTCGAAGAGGACTTGAAAGCGGGGCAGAATTTCAGGAAAACGATTTCATGGGGTAGACTGGAATTGCACTTGAAACATAGGAAAAGAGGCAGAATGTCCACAATGATGCACTTGGCCAAAAAGGGCGTATCCGTTTTTTCCTGAATATATTCAGGAAAAAACGCATATGCACTTTTTGGCCAAACAAGCAAGCGTGTAAAGGAAATCTGCACTACAATGAAGTCTCACTGACCCCCGGTCAAAAGGGCCATCTGAAACAAGTGTAAAATCCAGAATGGCACGATAGGTCATGGAGAACAGGGAGCCTTGTTATGCTGATGGGCGGGATATATATTGCCAACAGCCACTCTGGAGAAGTGTATGGTGTTTCCTGAAACACGTAGGAAACAAAGCAACACAGCCTTTGGCACTTCCACTTAGGGTCCTATAGCTTAGGGAAATTAAAATCAAAAACACACAGCCACCCCAAAGTTTGGGACGGCTCTGTTTACAATAACCTCGTCTACGGTACAAGTTAAATATCCGAGAAAGCAAAAAATGGATAAAGAAGTTGTGGTACGTACGTACAATGGAATATCACTCAGCCATGAGATCTACGTCATCTGGCCCGTAGCGGCATAATGAGTGGATTCAGGTACGATGATTCTACGAGAAATAAGTCACACAGAAAAGGAAACATCATAAGATATCACTAATACACGGAACGTAAACTTGGCTACACATGAACTGAATTACAAAACAGAACAGGGTCTCAAATTTAGAAAACCAACTTATGCATGCTTATGGGGAAAGGTGAGTTGGGGTGCTGCATCAAACCAGAGATTGAAATTAGCACAGATACCTTTCCATAAGCCAAATATATAATAGACAAGACCTACTCCTTGCTCAACGAAATGGACTCAACACCCCATATTCTACGCCTGGGAATATACCTGACAAGTAAGAATCTTAAGACCCATGGATTTATATGTCTCCATAAGGAAATCAAGGGTGTGTACAGCGGACTAAACGCAGCAGTGAAAATCCGATAAATCCCATTATCAAAATAAATTTCTCAAACAAAACACAATGACAGTGACATAGAGAGCAATTCTTAAATAATTCATTCAGGGCTTGTGATGCAACCTGGATTTACCACATCTACACCCAGAGCTGGGTGAGATATAAGGCTGGACACTTCGGGCTGATAGCATTGGTGAGGTTCGGTGAGCAAACGGAGACCTTTTGAAGTCATACTGCATGGTAGCCATTCCAAGGGTCCCAAGTCTCCAGGTTTAAGGGATTCTTCCTTCAGCTAAAACATGCATGGGAAACCCAGAGTATGGTCCACCGTGTGATTGGGAAACGTTTTCAAATGCATCTCAGGTTTCTTCCCCTGGTACTCGGGGTCACCATTCCAGACGCTTTACTAACACTCTCCCCACTTGGAGAGTCAGTGCCTTTAACCTCCTGTTTGGCACAGTTTGCAATTTCTGCGCAAGATGAACAGGAATAGGGAGAACCAATGAGAGACTAGCTGTAGGTGTCTGCACGGGCAAATGGAACGCTCATTTCCCACCAGGAAGAGGAATTAACCAAAGGCTCAGCGTGCCCTGCCGGAACAAGATGAGTGCCTGAAGCAATCCTGCGGTTTTGCGGCCAGCTCACAAGAAAGCGAGTTGAAGAAAGGAGCTCAGGGGCACTGTAATTCACAAAGCTGCAGAGTTATGAATGACAGCTATCGTCCAAAAATGTATTGAAGTAAGTCTTCGAAGAGGACTTGAAAGTGGGGCAGAATTTCAGGAAAACGATTTCAGGGGTAGATTGGAATTTCACTTAAAGCATAGGAAAAGAGGCAGACTGTCGACAATGATGCACTTGGCCAAAAAGGTTGTATGCGTTTTTTCCTGAATATATTCCGGAAAAACGCATACGCCCTTTTTGGCCAACCAAGCAAGCGTGTAAAGGAAATCTGCACTACAATGAAGTCTCACTGCCCCCCGGTCCAAACGGCCATCTGAAACAAGTGTAAAATCCAGAAAGGCAGGACTGGTCATGGAGAACAGGGAGCCTTGTTATGCTGATGGGCGGGATGTAAATTGCCAACAGCCGCTCTGGAGAAGTGTATGGTGTTTCCTGAAACACGTAGGAAACAAAGCAACACAGCCTATAGCACTTCCACTTAGGGTCCTATAGCTTAGGGAAATTAAAATCAAAAACACACAGCCACCCCAAAGTTTGGGACGGCTCTGTTTACAAGAACCTCGTCTACGGTACAAGTTAAATATCCGAGAAAGCAAAAAATGGATAAAGAAGTTGTGGTACGTACGTACAATGGAATATCACTCAGCCATGAGATCTACGTCATCAGGCCCGTAGCAGCATAATGAGTGCATTCAGGTACGACGATTCTACGAGAAATAAGTCACACAGAAATAGAAACATCATAATATATCACTAATACACGGAACGTAAACTTGGCTACACATGAACTGAATTACAAAACAGAACAGGGTCTCAAATTTAGAAAACCAACTTATGCTTGCTTATGGGGAAAGGTGAGTTGGGGTGCTGCATCAAACCAGAGATTGAAATTAGCACAGATACCGTTCCATAAGCCAAATATATAATAGACAAGACCTACACCTTGCTCAACGAAATGGACTCAACACCCCATATTCAACGCCTGGGAATATACCTGACAAGAAAGAATCTTAAGACCCATGGATTTATATGTCTCCATAAGGAAATCAAGCGTGTGTACAGCGGCCAAAAGGCAGCAGTGAAAATCCGATAAATCCCATTATCAAAATAAAGTTCAAAAAGAAAACACAATGACAGTGAAATAGAGAGCAATTCTTAAATAATTCATTCAGGGCTTGTGATGCAACCTGGATTTACCACATCTACACCCAGAGCTGGGTGAGACATAAGGCTAGACACTTCGGGCTGATAGCATTGGTGAGGTACGGTGAGCAAACGCAGACCCTTTGAAGTCATACTGCATGGTACCCATTCCATGGGTCCCAACTCTCCAGGTTTAAGGGATTCTTCCTTCAGCTAAAACATGCATGGGAAACCCAGAGTATGGTCCACCGTGTGATTGGGAAACGTTTTCAAATGCAACTGAGGTTTCGACCCCTGGTACTCGGGTTCACCGTTCCAGGCGCTTTACTAACACTCTCCCCACTTGGAGAGTAAGTGCCTTTAACTTCCTGTTTGGCACAGTTTGCAATATCTGCGCAAGATGAACAGGAATAGGGAGAACCAATGAGAGACTAGCTGTAGGTGTCTGCACGGGTAAATGAAACGCTCATTTCCCACCAGGAATTGGAATTAACCAAAGGCTCAGCGTGCCCTCCTGGAACCAGATTAGGGCGTAAAGCAATCCAGCAGTTTTGCGGCCAGCTCACAAGAAAGCGAGTTGAAGAAAGGAGCTCAGGGGCACTGTAATTCACGAACCTGCAGAGTTATGAATGACAGCTATCGTCCAAAAATGTATTGAAGTAAGTCTTCGAAGTGGACCTGAAAGCGGGGCAGAATTTCAGGAAAACGATTTCAGGGGGTAGACTGGAATTGCACTTAAAGCATAGGAAAAGAGGCCGAATGTCGACAATGATGCACTTGGCCAAAAAGGGCGTATGCGTTTTTTCCTGAATATATTCAGGAAAAAAAGCATACGCCCTTTTTGGCCAACCAAGCAAGCGGGTCAAGGAAATCTGCACAACAATGAAGTCTCACTGCCCCCCGGTCCAAACGGCCATCTGAAACAAGTGTAAAATCCAGAAAGGCAGGACAGGTCATGGAGAACAGGGACCCTTGTTATGCTGATGGGCGGGATGTAAATTGCCAACAGCCACTCTGGAGAAGTGTATGGTGTTTCCTGAAACACTTAGGAAACAAAGCAACACAGCCTATGGCACTTCCACTTAGGGTCCTATAGCTTAGGGAAATTAAAATCAAAAACACACAGCCACCCCACAGTTTGGGACGGCTCTGTTACAAGAACCTCGTCTACGGTACAATTTAAATATCCGAGAAAGCAAAAAATGGATAAAGAAATTGTGGTACGAACGTACAATGGAATATCACTCACCAATGAAATCTAGGTCATCAGGCCCATAGTGGCATAATGAGCGGGTTCAGGTACGACGATTCTACGAGAAATAAGTCACACAGAAAAAGAAACATCATAAGGTATCACTAATACACGGAACATAAACTTGGCTACACATGAACTGAATTACAAAACAGAACAGGGTCGCAAATTTAGAAAACCAACTCATGTTTGCTTATGGGGAAAGGTGAGTTGGGGTGCTGCATTAAACCAGAGATTGAAATTAGCACAGATATCGTTCCATAAGCCAAATATATAATAGACAAGACCTACTCCTTGCTCAACGAAATGGACTCAACACCCCATATTCAACGCCTGGGAATATACCTGACAAGTAAGAATCTTAAGACCCATGTATTTATATGTCTCCATAAGGAAATCAACCGTGTGTACAGCGGCCTAAACGCAGCAGTGAAAATCCGATAAATCCCATTATCAAAATAAATTTCAAAAACAAAACACAATGACAGTGAAATAGAGAGCAATTCTTAAATAATTCATTCAGGGCATGTGATGCAACCTGGATTTACCACCTCTACACCCAGAGCTGGTTGAGACATAAGGCTGGACACTTCGGGCTGATAGCAATTGTGAGGATCGGTGAGCAAACGCAGACCCTTTGAAGTCATACTGCATGGTAGCCATTCCATGGGTCCCAACTCTCCAGGTTTAAGGGATTCTTCCTTCAGCTAAAACATGCATGGGAATCCCAGAGTATGGTCCACCATGTGATTGGGAAACGTTTTCAAATGCATCTCAGGTTTCATCCCCTGGTACTCGGGTTCACCGCTCCAGACACTTTACTAACACTCTCCCCACTTGGAGAGTCAGTGCCTTTAACCTCCTGTTTCGCACATTTTGCAATTTCTGCGCAAGATGAACAGGAATAGGGAGAAGCAATGAGAGACTAGCTGTAGGTGTCTGCAAGGGCAAATGGAACGCTCATTTCCCACCAGGAAGAGGAATTAACCAAAGGCTCAGCGTGCCCTGCCGGAACCAGATTAGGGCCTGAAGCAATCCTGCGGTTTTGCGGCCAGCTCACAAGAAAGCGAGTTGAAGAAAGGAGCTCAGGGGCACTGTAATTTCCAAACCTGCAGAGTTATGAATGACAGCTATCGTCCAAAAATGTATTGAAGTAAGTCTTCGAAGAGGACTTGAAAGCGGGGCAGAATTTCAGGAAAACGATTTAAGGGGGTGGACTGGAATTGCTCTTAAAGCATAGGAAAAGAGGCAGAATGTCCACAATGATGCACTTGGCCAAAAGGGGCGTATGCGTTTTTTCCTGAATATATTCAGGAAAAAACGTATATGCACTCTTTGGCAAACCAAGCCAGCGTGTAAAGGAAATCTGCACTACAATGAAGTCTCACTGCCCCACGTTCCAAACGGCCATCTGAAACAAGTGTAAAATCCAGAAAGGCAGGACAGGTCATGGAGAAGAGGGAGCCTTTTTATGCCGATGGGCGGGATTTAAATTGCCAACAGCCACTCTGGAGAAGTGTATGGTGTTTCCTGAAACACGTAGGAAACAACGCAACACAGCCTATGGCAATTCCACTTAGGGTCCTATAGCTTAGGGAAATTAAAATCAAAAACACACAGCCACCCCAAAGTTTGGGACGGCTCTGTTTACAAGAACCTCGTCTACGGTACATGTTAAATATCCGAGAAAGCAAAAAATGGATAAAGAAGTTGTGGTACGTACGTACAATGGAATATCACTCAGCAATGAGATCTACGTCATCAGGCCTGTAGCGGCATAATGAGTGGATTCCGGTACGACGATTCTACGAGAAATAAGTCACACAGAAAAAGAAACATCATAAGATATCACTAATACACGGAACGTAAACTTGGCTACACATGAACTGAATTACAAAACAGAACAGGGTCGCAAATTTAGAAAACCAACTTATGCTTGCTTATGGGGAAAGGTGAGTTGGGGTGCTGCATCAAACCAGAGATTGAAATTAGCACAGATATCGTTCCATAAGCCAAATATATAATAGACAAGACCTACTCCTTGCTCAACGAAATGGACTCAACACCCCATATTCAACGCCTGGGAATATACCTGACAAGTAACAATCTTAAGAAACATGGATTTATATGTCTCCATAAGGAAATCAAGCGTGTGTACAGCGGCCTAAACGCAGCAGTGAAAATCCGATAAATCCCATTATCAAAATAAATTTCAAAAAGAAAACACAATGACAGTGAAATAGAGAGCAATTCTTAAATAATTCATTCAGGGCTTGTGATGCAACCTGGATTTACCACATCTACACCCAGAGCTGGGTGAGACATAAGGCTGGACACTTCGGGATCATAGCATTGGTGAAGATCGGTGAGCAAACGCAGACCGTTTGAAGTCATACTGCATGGTAGCCATTCCATGGGTCCCAACTCTCCAGGTGTAAGGGATTCTTCCTTCAGCTAAAACATGCATGGGAAACCCAGAGTATGGTCCACCGTGTGATTGGGAAACGTTTTAAAATGCATCTCAGGTTTTGACCCCTGTTACTGGGTTGCACCGTTCCAGACGCTTTACTAACACTCTCCCCACTTGGAGAGTCAGTGCCTTTAACCTCCTGTTTGGCACAGTTTGCAATTTCTGCGCAAGATGAACAGGAATAGGGAGAACAAATGAGAGACTAGCTGTAGGTGTCTGCACGGGCAAATGGAACGCTCATTTCCCACCAGGAAGAGGGATTAACCAAAAGCTCAGCGTGCCCTGCCAGAACCAGATTAGGGCCTGAAGCAATCCTCCGGTTTTTCGGCCAGCTCACAAGAAAGCGAGTTGAAGAAAGGAGCTCAGGGGCACTGTAATTCACAAACCTGCAGAGTTATGAATGACAGCTATCGTCCAAAAATGTATTGAAGTAAGTCTTCGAAGAGGACTTGAAAGCGGGGCAGAATTTCAGGAAAAAGATTTCAGGGGGTAGACTGGAATTGCACTTAAAGCATAGGAAAAGAGGCAGAATGTCGACAATGATGCACTTGGCCAAAAAGGGCGTATGCGTTTTTTCATTAATATATTCATGAAAAAACGCATATGCCCTTTTTGGCCAACCAAGCAAGCGTGTAAAGGAAATCTGCACTACAATGAAGTCTCACTGCCCCCCTGTCCAAATGGCCATCTGAAACAAGTGTAAAATCCAGAAAGGCAGGACAGGTCATGGACAAGAGGGAGCCTTGTTATGCTGATGGGCGGGATGTAAATTGCCAACAGCCACTCTGGAGAAGTGTATGGTGTTTCCTGAAACACGTAGGAAACAAAGCAACACAGCCTATGGCAATTCCACTTAGGGTCCTATAGCTTAGGGAAATTAAAATCAAAAACACACAGCCACCCCAAAGTTTGGGACGGCTCTGTTTACAAGAACCTCGTCTACGGTACAAGTTAAATATTCGAGAAAGCAAAAAATGGATAAAGAAGTTGTGGTACGTACGTACAATGGAATATCACTCAGCAATGAGATCTACGTCATCAGGCCTGTAGCGGCATAATGAGTGGATTCCGGTACGACGATTCTACGAGAAATAAGTCACACAGAAAAAGAAACATCATAAGATATCACTAATACACGGAACGTAAACTTGGCTACACATGAACTGAAAGAGAAAACAGAACAGGGTCTCAAATTTAGAAAACCAACTTATGCTTGCTTATGGGGAAAGGTGAGTTGGGGTGCTGCATAAAACCAGAGATTGAAATTAGTACAGATACCGTTCCATAAGCCAAATATATAATACACAAGACCTACTCCTTGCTCAACGAAATGGACTCAACACCCCTTATTCAACGCCTGGGAATATACCTGACAAGTAAGAATCTTAAAACCCATGGATTTATATGTCTCCATAAGGAAATCAAGCATGTGTACAGCGGCCTAAACACAACAGTGAAAATCCGATAAATCCCATTATCAAAATAAATTTCAAAAACAAAACACAATGACAGTGAAATAGAGAGCAATTCTTAAATAATTCATTCAGGGCTTGTGTTGCAACCTGGATTTACCACATCTACACCCAGAGCTGGGTGAGACATAAGGCCGGACACTTTGGGCTGATAGCATTGGTGAGGTTCGGTGAGCAAACGCAGACCCTTTGAAGTCATACTGCATGGTACCCATTCCATGGGTACCAACTCTCCAGGTTTAAGGGATTCTTCCTTCAGCTAAAACATGCATGGGAAACCCAGAGTATGGTCCACCGTGTGATTGGGAAACGTTTTCAAATGCATCTCAGGTTTCGTCCCCTGATACTCGGGTTCACCGTTGCAGACGCTTTAATAACACTCTCCCCACATGGAGAGTCAGTGCCTTTAACTTCCTGTTTGGCACAGTTTGCAATTTCTGCGCAAGATGAACAGGAATAGGGAGAACCAATGAGAGACTAGCTGTAGGTGCCTGCACGGGCAAATGGAACGCTCGTTTCCCACAAGGAAGTGGAATTAGCCAAAGGCTCAGTGTTCCCTGCCAGAACCAGATTAGGGCCTGAAGCAATCCTGCGGTTTTGCGGCCAGCTCACAAGAAACCGAGTTGAAGAAAGGAGCTCGGGGGCACTGTAATTCACAAACCTGCAGAGTTATAAATGACAGCTCTCATCCAAAAATATATTGAAGTAAGGCTACAAAGAGGACTTGAACGTGGGGCAGAATTCCAGGACTACGATTTCAGGAGGTAGAAGGGAAATCCTCTGAAAGTATAGGAAAAGAGTCAGAATGTCGACAATGATGCACTTGGTCAAAAAGGGCATATGCGTTTTTTCCAGGGCCCTCATTAAAGAGGGTAGGAGGCTCCCAGTATGCTTCAGTGGCCAACAAAAGACCCACGTCGCCAAGGCGACGTGAGCCAGCCATGCAGGAGTGACCTCACATCAGAGGACCCACCTCACAGAAGGGTAAGGAACCCAGGAAGGATCAGACCCTCACCAGAGTGCCCACAACAGCAAGGGGCTGGGAACCAGGCAGGAGTGTCCTCACACCCATGGGACCACATCATCGAAAGTTGAGGTACCCAGCACATGTGGCCTCAAACCAGAGGACCCACATCCCCATGGGTCTCGGAGTGAGCCAGGCAGGATTAACCTCCCAACACATGGCCCACTGTATAAAAAAGGTGAGGAATCCAGCAGTTGGAACTTCCCAGCAGGCGGCCCAGAGCACCGAGGGTATGAGATCCAGGCCACAGTGAACTCACAGCAGAGGGCCCTCATCGTGATACTGTAAGCAACCCAGCCGTTGTGACCTCAGAGCACAAGGCCCACATCCCCATGGGGAAGGGAAACAAGCAGGAGTGTCATCGCACCAGTGGGCACACATCAGAAAAGGTGGGGAGCACAGCAGTTAGGGCCTGATGCCAGAGAGCCCTCATCACTGAGGGGACGTAGCTCCCAGAAGGCTCCAACTGCTACCAGAGGCCCGATGTCACCAATGCGGGGTGCGCCAGCCAGGCAGGAGTGACCTCAGAGCAGAGGGCCAACCTCACAGAAGTGTGAGGAAACCAAAGATGATCAGACACTCACCAGAGGGCCCACATCACCAAGGGAATGGGAACAGGGCAGGAGTGTCCTCACACCAGTGGGGCCACATCACCGAAATGTGAGGGACCCAGCACATGTGGCCTCAAACCAGAGGACACACATCAAAAAGGAGCTGGGAGTGAGGCAGGCAGGAGGAGCCTCAAAACAGCGGGACCATAGAATAAAAAAGGTGAGGAATCCCACAGTTGGAACCTCCCAGCAGGCAGCCAGCAGCAGCGAGGCTATGGGATCCAGTCCTGACTGAACTCACAACAGAGGGCCCTCATCATGAAACTGTGAGCAACCCAGCCGTTAGGACCTCAGAGCAGAAGGCCCACATTTCCATGGGGTTGGGAACCTGTCAGCAGTGTACTCACACCACAGGGCACACATCAGAGAATTTTGGGAGCCCAGAAGTTAGGGTCTGACGCCAGAGGGCCCTCATTACCAAGGGGAGGAGACTCCAAGAAGGCACCAACTCCCAATTGAGGGCCCAGGTCACCAATGTAACGTGTGACAGCCAGGCAGGAGTGAGCTCACAGCACAGGGCCTACCTCACAGAAGGGTGAGGAACAAAGCCAGGATAAGACTCTCACCAGAGGGCCCACATTACCAAGGGAATCAGAACCAGGCAGGAGTGTCCTCACGCCAGTGTGGCAATATCATAGAAAGGTGAGGAACCCAGCAAATGTGGCCTAAACCAGAGAACCCACATCTCCAAGGGGCTCGGAGTGAGGCAGGCAGGAGTAGCCTCACAACACAGGGCCCATAGAATAAAAAAGCTGAGGAATCCAGCAGTGGGAACCTCCCAACAGACGGCCCAGAGCACCCAGTCTATGCGATCCAGGCCTCAGTGAACTCACAGCAGAGGACGCATATCATGAAACTGTGAGCAACCCAGACGTTGGGACCTCAGAGCAGAAGGCCCACATCCTCATGGGGTTGGGAACAGGGTAAGAGTGTCCTCGCACCACTTAGAACGTATCAGAAAATGTGGGTACCCAGCAGTTAGGGCCTGACACCAGAGGGCCCTCATCACCAAGGGGAGGAGGCTCACAGCAGGCTCCAACTGCCACAAAAGGGCCGACGTCGCCAAGGCGGGGTGTGCCAGCTGGGCAGGAGTGACCTCAGAGCAGAGGGCCCACCTCAAAGAAGTGTGAGGGACCCAACCAGGATCAGACTCTCACCAGAGGGCCCACATCACCAAGGGGATGGGAACCAGGCAGGAGTGTCCTCACACCAGTGGGGCCACATCAGCGAAAGGTGAGGAACCCAGAACACGTGGCCTCAAAGCAGAGGACCCACATCACCAAGAGGCTCAGAGTGAGGCAGGCAGGAGTTGTCTCACAACACAGGGCCCATAGAATAAAAAAGGTGAGGAATCCAGCAGTTGGAAGCTCCAAGCAGGTGGCCCAGAGCACCGAGGCTATGGGATCAATGCCGGAGTGAACTCACAGCTGAGGGCCCACATCCTGACACTGTGAGCAACCCAGGCGTTGGGACTTCAGAGTAGAAGGCCCAAATCCCCATGGGGATGGGAACCTGGCAGGAGTGTCATCGCACCAGTGGGCACACATCAGAAAATGTGGGGATACCAGCAGTTAGGGCCTAACGCCAGACGGCCCTCATCACAGAGGGGAGGAGGCTCCCAGCATGCTCCAACTGCAACCAGAGGCCCCCATGTGGCCAAGGCCATGTGTGCCAGCCAGGCAGGAGTGACCTCACAGCACAGGGCCTTCCTCCCAGAAGTGTGAGGAATCCAGCCAGGATCAGACTGTCAGCAGAGGGCCCACATCACCAAGGGGATGGGAACCAGGCAGGAGTGTCCTCACACCAGTGGGGCCACATCAATAAAATGTGAGGAAACCGGCACATGTGGCCTCAAACCAGAGGACCTACATCACAAAGGGGCTGGGAGTGAGGCAGGCAGGATGAGCCTCACAACACAGGGTCCAAAGAATAAAAAAGGTGAGGAATCCAGCAGTTGGAACCTCCCAGCAGGCAGCCCACAGCACAGAGGCTATGGGATCTAGGCCTGAGTTAACTAACACCAGAGAGCCAACATCAGGAAACTGTGAGTAACCCAGGCGTTGGGACCTCAGACCAGAAGACCCACATCCGCATGGGGATGGGAACCTTACAGGAGTGTCCTGGCATCACTGGACTCACAACAGAAAACGTGGGGACCTCAGAAGTTAGAGCCTGACGCCAGAGGGCCCTCATCACCGAGGAGAGGAGGCTCCAGGCAGGCTCCAACTGCCACCAGAGGGCCAAAGTCACCAGGCAATGGGAGAAAGCCAGGCAGGAGTTACCTCACAGCAGAGGGCCTACCTCAAAGAAGGGTGAGGAACCCAGCCAGGATAAGACTCTCACCAGAGAGCCCACATCACCAAGGGGATCGGAAGAAGGCAGGAGTGTCCTCACACCAGTGTGGCCACATTATAGAAAGGTGAGGAACCCAGCACATGTGGCCTAAACCAGAGGACCCACATGTCCAAGGTGCTTAGAGTGAGGCAGGCAGGAGTAGCCTCACAACACAGGGCCCATAGAATAAAAAATGTGAGGAATCCCGCAGTTGGAACCTCCCAGCAGGCGGCCAGAAGCAGTGAGGCTATGGGATCTAGGCCTGACTGAACGCACAACAGAGGACCCTCATCATGAAACTGTGAGCAACCCAGACGATGGGACCTCAGAGCAGAAGGCCCACATTCCCATGGGGTTGGGAACCTGGCAGGAGTGTACTCGCACCACAGGGCGCACATAAGAAAATTTTGGGAGCCCAGGAGTTAGGGCCTGACGCCAGAGGGCCCTCATTACCCAGGGGCGGAGACTCCCAGTAGGCACCAACTCCCAACTGAGGGCCCACGTCGCCAAGGTAACGTGTGCCAACCAGGCAGGAGTGACCTCACCGCAGAGGGCCTACCTCACAGAAGGGTGAGGAAACCAGCCAGGATAAGACTCTCACCAGATTGTCCACCTCACCAAGGGGATCAGAACCAGGCAGAAGGGCCCTCACGCCAGGGTGGCCACATCATAGAAAGGTGAGGAACCCAGAACGTGTGGCCTAAATCAGAGGACCCACATCTCCAAGAGGCTAGGAGTGAGGCAGGCAGGAGTAGCCTCACAACACAGAGCCCATAGAATAAAAAATGTGAGGAATCCAGCAGTTGGAACCTGCCAGCAGGCGGCCCACAGCATGGAGTCTATGGGATCCAGGTCACAGAGAACTCACAACAGAGGGCCCACATCATGAAACTGTGAGCAACTGAGCCGTTGGGACTTCAGAACAGAAGGCCCACATCCCCATAGGGATGGGAACCTGGCAGGAGTGTCCTCGCACCACTTAGCACGAATCAGAAAATGTGGGAACCCAGCAGTTAAGGCCTGAGGGCAGAGGGCCCTCATCACTGAGGGGAGGAGGCTCCCAGCAGGCTCCAATTGCCACCATAGGGCTGACGTCGCCAAGGAGGGGTGTGCCAGCCAGACAGGAATGACCTCAGAGCAGAGGGCCCACCTCAAAGAAGTGTTAAGAAACTCAACAAGGATCAGACTCTCACCAGAGGGCCCACATCACCAAGGGGATGGGAACCAGGCAGGAGTGTCCTCACACCAGTGGGGCCACATCAGCAACAGGTGAGGAGCCCAGCACATGTGACCTAAAACCAGAGGACCCACATCACCAAGGGGCTCAGAGTGAGGCAGGCAGGAGTTGTCTAACAACACAGGGCCCATAGAATAAAAAAGGTGAGGAATCCAGCAGTTTGAACCTCCCAGCAGGTGGCCCAGAGCACCCAGTCTATGGGATCCAGGCCACAGTGAACTCACAGCAGAGGGCCCACATCATGAAACTGTGAGCAACCCAGCCGGTGGGACCTCAGAGCAGAAGGCCCACATCACCATGGTGATGGGAACCTCGCAGGAGTGTCCTCGCACCACTTAGCATGTATCAGAAAATGTGGGAACCCAGCAGTTAGGGCCTGACGCCAGAGGGCCCTCATCACCAAGGGGAGGAGGCTCCCAGCAGGCTCCAACTGCCACCAGCCGGCCGACGTTGCCAAGGCAGTGTGTGCAAGCCAGGCAGGAGTGACCACAGAGCAGAGGGCCCACCTCACAGAAGTGTGAGGATCCCAACCAGGATCAGACTCTCACCAGAAAGTCCACATCACCAAGGGGATGGAAACCAGGCAGGAGTGCCCTCACACCAGTGGGGCCACATCAGCGAAAGATGAGGAACACAGTACATGTGGCCTCAAACAAGGGGACACACATCACGAAGGGGCTGGGACTGAGGCATGCAGGAGGAGACTCACAACAGAGGGCACATAGAATAAAAAAGGTGAGGAATCCAGGAGTTGGAAACTCCAGGCAGGCGGCCCAGAGCACCGACGCTATGGGATACAGGCCAGAGTGAACTCACAGCAAAGGGCCCACATCATGAAACTGTGAGCAACCCAGCCGTTGGGACCACAGAACAGAAGTCCCACATGCCCATGGGGATGGGAACCTGGCAGGAGTGTCCTCGCACCACTGGGCACACATCAGAAAATGTGTGGAGCCTAGCACTTAGGGCCTGACACCAGAGGGCCCTCATCACTGAGGGGAGGAGGCCCCAGCACGCTCCAACTGCCACCAGAGTGCCCACGTCACCAAGGCGATGTGTGCCAGCCAGGCACGATTGACCTCACAGCAGAGGGCCCACATCATGAAAGTGTGAGCAACCCAGCCGTTGGGACCTCAGAATAGAAGGCCCACAGCCCCATGTGGATGGGAAACTGGCAGGAGTGTCATCGCACCACTGGGCACACATCAGAAAATGTGGGGAGCCCAGCAGTTAGGCCCTGACGCCACTGGGCCCTCATCACCGAGGGGAGGAGGCTCCCAGCACGCTCCATCTGCAACCAGTGGGCCCATGTGGCCAAGGCGGGTTGTGCCAGCCAGGCAGGAGTGACCTCAGAGAAGAGGGCCCACCTCAAAGAAGTGTGAGGAACCCAGCCATGATCAGACTCTCACCAGAGGGCCCACATCACCAAGGGGATGGGAACCAGGCAGGAGTGTCCTCACACCAGTGGGGTCACATCATCAAAAGATGAGGAACCCAGCACATGTGGCCTCAAACCAGATGACACACATCACCAAGGGGCTGGGAGTGAGGCAGGTGTCTGGACGGGCACATTTAACTATAATTTCCCACCAGGAAGAGGAATTAACCAAAGGGTCAGAGTGCCGTGCCGGACCCTGATTACGGCCTGAAGCAAACCTGTGGTTTTGTGGCCAGCTTACAAGGAAGCGAGTTAAGAAAGGAACTCAGGGGCACTGTCATTCACAAACCTGCAGTTATAAATGACAGCTATCGTCCAAAAATATATTGAAGTAAGGCAGCGAAGAAGACCTGAAAGTGGGGCAGAATTGCAGGAAACCGATTTCATGATGTAGACAGTAATTGCTTTTAAAGCATAGGAAAAGAGGCAGAACGTCTACAGTGATGCACTTGGCCAAGAAGGGCATATGCGTTTTATAGAGGGCCCTCATTAATGAGGGGAGGAGGCTCCCAGCACACACCAAAGGCCAACAGATGGCCCATGTCATCAAGGCGACGTGTGCCAGCCAGGCAGGAGAGACCTCATATCACAGGGTCTACCTCACAGAAGGGTGAGGTACCCAGCGAGGATCAGACTCTCACCAGAGGGCCCACATCACCAAGGGGATGGGAACCAGTCAGGAGTGTCCTCACACCAGTGGGGCCACATCATCCAAAGTTGAGGAACACAGCACATGTGACCTCAAACCAGAGGACACACATCACCAAGGGACTGGGAGTGAGGCAGGCAGGAGGAGCCTCAAAACAGAGGGCCCATAGAATAAAAAAGGTGAGGAATCGCGCAGTTGGATCCTCCCAGCAGGCGGCCAGGAGCAGCGAGGCTATGGGATCCAGGCCAGAATGAACTCACACCAGAGGGCCCTCATCATTATACTGTGAGCAACCCAGCCGTTGGGACGTCAGAGCAGAAGGCCCACATCCACATGGGTATGGGAAACTGGCAGGAGTGCCATCACACCAGTGGGCACACATCAGAAAATATGGGTACCCAGCAGTTAGTGACTGACGCCACAGGGCCCTCATCACCGAGGGGAGGAGGCTCCCAGCAAGCTCCAACTGCCACCAGAGGGCCGACGTCACCAAGGCAACGGGAGCAAGCCAGGCAGGAGTGACCTCACAGCAGAGGGCCCACCTCCCAGAAGTGTGACGAAACCAGTCAGGATCAGACTCTCACCAGACGGCCCACATCACCAAGGGGATGGGAACCAGGCAGGAGTGTCCTCACACCAGTGGGTCCACATCACTAAAAGGTGAGTAAACCGGCACATGTGGCCTGAAACCACAGGACCCACATCACCAAGGGGCTGGGAGTGAGGCAGGCAGGAGGAGCCTCACAACACAGGGCCCAAAGAATAAAAAAGGTGAGGTATCCAGCAGTTGGAACCTCGCAGCAGGCGGCCCAGAGCACAGAGACTATGGGATCCTGGCCTGAGTGAACTAACACCAGAGAGCCTATATCATGGAACTGTGAGCAACCCAGACGTTGGAACCACAGAGCAGAAGGCCCACATCCCCATGGGGATGGGAAACTTACAGGAGTGTCCTGTTATCACTGGGCTCACATCAGATAACATGGGGAGCCCAGCAGTGATGGCCTCACGCCAGAGGGCCCTCATCACCGAGGGGAGGAGGCTCCCAGTAGGTTCCAACTGCCACCAGAGGGCCGATGTCACCAAGGCAATGGGAAGCCAGGCAGGAGTTACCTCACAGCAGAGGGCCCACCTCACAGAAGGGTGAGGAACCCAGCCAGGATCAGACTCTCACCAGAGGGCTCATATCACCAAGGGGATGGGAACCAGGCACAAGTATCCTCACACCAGTGGGGCCACATCATCGAAAGGTGAGGGACCCAGCACACGTGGCCTCTAATCAGAGGACACACATAAACAAGGGGCTGGGAATGAGGCAGGCAGGAGGAGCCTCAAAACAGAGGGCCCATAGAATAAAAAAGGTGAGGAATCCCGCAGTTGGAACCTCCCAGCAGGCGGCCTGGAGTAGCGAGGCTATGGGATCCAGGGTGAGTGAACTCACACCAGAGGGCCCTCATCATGAAACTGTGAGAAATCCAGACGTTGGGACCTCACAGCAGAAGGCCCACATTCCCATGGGCTTGGGAACCTGACAGGAGTGTACTCGCACCACAGGGCGCACATCAGAAAATTTTGAGAGCCCAGGAGTTAGGGCCTGACGCCAGAGAGCCCTCATTACCGAGGGAAGGAGACTCCCAGCAGGCACCAACACACAATTGAGGGCCCACGTCGCCAAGGTGACGTGTGCCAGTCAGGCAGGAGTGACCTCACAGCACAGGGCCTACCTAACAGAAGGGTGAGGAAACCAACCAGGATAAGACTCTCGCCAGAGGGCCCACATCACCAAGGGGATCGGAACCACGCAGGAGTGTCCTAACACCAATGTGGCCACATCATAGAAAGGTGAGGAACCCAACACATGTGGCCTCAAAGCAGAGGACCCACATCTCCAAGGGACTCGGAGTGAGGTAGGCAGGAGTAGCCTTACAACACAGGGCCCATAGAATAAAAAGGTGAGGAATCCAGTAATTGGAAGCTCCCAGCAGGCGGCCCAGGGCACCCAGTCTATGAGATCTAGGCCGCAGTGAACTCACAGCAGAGGGCCCACATCATGATACTGTGAGCAACCCAGCCATTGGGACCTCAGAGCAGAAGGCCCACATCCCCATGGGGATGGGAAACTGGCAGGAGTGTCATCGCACCAGTGGGCACACATCAGAAAATGTGGGGAGCCCAGCAGTTAGGGCCTGATGCCAGAGGGCCCTCATCACCGAGGGGAGGAGGCTCCCATCCCGCTCCAACTGCAACCAGAGGGCCCACTTGGCCAAGGCGACGTGTGCCATCCAGGCACGAGTGACCTCACAGCAGAGAGCCCACCTCCCAGAAGTGTGAGGTATCCAGCCAGGATCAGACTCTCACCAGAGGGCCCACATCACCAAGGGGATGGGAACCAGGCAGGAGTGTCCTCACACCAGTGGGGCCACATCAATAAAAGGTGAGGAAACCGGCACATGTAGCCTCAAACCACAGGACCTACATCACCAATGGGGGGAGTGAGGAAGGCAGGAGGAGCCTCACAACACAGGGCACAAAGAATAAAAAAGGTGAGGAATCCAGCAGTTGGAACCTCGCAGCAGGCGGCCCAGAACACAGGGGCTATGGGATCTAGGCCTGAGTGAACTAACATCACAGAGCCAACACCATGAAACTGTAAGGAACCCAGGCGTTGGGACCTCAGAGCAGAAGGCCCACATCCCAATGGGGATGGGAACCTGGCAGGAGTGTCCTGGCATCACTGGGCTCACATCAGAAAACGTGGGGAGCACAGCAGTTAGAACCTGACGCCAGAGGGCACTCATCACTGAGGAGAGGAGGCTCCCAGCAGGCTCCAACTGTCACCAGAGGGCCTACGTCTCCAAGGCAATGGGAGCAAGCCAGGCAGGATTTACCTAAGAGCAGAGGGCCCACCACACAGAAGGGTGAGGAACGCAGCCAGTGTCAGACTCTCACCAGAGGGCCCACATCACCAAGGGGATGGGAACCAGGCAGGTGTTTCCTCACACCATTGGGGCCACATCATTGAAAGGTGAGGAACCCAGCACATGTGGTCTCGAACCAGAGGACACACATCACCAAGGGGCTGGGAATGAGGCAGGTGTCTGGACGGGCACATTTAACTCTCATTTCCCACCAGGAAGAGGAATTAACCAAACGCTGAGCATGCCATGCCAGAACCAGATTACAGCCTGAAGCAAACCTGCGGTTTTGTGGCCAGCTCACAAGGAAGCGAGTTAAGAAAGGAAATCAGGGGCACTGTAATTCTCAAACCTGCAGAGTTATAAATGACAGCTATTGTCAAAAATATATTGAAGTAAGGCTGCAAAGAGGACTTGAAAACGAGGCAGAATTGCAGGAATAAGATTTCAGGAGGTAGATTTGAATTGCATTTAAAGCATATGAAAAGCAGCAGATCTTTGACAGTGATGCACTTGGACAAAAAGTGCATATACATTTTTTCCTGAATACATTCAGGAAAAAACGCATACGCTCTTTTTTGTCAACCAAGCACTCGAGCAATGGAAATCTGCACTACAATGAATTCTCTTTTCCCATTCATCAAAATGGCCATCTGAAAAAAGTGTAAAAACAAGAAACACAGGACAGGCCATGGAGAACAGGGAGCCTTGTTATGCTGATGGGTGGGATGTCAATTGCCAACAGACACTCTGGAGATGTTTATGATGTATCCTGAAACATCTAAAAAACAAAGCTACAGAGCCTAGGTCACTTCCACTTATGGCCCTATAGCTTAGGAATATTAAAATCAACAAGACACAGCCAACACAAAATTTAGGGCTGCTGTGTTTACAAGAACCTTGAGTCCTGTGCACATTAAATATCCCAGAAAGAAACAAATGGATAAAGAAGTTGTGCTACTTATGTACAATGGAATATCACTCAGCAATGAGATCAATGTCATCAGGCCTGTAGCAGCAAATTGAGTGGATTTAAGCACGATGATTCTAAGAGAAATATGTCACACAGAGAAAGATAGTTATCATAAGATATCACTAATAGAGGGAGTGTAAACTTGGCTCCACATGAACTGGATTACAAAACCGAACAGAGTCACACATTTAGATAAAAAACTTATGCTTGCTTAAGGGGAAAGTTGAGTTGGGGTGCTGTATAAAACCAGAGATTGAAATTAGCACAGATACCTTTCCATAAGCCAAAAATGTAATAGACAAGACCTACTCCTTGCTCAACGAAATAGACTCATCCATGGTGTATCACCTCACACTGGTTAGAATGGGCATCATCAGAAAAATCTACAAACAACAAATGCTGGAAAGGGTGTGGAGATATGGAACCCTCTTCCAGTATTGTTGGGAATGTAAATTGATACAGTCACTGTGGAGAACATTATGGAGTTTCTTATAAAACTAACAATAGAATTACCATATGATACAGCAATCCCACTACTGGTCATATACCCAGACAAAACCATAAATTAAAAAACAACATTCAGCGCAATGTTCATTGCATCACTATTTACAATATCCAGGTAATGGAAGCAACCTAAATGCCCACAGACAGACGAATGCATAAAGATGTGGTACATATATAAAATGGAATATTACTAAGCCATAAAAAGGAATGAAATTGGGTCACCTGTAGAGACGTTGATGAATCTAGAGACTGTCATACACAGTGAAGTAAGTCAGAAAGAGAAAAACAAAACAAATCTTGTATATTAATGCATATATGTGGAACCTAGAAAAATTGTACAGATGAACCGTTTTCCAAGGCAGAAATAGAGCAACAGATGTAGACAACAAACGTATGGACACCAAGGGGGGAAAGCTGTTGGGGGGATGGTGGTGGGAGGTGTTGAGAGATTGGGATTGGCATGTATACATTTATATGTATAAAACAGATAACCAAAAAGAACCTGCTGTATAAAAAATAAAATAAAATTCAAAATTAAAAAAAATAAAATTAAAAAAAGTAAAACAGAAAAAATATTCTTCCCTTCACATACATGTATTTATATGAATAAATTATTTCCATGCATATATCTGTAAATACAGAGGAGGAGAATAAAATCTACCTTGAACCAAAAACGAAAAAAAGAAAAAGAAAAACAGAACCCACCAGTTACACAGAGGAAAACCCTATCAGGTCACTTGCTCCAGTTGTAAACAATTCTGAAGTTGGTCAGTGGTGGGGAATCATCTCCCATTCAGCCAGCAGGCCCCACGCAACAAGCGTCCTCATTGCAAAGCTGGGGGACCATGCCGAGGCATCTGTGAGTAAACGTGGGCCGAGCCCCAGGCCAGCTGCTGCTGAAATGTTCCCACCCTTCCCAGGTAAAACACCTGAATATGTACAAGGACTTGAAAGCCTAGAGGAAGGGCCATGGAGCCACACGAGCGACAGCATGCCGGCCGACTTGATGCCTGCAGGCCAGCCAGGATGGTCCTGGCCCTGGGTGCTCTTCTGGAAGCTTTCCATTTCCCTGCCTGAGATACCCCTCCTGTCCTGGCCCCCACTGCTTTCTTCCTTCCTCACCTCTCCCCAGGAAGAAATTCCAGCGGCAGGTATGGGTGACACATCCTCTTCCTTAGCAGGTGGCATCTTGGCAACTGCTGCAGAAAGTCCAGCAGAGCCCCACTCACACTGGACCACCCACAAAGCCGTGGCCTCTCACTCCCTCCCACCAGCCCAGCCCCGAGACTGTTGACAGGGCAGAGAAAATGGCGTCAGGCACAGCTGCAGGGGCTCTTGCTGCCTGGAGCGGTGTTTATATCGATCTCAACCCAGGCACACCTGGGGAGGTCTGGCCAGCACGGTCAGGCTGCCCAGGCCAGCCAATAATCACCCCTCAGGGTCTCACAGTTGCAGAAAATGGAACTTGCTGAATCGGCCAGGTCCAAGGAACAGGTGTGGGCTCTTGAGAGTCAGGATAGACAAGGGGCTGTAGTTCTGGCTTGTTTTCTAATCATTTTATCTGGCCCATGAGTGGGAGACAACTTCAAGAAAACCCTCTCCTAATGAGAGGAACCCAGGAGTCAGGGAGAGGAGGGGAGGGTGGTGGGTGGAGACAGAGGCCTGGTGCCCCGGGTGCAGTGGAAGTCTCTGGAAGACCAGGTGGAGGGAGGCCGCACAGAGTGATCCCCAAGATCACAGACCTTTTGGAGCTGCTGTTTGTTAGTTCAAGTACTGCTCTGAGATGCTCTGTGTCAGATCTGAGCGACAGGTGAGCTGGGAGTGCTTTGCAATGTGCGCTATGTGCACGGTTCCTGTTTGCCCAGACTTGCCACGGAACATGCAAGGGTAGCTCTGTATCCTGGGAGGGACGTGACAACGAGAGCCCCATGGGCTGCAGGTGACCTGCCCATGGAACACCATATCCTGGGAGGGGCCTGAACACGAGGGCCCTGTGGGCTGGGGTGGGGGTGGGGTACCTGCCTGGGTGAGCTCCATATCCTGGGATTGGCCTGACTTTGAGAGACCCATGGGCTGCAGCAGTCAAGGTAACGGATGTCAGGAGAGTCAGTGAAGCCACCGAGGATATACCTCCAGTAGTTCCTAAATCCTATACCCTGCTGGTTATTCTGCCAACGACCAGGACTTGGTATTCTGTATTAGTCTTCAATGATGCCTTCTTTTACACTTTTTTCACATGGCCCTTTTGACCGGGGGGCAGTGAGACTTCATTGTAGTGCAGATTTCCTTTAAACACTTGCTTGGTTGGCCAAAAAGTGCGTATGCGTTTTTTCCTGAATATATTCAGGAAAAAAATCATATGCTCTTTTTGGCCAAGTGCATCATTGTCGACATTCTGCCTCTTTTCCTATGCTTTAAGTGCAATTCCAGTTTACCCCCTGAAATCGTTTTCCTGAAATTCTGCACCGCTTTAAAGCCCTCTTCACAGACTTACTTGAATATATTTTGGACGATAGCTATCATTCATAACTCTGCAGCTTTGTGAATTACAGTGCCCTTGAGCTCTTTTCTTCAACTCGCTTTCTTGTGAGCTGCCCGCAAAACCGCAGGATTGCTTCAGGCCCTAATCTGTTTCCGGCAGGGCACGCTGAGCCTTTGGTTAATTCCTCTTCCTGGTGGGAAATAAGCGTTCCATTTGCCCGTGCAGACACCTACAGCTAGTCTCTCATTGGATCTCCAAATTCCTGTTCATGTTGCGCAGAAATTGCAAAGTGTGCCAAACAGGAGGTTAAAGGCACTGACTCTCCAAGTGGGGAGAGTGTTAGTAAAGCGTCTGGACTGGTGAACCCGAGTACCAGGGGACGAAAACTGAGATGCATTTGAAAACGTTTCCCAATGACACGGTGGAACGTACTCTGGGTTTCCCATGCATATTTTAGCTGAAGGAAGAATCCCTTACACCTGGAGAGTTGGGACCCATGGAATAGGTACCATGCAGTATGACTTCAAAGGGTCTGCATTTGCTCATCGAACCTCACCAATGCCATCAGCCCGAAGTGTCCAGACTTATGTCTCAACCTAACCCTTACCCGAAGCCTTACCCTTATCCGTCCCCTAATCATAGGCTAACACTAACCCGTATCCTAACACGTACGCTCATCTTAAACCGTTGTCGTACCCTAACCTGTACCCTAAACAGTCCCCGTCCCCAAACCCTAACAAACCCTAACCCTAACTCTTACCCAAAGCCTTACCCTAAACCGTCCCCTAATTGTAACACGTACGCTAACACTAACCTGTACCCTAACATGTACTCTCAACCTAAACCGTGGTCGTACCCTAAGCTGTACCCTAAAACGTCCCCATCCAGTAACCGTAAACCTAACCCTAACCCTAACGATAACCCTTACCCGAAACCTTACCCTAACACGTCCCCTAATCCTAAACCGTACGCTAACACTAACCCGTAACCTAACACGTATGCTCACCCTAAACCGTTTTTGTACCCTAACCTGTACCCTAAACCATCCGTGTCCCAGTCCCCTAACCCAAACCCTAACCCTAATCCTTACCCGAAGCCTTACCCTAACACTTCCTTTAATCCTAACCCGTACGCTAACACTAACCCATACACTAAAACGTACGCTCACCCTAAACCGTTGTCGTACCCTAACCTGTAACCTAAACCGTCCCCGTCCCCTAACCCTAACCCTAACCCTACCCTTAACCCTTACCCGAAGCCTTACACTAACCCGTCCCCTAATCCTAACCCGTGCGCTAACACTAACCCGTACCCTAACATGTACGCACACACTAAACCATTGGCGAATCCTAACCTGTACTCTAAATTGTCCCCGACCCTGTCCCCTAATCCTAACCCTGACCCTTACTCAAAGCCTTACCCTAACACGTCCCCTAATCCTAATCCGTACGCTAACACTAACCCATACCCTAACACGTACGCTCAACCTAAACTGTTGTCGTACCCTAACCGGAAACCTAAACCATCCCAGTCCCCTAACCGTAACCCTAACCCTAACCCTAACCCTAACCCTAACCCTAACCCTTACCCGAAGCCTTACCCTCACCCGTCCCCTAATCCTAACACGTACGCTAACACTAACCCGTACCCTAACACGTACGCTCACCCTAAACCATTGTCGTACTCTAAACTGTACCCTAAACCGTCCCCGTCCCCTAACCCTAACCCTAACCCTAACCCTAACCCTAACCCTTACCCGAAGCCTTACCCTCACCCGTCCCCTAATCCTAACCGGTACACTAACACTAACCCGTACCTTAACACGTACGCTCACCCTAAAGCGTTGTCGTACCCTAACCTGTACGCTAAACCGTCCCCGTCGCCTAACCCTAACCCTAACCCTAACCCTAACCCGAACCCTTACCCGAAGCCTTACCCTCACCCGTCCCCTAATCCTAACCCGTACGCTAAAACTAACCCGTACCATATCAGGTACGCTCACCCTAAACCGTTTTCATACCCTAACCTGTTCCCTAAACCGTCCTAGTCCCCTAACACTAACCCTAACCGTAACCCTAACCCTAACCCTTTCCCGAAGCCTTAACCTCACCCGTCCCCTAATCCTAACCCGTACGCTAACACTAACACGTACCCTAACACCTACGCTCCACTAAACCGTTGTCGTACCCTAACCTGTACCCAAAACCGTCCCCGTCCCCTAAACCTAACCCTAACCCTAACCCTAACCCTTACCTGAAGCCTTACCCTCACCCGTCCCCTAATCCTAACCCGTACGCTAACACTAACCCGTACCCTAACACGTACGCTCACCATAAACCGTTGTCGTACCCTAACCTGTACCCTAAACCGTCCCCGTGCCCGTCCCCTAACGCTAAACCTAACCCTAACCCTAACCCTAACCCTAACCCTTACCCGAAGCCTTACCCTCACCCGTCCCCTAATCCTAACCCGTACTCTAACACTAACCCGTACCCTAACACGTACGCTCACCCTAAACCGTTGTCGTACCCTAACCTGTACCCTAAACCGTCCCCGTGCCCGTCCCCTAAACCTAAACCTAACCCTAACCCTAACACTTACCCGAAGCCTTACCCTCACCCGTCCCCTAATCCTATCCCGTACGCTAACACTAACCCGTACCCTAACACGTACGCTCACCCTAAACCTTTGTCGTACCCTAACCTGTACCCTAAACCAGCCCCGTCCTCTAACCCTAACCCTAACCCTAACCCTAACCCTTACCCGAAGCCTTACCCTCACCTGTCCCCTAATCCTAAACCGTACGCTAACACTAACCCGTACCCTAACACGTACGCTCACCCTAAACCGTTGTCATACCCTAACCTGTACCCTAAACCGTCCCCGTCCCCTAACCCTAACCCTAACCCTAAACCTTACCCGAAGCCTTACCCTCACCCGTGCACTAACCCTAACCCGTACGCTAACACTAAATCGTACCCTAACACGTACGCTCACCCTAAACCGTTGACGTACCCTAACCTGTACCCTAAACCGTCCCCGTCCCCGTCCCCTAACCCTAACCCTAACCCTAACCCTTACCCGAAGCCTTACCCTCACCCGTCCCCTAATCCTAACCCGTACGCTAACACTAAACCGTACCCTAACACGTACGCTCACCCTAAAGCGTTGTCGTACCCTAACCTGTACCCTAAACCGTCCCCGTCCCCTAACCCTAACCCTAACCCTTACCCGAAGCCTTACCCTCACCCGTCCCCTAATCCTCACCCGTACGCTAACAATAACACGTACCCTAACACGTACGCTCACCCTAAACCGTTGTCGTACCCTAACCTGTACCCTAAACCGTCCCCGTCCCCTAACCCTAACCCTAACCCTAACCCTAACCCTTACCCGAAGCCTTACCCTCACCCGTCCCCTAATCCTAACCCGTACGCTAACACTAACCCGTACCCTAACATGTACGCTCACCCTAAACCGTTGTCGTACCCTAACCTGTACCCTAAACCGTCCCCGTCCCCTAACCCTAACCCTAACCCTAACCCTTACCCGAAGCCTTACCCTCACCCGTCCCCTAATCCTAAACCGTACGCTAACACTAACCCGTACCCTAACACGTACGCTCACCCTAAACCGTTGTCGTACCCTAACCTGTACCCTAAACCGTCCCCGTCCCCTAACCCTAACCCTAACCCTATCCCTAACCCTAACCCTAACCCTTACCCGAAGCCTTACCCTCACCCGTCCCCTATTCCTAACCCGAACGCTAACACTAACCCGTACCCTATCACGTAGGCTCACCCTAAACCGTTGTCGTACCCTAAACTGTACCCTAAACCGTCCCCGTCCCCGTCCCCTAACCCTAACCCTAACCCTAACCCTAACCCTTACCCGAAGCCTTACCCTCACCCGTCCCCTAATCCTAAACCGTACGCTAACACTAACCCGTACCCTAACACGTACGCTCACCCTAAACCGTTGACGTACCCTAACCTGTACCCTAAACCGTCCCCGTCCCCATCCCCTAACCCTAACACTAACCCTAACCCTTACCCGAAGCCTTACCCTCACCCGTCCCCTAATCCTAACCCGTACGCTAACCCTAACCCGTACCCTAATTCGTACGCTCACCCTAAACCGTTGTCGTACCCTAACCTGTACCCTAAACCGTCCCCGTCCCCTAACCCTAACCCTAACACTAACCCTAACCCTAACCCTTACCCGAAGCCTTACCCTCACCCGTCCCCTAATCCTAACCCGTACGCTAACACTAAGCCGTACCCCAACACGTACGCTCCCCTAAACCGTTGTCGTACCCTAACCTGTACCCTAAACCGTCCCCATCCCCTAACCCTAACCCTAACCCTAACCCTAACACTAACACTTACCCGAAGCCTTACCCTCACTCGTCCCCTAATCCTAACCCGTACGCTAACACTAACCCGTACCCTAACACGTACGCTCACCCTAAACCGTTGTCGTACCCTAACCTGTACCCTAAACCGTCCCCGTCCCCAAACCCTAACCCTAACCCTAACCCTAACCGTTACCCGAAGCCTTACCCTCACCCGTCCCCTAATCTTAACCCGTACGCTAACACTAACCCGTACCCTAACACGTACGCTCACCCTAAACCGTTGTCGTACCCTAACCTGTACCCTAAACTGTCCCCGTCCTCTAACCAACCCTAACACTAACCGTAACCCTAACCCTTACCCGAAGCCTTACACTCACCCGTCCCCTAATCCTAACCCGTACACTAACACTAACCCGTACCCTAACATGTACGCTCACCCTAAACCGTTGTCGTACACTAACCTGTACCCTAAACCGTCCCCGTCCCCTAACCCTAAACCTAACCCTAACCCTAACCCTAACCCTTACCCGAAGCCTTACCCTCACCCGTCCCCTAATCCTAAGAGGTAGGCTAACACTAACCCGTACCCTAACACGTACGCTCACCCTAAACCATTGTCATACCCTAACCTGTACCCTAAACCGTCCCCGTCCTCTAACCCTAACCCTAACCCTAACCCTAACACTTACCCGAAGCCTTACCCTCACCCGTCCCCTAACCCCAACCCGTACGCTAACACTAACCCGTACCCTAACACGTACGCTCAACCTAAACCGTTGTCGTACCCTAACCTGTACCCTAAACCGTCCCCGTCCCCTAACCCTAACCATAACCTGAACCCTAACCCTAACCCTTACCCGAAGCCTTACCCTCACCCGTCACATAATCCTAACCCGTACGCTAACACTAACCCGTACCCTAAAACGTACGCTCACCCTAAACCGTTGTCGTACCCTAAACTGTACCCTAAACCGTCCCCGTCCCCTAACCCTAACGCTAACCCTAACCCTAACCCTAACCCTTACCCGAAGCCTTACCCTCACCCGTCCCCTAATCCTAACCCGTACCCTAACACTAACCCGTACCCTAACACGTACGCTCACCCTAAACCGTTGACGTACCCTAACCTGTACCCTAAACCGTTCCCGTCCCCGTCCCCTATCCCTAACCCTAACCCTAACCCTTACCCGAAGCCTTACCCTCACCCGTCCCCTAATCCTAACCCGTACGCTAACACTAACCCGTACCCTAACATGTACGCTCACCCTAAACCGTTGTCGTACCCTAACCTGTACCCTAAACCGTCCCCGTCCCCTAACCTTAACCCTAACCCAACCCTAACCCTAACCCTTACCCGAAGCCTTACCCTCACCCGTCCCCTAATCCTAACCCGTACGCTAACACTAACCCGTAACCTAAAACATACGCTCACCCTATACCGTTGTCGTACCCTAACCTGTACCCTAAATCGTCCCGTCCCCAAACCCTAACCCTAACCCTAAACCTAACCCTAACCCTTACCCGAAGCCTTACCCTCACCCGTCCCCTTATCCTAACCCGTACGCTAACACTAACCCGTACCCTAACACGTACGCTCACCGTAAACCGTTGTCGTACCCTAACCTGTACCCTAAACCGTCCCCGTCCTCTAACCCTAACCGTAACCCTATCCCTAACCCTAACCCTTATCCGAAGCCTTACACTCACCCGTCCCCTAATCCTAACCCGTACACTAACACTAACCCGTACCCTAACATGTACGCTCACCCTAAACCGTTGTCGTACCCTAACCTGTACCCTAAACCGTCCCCGTCCCCTAACCCTAACCCTAACCCTAACCCTAACCCTAACCCGAAGCCTTACACTCACCCGTCCCCTAATCCTAACCCGTACGGTAACACTAACCCGTACCCTAACACGTACGCTCACCCTAAACTGTTGTCGTACGCTAACCTGTACCCTAAACCGTCCCCGTCCCCAAACCCTAACCCTAACCCTAACCCTAACCCTAACCCTTACCCGAAGCCTTACCCTCACCCGTCCCCTAATCGTAACCCGTACGCTAACACTAACCCGTACCCTAACACGTACGCTCACCCTAAACCGTTGTCGTACCCTAACCTGTACCCTAAACCGTCCCCGTCCCCTAACCCTAACCCTAACCCTAACCCTAACCCTAACCCTTACACGAAGCCTTACCGTCACCCGTCCCCTAATCCTAACCCGTACGCTAATACTAACCCGTACCCTATCACGTAGGCTCACCCTAAACCGTTGTCGTACCCTAAACTGTACCCTAAACCGTCACCGTCCCCTAACCCTAACCCTAACCCTAACCCTAACCCTAACCCTTACCCGAAGCCTTACCTTCACCCGTCCCCTAATCCTAACCCGTACACTAACACTAACCCGTACGTTAACACGTACGCTCACCCTAAACCGTTGTCGTACCCTAACCTGTACGCTAAACCGTCCCTGTCGCCTAACCCTAACCCTAACCCTAACCCTAACCCGAACACTTACCCGAAGCCTTACCATCACCCGTCCCCTAATCCTAACCCGTACGCTAAAACTAACCCGTACCCTAACAGGTACGCTCACCCTAAACCGTTGTAGTACCCTAACCTGTACCCTAAACCGTCCCCGTCCCCTAACACTAACCCTAACCGTAACCCTAACCCTAACCCTTACCCGAAGCCTTAACCTCAACCGTCCCCTAATCCTAACCCGTACGCTAACACTAACCCGTACCCTAACACGTACGCTCCACTAAAACTTTGTCGTACCCTAACCTGTTCCCAAAACCGTCCCAGTCCCCTAAACCTAACCCTAACCCTAACCCTAACCCTTACCCGAAGCCTTACCCTCACCCGTCCCCTAATCCTAACCCGTACGCTAACACTAACCCGTACCCTAACACGTACGCTCACCATAAACCGTTGTCGTACCCTAACCTGTACCCTAAACCGTCCCCGTGCCCGTCCCCTAACCCTAACCCTAACCCTAACCCTAACCCTTACCCGAAGCCTTACCCTCACCCGTCACCTAATCCTAACCCGTACGCTAACACTAACCCGTACCCTAACACGTACGCTCACCCTAAACCATTGTCGTACCCTAACCTGTACCCTAAACCGTCCCCGTGCCCGTCCCCTAACCCTAAACCTAACCCTAACCCTAACCCTTACCCGAAGCCTTACCCTCACCCGTCCCCTAATCGTATCCCGTACGCTAACACTAACCCGTACCCTAACACGTACGCTCACCCTAAACCGTTGTCGTACCCTAACCTGTACCCTAAACCGTCCCCGTCCTCTAACCCTAACCCTAACCCTTACCCGAAGCCTTACCCTCACCCGTCCCCTAATCCTAAACCGTACGCTAACACTAACCCATACCCTAACACGTACGCTCTCCCTAAACCGTTTTCGTACGCTAACCTGTACCCTAAACCGTGCCCGTCCCCTAACCCTAACCCTAACCTGAACCCTAACCCTAACCCTTACCCGAAGCCTTACCCTCACCCGTCACATAATCCTAACCCGTACGCTAACACTAAACCGTACCCTAAAACGTTCGCTCACCCTAAAGCGTTGTCGTACCCTAAACTGTACCCTAAACCGTCCCCGTCCCCTAACCCTAACCCTAACCCTAACCCTAACCCTAACCCTTACCCGAAGTCTTACCCTCACCCGTCCCCTAATCCTAACCCGTACCCTAACACTAACCCGTACCCTAACACGTACGCTCACCCTAAACCGTTGAAGTACCCTAACCTGTACCCTAAACCGTTCCCGTCCCCGTCCCCTATCCCTAACCCTAACCCTAACCCTTACCCGAAGCCTTACCCTCACCCGTCCCCTAATCCTAACCCGTACGCTAACACTAACCCGTACCCTAACATGTACGCTCACCCTAAACCGTTGTCGTACCCTAACCTGTACCCTAAACCGTCCCCGTCCCCTAACCTTAACCCTAACCCAACCCTAACCCTAACCCTTACCCGAAGCCTTACCCTCACCCGTCCCCTAATCCTAACCCGTACGCTAACACTAACCCGTACCCTAACACGTACGCTCACCCTAAACCGTTGTCGTACCCTAACCTGTACCCTAAATCGTCCCGTCCCCAAACCCTAACCCTAACCCTAACCCTAACCCTAACCCTTACCCAAAGCCTTACCCTCACCCGTCCCCTTATCCTAACCCGTACGCTAACACTAACCCGTACCCTAACACGTACGCTCACCCTAAACAGTTGTCGTACCCTAACCTGTACCCTAAACCGTCCCCGTCCTCTAACCCTAACCCTAACCCTATCCCTAACCCTAACCCTTACCCGAAGCCTTACACTCACCCGTCCCCTAATCCTAACCCGTACACTAACACTAACCCGTACCCTAACATGTACGCTCACCCTAAACCGTTGTCGTACCCAACCTGTACCCTAAACCGTCCCCGTCCCCTAACCCTAAACCTAACCCTAACCCTAACCCTAACCCGAAGCCTTACCCTCACCCGTCCCCGAATCCTAACCCGTACACTAACACTAACCCGTACCCTAACACGTACGCTCACCCTAAACCGTTGACGTACCCTAACCTGTACCCTAAACCGTCCCCGTCCCTGTCCCCTAACACTAACCCTAATCCTAACCCTTACCCGAAGCCTTACCCTCACCCGTCCCCTAATCCTAACCCGTACGCTAACACTAACCCGTACCATAACACGTACACTCACCCTAAACCGTTGTCGTACCCTAACCTGTACCCTAAACCATCCCCGTCCCCTAACCCTAAACCTAAACCTAACCCTAACCCTAACCCTATCCCGAAGCCTTACCCTCACCCGTCCCATAATCCTAACCCGTACGCTATCCCTAACCCGTACCCTAACACGTACGCTCACCCTAAACCGTTGTCGTACCCTAACCTGTACCCTAAACCGTCCCCGTCCCCTAACCCTAAACCTAACCCTAACCCTAACCCTAACCCTTACCCGAAGCCTTACACTCACCCGTCCCCTAATCCTCACCCGTACGCTAACACTAACCCGTACCCTAACACGTACGCTCACCCTAAACCGTTGTCGTACCCTAGCCTGTACACTAAACCGTCCCCGTCCCCGTCCCCTAACCCTAACCCTAACCCTAACCCTAACACTTACCCGAAGCCTTACACTCACCCGTCCCCTAATCCTAACCCGTACACTAACACTAACCCGTACCCTAACACGTATGCTCACCCTAAATCGTTGTCGTACCCTAACCTGTACCCTAAACATTCCCCGTCCCCTAAACCTAACCCTAACCCTAACCCTAACCCTAACCCTAACCCTTACCCGAAGCCTTACCCTCATCCGTCCCCTAATCCTAACCCGTACACTAACACTAACCCGTACCCTAACACGTACGCTCACACTAAACCGTTGACGTACCCTAACCTGTACCCTAAACCGTCCCCGTCCCCGTCCCCTAACACTAACCATAACCCTAACCCTTACCCGAAGCCTTACCCTCACCCGTCCCCTAATCCTAACCCGTACGCTAACACTAACCCGTACCCTAACACGTACGCTCACCCTAAACCGTTGTCGTACCCTAACCTGTACCGTAAACCGTCCCCGTCCCCTAACCCTAACCCTAACCCTAACCCTAACCCTAACCCTTACCCGAAGCCTTACCCTCACCCGTCCCCTAATCGTAACCCGTACGCTAACACTAACCCGTACCCTAACAAGTACGCTCCCCTAAACCGTTGTCGTACCCTAACCTGTACCCTAAACCGTACCCATCCCCTAACCCTAACCCTAACCCTAACCCTAACCCTAAGCCTTACCCGAAGCCTTACCCTCACCCGTCCCCTAATCCTAACCCGTACGCTAACACTAACCCGTACCCTAACACGTACGCTCACCCTAAACCGTTGTCGAACACTAACCTGTACCCTAAACCGTCCCCGTCCCCTAACCCTAAACCTAACCCTAACCCTAACCCTAACCCTTACCCGAAGCCTTACCCTCACCCGTCCCCTAATCCTAAGAGGTACGCTAACACTACACCGTACCCTAACACGTACGCTCACCCTAAACCATTGTCATACCCTAACCTGTACCCTAAACCGTCCCCGTCCTCTAACCCTAACCCTAACCCTAACCCTAACCCTAACACTTACCCGAAGCCTTACCCTCACCCGTCCCCTAACCCTAACCCGTACGCTAACACTAACCCGTACCCTAACACGTACGCTCAACCTAAACCGTTGTCGTACCCTAACCTGTACCCTAAACCGTCCCCGTCCCCTAAACCTAACCATAACCTGAACCCTAACCCTAACCCTTACCCGAAGCCTTACCCTCACCCGTCACATAATCCTAACCCGTACGCTAACACTAACCCGTACCCTAAAACGTACGCTCACCCTAAACCGTTGTCGTACCCTAAACTGTACCCTAAACCGTCCCCGTCCCCGTCCCCTAACCCTAACCCTAACCCTAACCCTAACCCTTACCCGAAGTCTTACCCTCACCCGTCCCCTAATCCTAACCCGTACCCTAACACTAACCCGTACCCTAACACGTACGCTCACCCTAAACCGTTGACGTACCCTAACCTGTACCCTAAACCGTTCCCGTCCCCGTCCCCTATCCCTAACCCTAACCCTAACCCTTACCCGAAGCCTTACCCTCACCCGTCCCCTAATCCTAACCCGTACGCTAACACTAAACCGTACCCTAACATGTACGCTCACCCTAAACCGTTGTCGTACCCTAACCTGTACCCTAAACCGTCCCCGTCCCCTAACCTTTACCCTAACCCAACCCTAACCCTAACCCTTACCCGAAGCCTTACCCTCACCCGTCCCCTAATCCTAACCCGTACGCTAACACTAACCCGTACCCTAACACGTACGCTCACCCTAAAACGTTGTCGTACCCTAACCTGTACCCTAAATCGTCCCGTCCCCAAACCCTAACCCTAACCCTAACCCTAACCCTAACCCTTACCCGAAGCCTTACCCTCACCCGTCCCCTTATCCTAACCCGTACGCTAACACTAACCTGTACCCTAACACGTACGCTCACCCTAAACCGTTGTCGTACCCTAACCTGTACCCTAAACCATCCCCGTCCCCTAACCCTAAACCTAAACCTAACCCTAACCCTAACCCTATCCCGAAGCCTTACCCTCACCCGTCCCATAATCCTAACCCGTACGCTATCCCTAACCCGTACCCTAACACGTACGCTCACCCTAAACCGTTGTCGTACCCTAACCTGTACCCTAAACCGTCCCCGTCCCCTAACCCTAAACCTAACCCTAACCCTAACCCTAACCCTTACCCGAAGCCTTACACTCACCCGTCCCCTAATCCTCACCCGTACGCTAACACTAACCCGTACCCTAACACGTACGCTCACCCTAAACCGTTGTCGTACCCTAGCCTGTACACTAAACCGTCCCCGTCCCCGTCCCCTAACCCTAACCCTAACCCTAACCCTAACACTTACCCGAAGCCTTACACTCACCCGTCCCCTAATCCTAACCCGTACACTAACACTAACCCGCACCCTAACACGTATGCTCACCCTAAATCGTTGTCGTACCCTAACCTGTACCCTAAACATTCCCCGTCCCCTAAACCTAACCCTAACCCTAACCCTAACCCTAACCCTAACCCTTACCCGAAGCCTTACCCTCATCCGTCCCCTAATCCTAACCCGTACACTAACACTAACCCGTACCCTAACACGTACGCTCACACTAAACCGTTGACGTACCCTAACCTGTACCCTAAACCGTCCCCGTCCCCGTCCCCTAACACTAACCATAACCCTAACCCTTACCCGAAGCCTTACCCTCACCCGTCCCCTAATCCTAACCCGTACGCTAACACTAACCCGTACCCTAACACGTACGCTCACCCTAAACCGTTGTCGTACCCTAACCTGTACCGTAAACCGTCCCCGTCCCCTAACCCTAACCCTAACCCTAACCCTAACCCTAACCCTTACCCGAAGCCTTACCCTCACCCGTCCCCTAATCGTAACCCGTACGCTAACACTAACCCGTACCCTAACAAGTACGCTCCCCTAAACCGTTGTCGTACCCTAACCTGTACCCTAAACCGTACCCATCCCCTAACCCTAACCCTAACCCTAACCCTAACCCTAAGCCTTACCCGAAGCCTTACCCTCACCCGTCCCCTAATCCTAACCCGTACGCTAACACTAACCCGTACCCTAACACGTACGCTCACCCTAAACCGTTGTCGTACACTAACCTGTACCCTAAACCGTCCCCGTCCCCTAACCCTAAACCTAACCCTAACCCTAACCCTAACCCTTACCCGAAGCCTTACCCTCACCCGTCCCCTAATCCTAAGAGGTACGCTAACACTACACCGTACCCTAACACGTACGCTCACCCTAAACCATTGTCATACCCTAACCTGTACCCTAAACCGTCCCCGTCCTCTAACCCTAACCCTAACCCTAACCCTAACCCTAACACTTACCCGAAGCCTTACCCTCACCCGTCCCCTAACCCTAACCCGTACGCTAACACTAACCCGTACCCTAACACGTACGCTCAACCTAAACCGTTGTCGTACCCTAACCTGTACCCTAAACCGTCCCCGTCCCCTAAACCTAACCATAACCTGAACCCTAACCCTAACCCTTACCCGAAGCCTTACCCTCACCCGTCACATAATCCTAACCCGTACGCTAACACTAACCCGTACCCTAAAACGTACGCTCACCCTAAACCGTTGTCGTACCCTAAACTGTACCCTAAACCGTCCCCGTCCCCGTCCCCTAACCCTAACCCTAACCCTAACCCTAACCCTTACCCGAAGTCTTACCCTCACCCGTCCCCTAATCCTAACCCGTACCCTAACACTAACCCGTACCCTAACACGTACGCTCACCCTAAACCGTTGACGTACCCTAACCTGTACCCTAAACCGTTCCCGTCCCCGTCCCCTATCCCTAACCCTAACCCTAACCCTTACCCGAAGCCTTACCCTCACCCGTCCCCTAATCCTAACCCGTACGCTAACACTAACCCGTACCCTAACATGTACGCTCACCCTAAACCGTTGTCGTACCCTAACCTGTACCCTAAACCGTCCCCGTCCCCTAACCTTAACCCTAACCCAACCCTAACCCTAACCCTTACCCGAAGCCTTACCCTCACCCGTCCCCTAATCCTAACCCGTACGCTAACACTAACCCGTACCCTAACACGTACGCTCACCCTAAAACGTTGTCGTACCCTAACCTGTACCCTAAATCGTCCCGTCCCCAAACCCTAACCCTAACCCTAACCCTAACCCTAACCCTTACCCGAAGCCTTACCCTCACCCGTCCCCTTATCCTAACCCGTACGCTAACACTAACCTGTACCCTAACACGTACGCTCACCCTAAACCGTTGTCGTACCCTAACCTGTACCCTAAACCGTCCCCGTCCTCTAACCCTAACCCTAACCCTATCCCTAACCCTAACCCTTATCCGAAGACTTACACTCACCCGTCCCCTAATCCTAACCCGTACACTAACACGAACCCGTACCCTAACATGTACGCTCACCCTAAACCGTTGTCGTACCCTAACCTGTACCCTAAACCGTCCCCGTCCCCTAACCCTAAACCTAACCCTAACCCTAACCCTAACCCGAAGCCTTACCCTCACCCGTCCCCTAATCGTAACCCGTACGCTAACACTAACCCGTACCCTAACACGTACGCTCACCCTAAACCGTTGTCGTACCCTAACCTGTACCCTAAACCGTCCCCGTCCCCTAACCCTAACCCTAACCCTAACCCTAACCCTAACCCTTACCCGAAGCCTTACCGTCACCCGTCCCCTAATCCTAACCCGTACGCTAATACTAACCCGTACCCTATCACGTAGGCTCACCCTAAACCGTTGTCGTACCCCAAACTGTACCCTAAACCGTCACCGTCCCCTAACCCTAACCCTAACCCTAACCCTAACCCTAACCCTTATCCGAAGCCTTACCTTCACCCGTCCCCTAATCCTAACCCGTACACTAACACTAACCCGTACCTTAACACGTACGCTCACCCTAAACCGTTGTCGTACCCTAACCTGTACGCTAAACCGTCCCTGTCGCCGAACCCTAACCCTAACCCTAACCCGAACCCTTACCCGAAGCCTTACCATCACCCGTCCCCTAATCCTAACCCGTACGCTAAAACTAACCCGTACCCTAACAGGTACGCTCACCCTAAACCGTTGTAGTACCCTAACCTGTACCCTAAACCGTCCCCGTCCCCTAACACTAACCCTAACCGTAACCCTAACCCTAACCCTTACCCGAAGCCTTAACCTCAACCGTCCCCTAATCCTAACCCGTACGCTAACACTAACCCGTACCCTAACACGTACGCTCCACTAAAACGTTGTCGTACCCTAACCTGTACCCAAAACCGTCCCCGTCCCCTAAACCTAACCCTAACCCTAACCCTAACCCTTACCCGAAGCCTTACCCTCACCCGTCCCCTAATCCTAACCCGTACGCTAACACTAACCCGTACCCTAACACGTACGCTCACCATAAACCGTTGTCGTACCCTAACCTGTACCCTAAACCGTCCCCGTGCCCGTCCCCTAACCCTAACCCTAACCCTAACCCTAACCCTTACCCGAAGCCTTACCCTCACCCGTCACCTAATCCTAACCCGTACGCTAACACTAACCCGTACCCTAACACGTACGCTCACCCTAAACCATTGTCGTACCCTAACCTGTACCCTAAACCGTCCCCGTGCCCGTCCCCTAACCCTAAACCTAACCCTAACCCTAACCCTTACCCGAAGCCTTACCCTCACCCGTCCCCTAATCGTATCCCGTACGCTAACACTAACCCGTACCCTAACACGTACGCTCACCCTAAACCGTTGTCGTACCCTAACCTGTACCCTAAACCGTCCCCGTCCTCTAACCCTAACCCTAACCCTAACCCTAACCCTAACCCTTACCCGAAGCCTTACCCTCACCCGTCCTCTAATCCTAAACCGTACGCTAACACTAACCCATACCCTAACACGTACGCTCACCCTAAACCGTTTTCGTACGCTAACCTGTACCCTAAACCGTCCCCGTCCCCTAACCCTAACCCTAACCCTAACCCTAACCCTAACCCTTACCCGAAGCCTTACCCTCACCCGTCCCCTAATCCTAACCTGTACGCTAACACTAACCCGTACCCTAACACGTACTCTCACCCTAAACCTTTGACGTACCCTAACCTGTACCCTATACCGTCCCCGTCCCCGTCGCCTAACCCTAACCCTAACCCTAACCCTTACCCGAAGCCTTACCCTCACCCGTCCCCTAATCCTAACCCGTACGCTAACACGAAACCGTACCCTAACACGTACGCTCACCCTAAACCGTTGTCGTACCTTAAACTGTACCCTAAACCGTCCCCGTCCCCTAACCCTAAACCGAACCCTAACCCTAACCCTAACCCTTACCCGAAGCCTTACCCTCACCCGTCCCCTAATCCTAACCTGTACGCTAACACTAACCATTACCTTAACACGTACGCTCACCCTAAACCGTTGTCGTACCCTAACCTGTACCCTAAACCGTCCCAGTCCCCGTCCCCTAACCCTAACCCTAACCCTAACCCTAACCCTTACCCGAAGCCTTACCCTCACCCGTCCCCTAATCCTAAACCGTACGCTAACACTAACCCATACCCTAACACGTACGCTCACCCTAAACCGTTGTCGTACACTAACCTGTACCCTAAACCGTCCCCGTCCCCTAACCATAACCCTAACTCTAACCCTAACCCTAACACTTACCGGAAGCCGTAAACTCACCCGTCTCCTAGTCCTAACCCGTACGCTAAAACTAACGCGTAACCTAACACGTACGCTCACCCTAAACCGTTGTCGTACCCTAACCTGTACCCTAAACAGTCCCCGTCCCCAAACCCTAACCCTAACCCTAACCCTAACCCTAAACCTTACCCGAAGCCTTACCCTCACCCGTCCCCTAATCTTAAGCAGTACGCTAACACTAACCCGTACCCTAACACGTACGCTCACCCTAAACCATTGTCGTACCCTAACCTGTACCCTAAACCGTCCCCGTCCTCTCACCCTAACCCTAAACCTAACCCTAACCCTAACACTTACCCGAAGCCTTACCCTCACCCGTCCCCTAACCCTAACCCGTACGCGAACACTAACACATACCCTAACACGTACGCTCACCCTAAACCGTTGACGTACCCTAACCTGTACCCTAAACCGTCCCCGTCCCCGTCCACTAACCCTAACCCTAACCCTAACCCTTACCCGAAGCCTTACCCTCACCCGTCCCCTAATCCTAACCCGTACGCTAACACTAACCCGTACCCTAACACGTACGCTCACCCTAAACCGTTGTCGTACCCTAACCTGTACCCTAAACCGTCCCCGTCCCCTAACCCTAACCCTAACCCAACCCTAACCCTAACCCTTAACCGAAGCCTTACCCTCACCCGTCCCCAAATCCTAACCCGTACGCTAACACTAACCCGTACCCTAACACGTACGCTCACCCTAAACCGTTGTCGTACCCTAACCTGTACCCTAAACCGTCCCCGTCCCCAAACCCTAACCCTAACCCTAACCTTAACCCTAACCCTTACCCGAAGCCTTACCCTCACCCGTCCCCTAATCCTAACCCGTACGCTAACACTAACCCGTACCCTAACACGTACGCTCACCCTAAATCGTTGTCGTACCCTAACTTGTACCCTAACCCGTCCCCGTCCTCTAGCCCTAACCCTAACAGTAACCCTAACCCTAACACTTACCCGAAGCCTTACACTCACCCGTCCCCTAATCCTAACCCGTACACTAACACTAACCCGTACCCTAACATGTACGCTCACCCTAAACCGTTGTCGTACCCTAACCTGTACCCTAAATCGTCCCCGTCCCCTAACCCTAACCCTAACCCTAATCCTAACCGTAACCCTTACCCGAAGCCTTACCCTCACCCGTCCCATAATCCTAACCCGTACTCTAACACTAACCCGTACCCTAAAACATACGCTCACCCTAAACCGTTGTCATACCCTAACCTGTACCCTAAACCGTCCCCGTCCCCTAACCCTAACCCTAACCCTAACCCTAACCCTTACCCGAAGCCTTACACTCACCCATGCCCTAATCCTAACCCGTACGCTAACACTAACCCGTACCCTAACACGTACGCTCACCCTAAACCGTTGACGTACCCTAACCTGTACTCTAAACCGTCCCCGTCCCCGTCCCCTAACCCTAACCCTAACCCTAACCCTTACCCGAAGCCTTACCCTCACCTGTCCCCTAATCCTAACCAGTACGCTAACACTAAACCGTACCCTAACAGGTACGCTCACCCTAAACCGTTGTCGTACCCTAACCTGTACCCTAAACCGTCCCCATCCCCTAACCCTAACCCTAACCCTTACCCGAAGCCTTACCATCACCCGTCCCCTAATCCTAACCCGTACGCTAACAATAACACGTACCCTAACACGTACGCTCACCCTAAACCGTTGTCGTACCCTAACCTGTACCCTAAACCGTCCCCGTCCCCTAACCCTAACCCTAACCCTAACCCTAACCCTTACCTGAAGCCTTACACTCACCCGTCCCCTAATCCTAACCCGTACGCAAACACTAACCCGTACCCTAACACGTACGCTCACCCTAAACCGTTGTCGTACCTTAACCTGTACCCTAAACCGTCCCCGTCCCCTAACCCTAACCATAACCCTAACCCTAACACTAACCCTTTCCCGAAGCCTTACCCTCACCCGTCCCATAATCCTAACCCTTACGCTAAAACTAACCCATACCCTAACACGTACGCTCATCCTAAATCGTTGTCGTACCCTAACCTGTACCCTAAACCGTCCCCGTCCACTAACCCTAACCCTAACCCTAACCCTAACCCTTACCCGAAGCCTTACACTCACCCGTGCCCTAATCCTAACCCGTACGCGAACACTAACCCGTACCCTAACACGTACGCTCACCCTAAACCGTTGTCGTACCCTAACCTGTACCCTAAACCATCCCCATCCCCTAAACCTAAACCTAACCCTAACCCTAACCCTAATCCTTACCCGAAGCCATACCCTCTCCCGTCCCCTAATCCTAACCCGTACGCTAACACTAAACCGTACCTTAACACGTATGCTCAACCTAAACCGTTGTCGTACCCTAACGTGTACCCTAAACCGTCCCCGTCCCCGTCCCCTAACCCTAACCCTAACCCTAACCCTAACCCTTACCCGAAGCCTTACCCTCACCCGTCCCCTAATCCTAACCCGTACGCTAACACTAACGCGTACCCTAACACGTACGCTCACCCTAAACCGTTGTCGTACCCTAACCTGTACCCTAAACCGTCCCCGTCCCTTAACACTAGCCCTAACCCTAACCCTAACCCTAACCCTTACCCGAAGCCTTACCCTCACCCGTCCCCTAATCCTAACCCGTACGCTAACACTAACCCGTACCCTAACACGTACGCTCACACTAAACCGTTGACGTACCCTAACCTGTACCCTAAACCGTCCCCGTCCCCGTCCCCTAACCCTAACCCTAACCCTAACCCTTACCCGAAGCCTTACCCTCACCCGTCCCATAATCCTAACCCGTACGCTAACCCTAACCCATACCCTAACACGTACGCTCACCCTAAACCGTTGTCGTACCCTAACCTGTACCCTAAACCGTCCCCGTCCCCTAACCCTAACCCTAACCCTAACCCTTACCCGAAGCTTTACACTCACCCGTCCCCTAATCCTAACCCGTACGCTAACAATAACCCGTACCCTAACACGTAAGCTCACCCTAAAGCGTTGTCGTACCCTAACCTGTACCCTAAACCGTCCCCGTCCCCGTCCCCTAATCCTAACCCTAACCCTAACCCTAACCCTTACCCGAAGCCTTACCCTCACCCGTACCCTAATCCTAACCCGTACGCTAACACTAACCCGTACCCTAACACGTACGCTCAACCTAAACCGTTGTCGTACCCTAACCTGTACCCTAAACCGTCCCCGTCCCCGTCCCCTAACCCTAACCCTCACCGTAACCCTAACCGTTACCCAAAGCCTTACCCTCACCCGTCCCCTAATCCTAACCCGTACACTAACACTAACCCATACCCTAACACGTACCCTCACCCTAAACCGTTGTCGTACCCTAAACCGTCACCATGCCCGTCCCCTAACCCTAACCCTAACCCTAACCCTAACCCTTTCTCGAAGCCTTTCCCTCACCCGTCCCCTAATCCTAACCCGTACGCTAACACTAACACGTACCCTAACACGTACGCTCACCCTACACCGTTGTCGTACCCTAACCTGTACCCTAAACCGTCGCCGTCCCCTAACACTAACCCTAACCCTAACCCTAGCCCTAACCCTTACCCGAAGCCTTACACTCACCCTTCCCCTAATCCTCACCCGTACGCTAACACTAACCCATACCCTAACACGTACGCTTACCCTAAACCGTTGACGTACCTTAAACTGTACCCTAAACCGTCCCCGTCCCCCAACCCTAACCTTAACCCTAACCCTAACTTTTACCCGAAGCCTTTCCCTCAACCGTCCGCTAAACCTAACCCGTACGCTAACACTAACCCGTACCCTAACACGTACACTCACCCTAAACCGTTGTCGTACCCTAACCTGTACCCTAAACAGTCCCCGTCCCCTAACCCTAACCCTAACCCTAATCCTAACCCTAACCCTAAAACTTACCCGAAGCCTTAGCCTCACCCGTCCCCTAATCCTAACCCGTACGCTAACACTAACCCATACCCTAACACGTACGCTCACCCTAAACCGTTGTCGTACCCTAACCTGTACCCTAAACCATCCCCGGCCCCTAACCCTAACCCTAACACTAACCCTAACCCTAACCCTTACCCGAAGCCTTACCCTCACCCGTCCCCTACTCCTAACCCATACGCTAACACTAACCAGTACCCTAACACGAAAGCGCACCCTAAACCGTTGTCGTACCCTAACCTGTACCCTAAACCGTCCCCGTCCCCGTCCCCTAACCCTAACCCTAACCCTAACCCTTACCCGAAGCCTTACCCTCACCCGTCCCCTAATCCTAACCCGTACGCTAACACTAACCCGTACCCTAACACGTACGCTCACCCTAAACTGTTGACGTACCCTAACCTGTACCCTAAACCGTCCCCGTCCCCGTCCCCTAACCCTAACCCTAACCCTTACCCGAAGCCTTACCATCACCCGTCCCCTAATCCTAACCCGTACGCTAACAATAACACGTACCCTAACACGTACGCTCACCCTAAACCGTTGTCGTACCCTAACCTGTACCCTAAACCGTCCCCGTCCCCTAACCCTAACCCTAACCCTAACCCTAACCCTTACCTGAAGCCTTACACTCACCCGTCCCCTAATCCTAACCCGTACGCAAACACTAACCCGTACCCTAACACGTACGCTCACCCTAAACCGTTGTCGTACCTTAACCTGTACCCTAAACCGTCCCCGTCCCCTAACCCTAACCATAACCCTAACCCTAACACTAACCCTTTCCCGAAGCCTTACCCTCACCCGTCCCATAATCCTAACCCTTACGCTAAAACTAACCCATACCCTAACACGTACGCTCATCCTAAATCGTTGTCGTACCCTAACCTGTACCCTAAACCGTCCCCGTCCACTAACCCTAACCCTAACCCTAACCCTAACCCTTACCCGAAGCCTTACACTCACCCGTGCCCTAATCCTAACCCGTACGCGAACACTAACCCGTACCCTAACACGTACGCTCACCCTAAACCGTTGTCGTACCCTAACCTGTACCCTAAACCATCCCCATCCCCTAAACCTAAACCTAACCCTAACCCTAACCCTAATCCTTACCCGAAGCCATACCCTCTCCCGTCCCCTAATCCTAACCCGTACGCTAACACTAAACCGTACCTTAACACGTATGCTCAACCTAAACCGTTGTCGTACCCTAACGTGTACCCTAAACCGTCCCCGTCCCCGTCCCCTAACCCTAACCCTAACCCTAACCCTAACCCTTACCCGAAGCCTTACCCTCACCCGTCCCCTAATCCTAACCCGTACGCTAACACTAACGCGTACCCTAACACGTACGCTCACCCTAAACCGTTGTCGTACCCTAACCTGTACCCTAAACCGTCCCCGTCCCCTAACCCTAGCCCTAACCCTAACCCTAACCCTAACCCTTACCCGAAGCCTTACCCTCACCCGTCCCCTAATCCTAACCCGTACGCTAACACTAACCCGTACCCTAACACGTACGCTCACACTAAACCGTTGACGTACCCTAACCTGTACCCTAAACCGTCCCCGTCCCCGTCCCCTAACCCTAACCCTAACCCTAACCCTTACCCGAAGCCTTACCCTCACCCGTCCCATAATCCTAACCCGTACGCTAACCCTAACCCATACCCTAACACGTACGCTCACCCTAAACCGTTGTCGTACCCTAACCTGTACCCTAAACCGTCCCCGTCCCCTAACCCTAACCCTAACCCTAACCCTTACCCGAAGCTTTACACTCACCCGTCCCCTAATCCTAACCCGTACGCTAACAATAACCCGTACCCTAACACGTAAGCTCACCCTAAAGCGTTGTCGTACCCTAACCTGTACCCTAAACCGTCCCCGTCCCCGTCCCCTAATCCTAACCCTAACCCTAACCCTAACCCTTACCCGAAGCCTTACCCTCACCCGTACCCTAATCCTAACCCGTACGCTAACACTAACCCGTACCCTAACACGTACGCTCAACCTAAACCGTTGTCGTACCCTAACCTGTACCCTAAACCGTCCCCGTCCCCGTCCCCTAACCCTAACCCTCACCGTAACCCTAACCGTTACCCAAAGCCTTACCCTCACCCGTCCCCTAATCCTAACCCGTACACTAACACTAACCCATACCCTAACACGTACCCTCACCCTAAACCGTTGTCGTACCCTAAACCGTCACCATGCCCGTCCCCTAACCCTAACCCTAACCCTAACCCTAACCCTTTCTCGAAGCCTTTCCCTCACCCGTCCCCTAATCCTAACCCGTACGCTAACACTAACACGTACCCTAACACGTACGCTCACCCTACACCGTTGTCGTACCCTAACCTGTACCCTAAACCGTCGCCGTCCCCTAACACTAACCCTAACCCTAACCCTAGCCCTAACCCTTACCCGAAGCCTTACACTCACCCTTCCCCTAATCCTCACCCGTACGCTAACACTAACCCATACCCTAACACGTACGCTTACCCTAAACCGTTGACGTACCTTAAACTGTACCCTAAACCGTCCCCGTCCCCCAACCCTAACCTTAACCCTAACCCTAACTTTTACCCGAAGCCTTTCCCTCAACCGTCCGCTAAACCTAACCCGTACGCTAACACTAACCCGTACCCTAACACGTACACTCACCCTAAACCGTTGTCGTACCCTAACCTGTACCCTAAACAGTCCCCGTCCCCTAACCCTAACCCTAACCCTAATCCTAACCCTAACCCTAAAACTTACCCGAAGCCTTAGCCTCACCCGTCCCCTAATCCTAACCCGTACGCTAACACTAACCCATACCCTAACACGTACGCTCACCCTAAACCGTTGTCGTACCCTAACCTGTACCCTAAACCATCCCCGGCCCCTAACCCTAACCCTAACACTAACCCTAACCCTAACCCTTACCCGAAGCCTTACCCTCACCCGTCCCCTACTCCTAACCCATACGCTAACACTAACCAGTACCCTAACACGAAAGCGCACCCTAAACCGTTGTCGTACCCTAACCTGTACCCTAAACCGTCCCCGTCCCCGTCCCCTAACCCTAACCCTAACCCTAACCCTTACCCGAAGCCTTACCCTCACCCGTCCCCTAATCCTAACCCGTACGCTAACACTAACCCGTACCCTAACACGTACGCTCACCCTAAACTGTTGACGTACCCTAACCTGTACCCTAAACCGTCCCCGTCCCCGTCCCCTAACCCTAACCCTAAACCTAACCCTAAACTTTACCCGAAGCCTCACCCTCACAAATCCCCTAATCGTAACCCGTACGCTAACACTAACCCGTACCCTAACACATACGCTCACCCTAAACCGTTGTCGTACACTGACCTGTACCCTAAACCGTCCCCGTCCCCTTTCCCTAACCCTAACCCTAACACTAACCCTAACTCTTACCCGAAGCCTTACCCTCACCCGTCCCCTAATCCTAAACCGTATGCTAACACTAACCCGTACCCTAACACGTACGCTCACCCTAAACCGTTGTCGTACCCTAACCTGTACCCTAAACCATCCCCGTCCCCTAACCCTAACCCTAACCCTAACCCTAACCCTTACCCGAAGCCTTACACTCACACGTCCCCTAATCCTAACCCGTACGCTAACACTAAACCGTACCCTAACACGTACGCTCACCCTAAACCCTTGTCGTACCCTAACCTGTACCCTAAACCGTCCCCGTCCCCTAATCCTAACCCTAACCCTAACCCTAACTTTTACCCGAAGCCTTACCCTCAACCGTCCCCTAATCCTAACCCGTACGCTAACACTAACCCGTACCCTAACACGTACGCTCACCCTAAACACTTGCCGTACTCTGACCTGTACCCTAAACCGTCCCCGTCCCCGTCCCCTAACCCTAACCCTAACACTAACCCTAACCCTTACCCGAAGCCTTACCCTCACCCGTCCCCTAATCCTAAACCGTACGCTAACACTAACCCGTACCCTAACACGTACGCTCACCCTAAACCGTTGTCGTACCCTAACCTGTACCCTAAACCGTCCCCGTCCCCGTCCCCTAACCCTAACCCTAACACTAACCCTAACCTTTACCCGAAGCCTTACCCTCACCCGTCCCATACTCCTAACCCGTACGCTAACACTAACCTGTACCCTAACACGTACGCTCACCCTAAACCGTTGTCGTACCCTAACCTGTACCCTAAACCGTCCCCGTCCCCGTCCCCGTCCCCTAACCCTAACCCTAACCCGAAACCTAACCCTAACCCTTACCCGAAGCCTTACACTCACCCGTCCCCTGATCCTCACCCATACGCTATCTCTAACCCGTACCCTAACACGTACGCTCACCGTAAACTTTGTCGTCCCCTAACCTGTACCCTAAACCGTCCCAGTCCCCGTCCCCTAACCCTAACCCTAACCCTAACCCTTACCCGAACCCTTACCCTCACCCGTCCCCTAATCCTAACCCGTACGCTAACACTAACCCGTACCCTAACACGTACGCTCACCCTAAACCTTTCTCGTACCCTAACCTGTACCCTTAACCATCCCCGTCCCCGTCCCCTAACCCTAACCCTAACCCTAACCCTAACCCTTACCCGAAGCATTATCTCACCCGTCCCCTAATCCTAACCCGTGCGCTAACACTAACCCGCTCACTAACACGTACGCTCACCCTAAACTCTTGTTGTACCCTAAACTGTACCCTAAACCGTCCCCGTCCCTTAACCCTAACCCTAAACCTAACCCTAATCCTAAACCTTACCCGAAGCCTTACCCTCACCCGTCCCCTAATCCTAACCCGTACGCTAACACTAACCCGTACCCTAACACGTACGCTCACCTTAAACTGTTGACGTACCCTAACCTGTACCCTAAACCGTCCCCGTCCCCGTCCCCTAACACTAACCCTAAACCTAACCCTAACCCTTACCCGAAGCCTTACCCTCACCCGTCTCCTAATCCTAACCAGTACGCTAACACTAACGCGTACCCTAACACGTACGCTCACCCTAAACTGTTGTCATGCCCTGACCTGTACCCTAAACCGTCCCCGTACCCTAACCCTAACCCTAACCCTAACACTAACCCTAACCCTTACCCGAAGCCTTACCCTCACCCGTCCCCTAATCCTAAATCGTATGCTAACACTAACCCGTACCCTAACACGTACGCTCACCCTAAACCGTTGTCGTACCCTAACCTGTACCCTAAACCGTCCCCGTCCCCGTCCCCTAACCCTAACCCTAACCCTAACCCTAACGCTTACCCGAAGCCTTACCCTCACCCGTCCCCTAATCCTAACCCGTACGCTAACACTAACCTGTACCCTAACACGTACGCTCACCCTAAACCGTTGTCGTACACTAACCTGTACCCTAAACCGTCCCCGTCCCCGTCCCCTAACCCTAACCCTAACCCTAACCCTAACCCTTACCCGAAACCTTACCCTCACCCGTCCCCTAATCCTAACCCGTACGCTAACACTAACCCGTACCCTAACACGTACGCTCACCATAAACCGTTGTCGTACCCTAACCTGTACCCTAAACCGTCCCTGTCCCCGTCCCCTAACCCTAACCCTAACCCTAACACTAACCCTAACCTTTACCCGAAGCCTTACCCTCACCCGTCCCATAATCCTAACCCGTACGCTAACACTAACCCGTATTCTAACACGTATGCTCACCGTAAACCGTTGTCGTACCCTAACCTGTACCCTAAACCGTCCCCGTCCCCGTCCCCGTCCCCTAACCCTAACCCTAACCCGAAACCTAACCCTAACCCTTACCCGAAGACTTAACCCACACCCGTCCCCTAATCCTAACCCGTACGCTAACACTAACCCGTACCCTAACACGTACCCTCACCCTAAACAGTTGTCGTACCCTAAACTGTACCCTAAACCGTCCCCGTCCCCTAACCCTAACCCTAACCCTAACCCTAACCCTAACCCTTACCCGAAGCCTTACCCTCACCCGTCCCCTAATCCTAACCCGTACGCTAACACTAACCCGTACCCTAACACGTACGCTCACCCTAAACCGTTGACGTACCCTAAACTGTACCCTAAACCGTCCCCGTCCCCTAACCCTAACCCTAACCCTAACCCTTACCCGAAGCCTTACCCTCACCCTTCCCCTAATCCTCACCCATACGCTAACACTTACCCATACCCTAACACTTACGCTCACCCTAAACCTTTGTCGTACCCTAACGTGTACCCTAAACCGTCCCCGTCCCCTAAACCTAACCCTAACCCTAACCCTAACCCTTACCCGAAGCCATACCCTCACCCGTTCCCTAATCCTAACCCGTACGCTAACACTAAACCGTACCCTAACACGTACGCTCACCCTAAACCGTTGTCGTACCCTAACCTGTACCCTAAACCGTCCCCGTCCCCGTCCCCGTCCCCTAACCCTAACCCTAACCCTAAACCTAACCCTAACCCTTACCCGAAGCCTTACCCTCACCCGTCCCCTAATCCTAACCCGTACGCTAACACTAACCCGTACCCTAACACGTACGCTCACCCTAAATCGTTGTCGTACCCTAACCTGTACCCTAAACCGTCCCCGTCCCCTAACTCTATTCCTAAACCTAACCCTAACCCTAACACTTACCCGAAGCCTTACCCTCACCCGTCCCCTAATCCTAACCCGTACGCTAACACTAACCCGTACCCTAACACGTACGCTCATCCTAAACCGTTGTCGTAGACTAACCTGTACCCTAAACCGTCACCGTCCCCTAACCCTAACCCTAACCCTAACCCAAACACTTACCCGAAGCCTTACCATCACCCGTCCCCTAATCCTAACCCGTACGCTAACACTAACCCGTACCCTAACACGTACGCTCACCCTAAATCGTTGTCGTACCCTAACCTGTACCCTAAACCGTCCCCGTCCCCTAACCCTAACCCTAACCCTAACCCTATACCTAACACTTACCCGAAGCCTTACCCTCACCCGTCCGCAAATCCTAACCCGTACGCTAACACTAACCCGTACCCTAACACGTACGCTCACCCTAAACCGTTGTCGTACCCTAACCTGTACCCTAAACCGTCCCCGTGACCGTCGCCTAACCCTAACCCTAACCCTTACCCGAAGCCTTACACTCACCCGTCCCCTAATCCTAACCCGTACGCTAACACTAAACCCTACCCTAACACGTACGCTCACCCTAAACCGTTGTCGTACCGTAACCTGTACCCTAAACCATTCCCGTCCCCTAACCCTAACCCTAACCCTAACCCTAACCCTAACCCTTACCCGAAGCCTTACCCTCACCCGTCCCCTAATCCTAACCCGTACGCTAACACTAACCCGTACCCTAACACGTACGCTCACCATAAACCGTTGTCGTACCCTTACCTGTACCCTAAACCATCCCCGTCCCCTAACTCTAACCCTAACCCTAACCCTAACCCTAACCCTTACCCGAAGCCTTACCCTCACCCGTCCCCTAATCCTAACCCGTACGCTAACACTAACCCGTACCCTAACACGTACGCTCACCCTAAACCGTTGTCGTACCCTAACCTGTACCCTAAACCGTCCCCGTCCCCGTCCCCTAACCCTAACCCTAACCCTAACCCTTACCCGAAGCCTTACCCTCACCCGTCCCCTAATCCTAACCCGTACGCTAACACTAACCCGTACCCTAACACGTACGCTCACCCTAAACCGTTGTCGTGCCCTAACCTGTACCCTAAACCATCCCCGTCCCCTAACCCTAACCCTAACCCTAACCCTAACCCTAACCCTTACCCGGAGCATTACCCTCACCCGTCCCCTAATCCTAACCCGTGCGCTAACACTAACCCGCTCCCTAACACGTACGCTCACCCTAAACTCTTGTTGTACCCTAAACTGTACCCTAAACCGTCCCCGTCCCTTAACCCTAACCCTAAACCTAACCCTAAACCTAAACCTTACCCGAAGCCTTACCCTCACCCGTCCCCTAATCCTAACCCGTACGCTAACACTAACCCGTACCCTAACACGTACGCTCACCCTAAACCGTTGTCGTGCCCTGACCTGTACCCTAAACCGTCCCCGTCCCCTAAGCGTAACCCTAACCCTAACACTAACCCTAACCCTTACCCGAAGCCTTACCCTCACCCGTCCCCTAATCCTAAACCGTATGCTAACACTAACGCGTACCCTAACACGTACGCTCACCCTAAAACGTTGTCGTACCCTAACCTGTACCCTAAACCGTCCCCGTCCCCTAACGCTAACCCTAACCCTAACGCTTACCCGAAGCCTTACCCTCACCAGTCCCCTAATCCTAACCCGTACGCTAACACTAACCTGTACCCTAACACGTACGCTCACCCTAAACCGTTGTCGTACCCTAACCTGTACCCTAAACCGTCCCCGTCCCCGTCCCCTAACCCTAACCCTAACCCTAACCCTTACCCGAAGCCTTACCCTCACCCGTCCCTTAATCCTAACCCGTACGCTAACACTAAACCGTACCCTAAAACGTACGCTCACCATAAACCGTTGTCGTACCCTAACCTGTACCCTAAACCGTCCCTGTCCCCGTCCCCTAACCCTAACCCTAACCCTTACACTAACCCTAACCCTTACCCGAAGCCTTACCCTCACCCGTCCCCTAATCCTAACCCGTACGCTAACACGAACCCGTACCCTAACACGTACGCTTACCCTAAACCGTTGTCGTACCCTAACCTGTACCCTAAACCGTCCCCGTCCTCTAACCCTAACCCTAACCCTAACCCCAACCCTAACCCTTACCCGAAGCCTTACCCTCACCCGTCCCCTAATCCTAACCCGTACGCTAACACTAACCCGTACCCTAACACGTAAGCTCACCCTAAACCGTTGTCGTACCCTTACCTGTACCCTAAACCGTCCCCGTCCCCGTCCCCTATACCTAACCCTAACCCTAACCCTTACCCGAAGCCTTACCCTCACCCGACCCCTAATCCTAACCCGTACGCCAACACTAATCCGTACCCTAACACGTACGCTCACCCTAAACCGTTGTCGTACACTAACCTGTACCCTAAACCGTCCCCGTCCCCGTCCCCTAACCCTAACCCTAACCCTAACCCTAACCCTTACCCGAAGCCTTACTTTCACCAGTCCCCTAATCCTAACCTGTACGCTAACACTAACCTGTACCCTAACACGTACGCTCACCCTAAACCGTTGTCGTACACTAACATGTACCCTAAACCGTCCCCGTCCCCGTCCCCTAACCCTAACCCTAACCCTAATCCTTACCCGAAGCCTTACCCTCACCCGTCCCCTAATCCTAACCCGTACGCTAACACTAACCCGTACCCTAAGACGTACGCTCACCATAAACCGTTGTCGTACTCTAACCTGTACCCTAAACCGTCCCTGTCCCCGTCCCCTAACCCTAACCCTAACCCTAACTTTAACCCTAACCCTTACCCGAAGCCTTACCCTCACCCGTCCCCTAATCCTAACCCGTACGCTAACACTAACCCTTACCCTAACACGTACGCTCACCCTAAACCGTTGTCGTACCCTTATCTGTACCCTAAACCGTCCCCGTCCCCTAACTTTAACCCTAACCCTAACCCTAAGCTAACCCTAACCCTTACGCGAAGCCTTACCCTCACCCGTCCCCTAATCCTAACACGTACGGTAACACTAACCCGTACCCTAACACGTAAGCTCACACTAAACCGTTGTCGTACCCTAACCTGTACCCTAAACCGTCCCCGTCCCCGTCCCCTAACCCTAACCCTAACCCTAACCCTTACCCCAAGCCTTACCCTCACCCGTCCCCTAATCCTAACCCGTACGCCAACACTAACCCATAGCCTAACACGTATGCTCACCCTAAACCGTTGTCGTACACTAACCTGTACCCTAAACCGTCCCCGTCCCCTAACCCGAACCCTAACCCTAACCCTAACCCTTACCCGAAGCCTTACCCTCACCCGTCCCCTAATCCTAAACCGTACCCTAACACTAACCCGTACCCTAACACGTACGCTCACCTTAAACCGTTGTCGTACCCTAACCTGTACCCTAAACCGTCCCTGTCCCCTAACCCTAACCCTAACCCTAACCCTAACCCTAACACTTACCCGAAGCCTTACCCTCACCCGTCCCCTAATCCTAACCCGTACGCTAAAAATAACCCATACCCTAACACGTACGCTCACCCTAAACCGTTTTCGTACCCTAACCTATACCCTAAACCGTCCCCGTCCCCTAACCCTAACCCTAACCCTAACCCTTACCCGAAGCCTTACCCTCACCCATCCCATAATCCTAACCCGTACGCTAACACTAACCCGTACCCTAACACGTACGCTCACCCTAAATCGTTGTCGTACACTAACCTGTACCCTAAACCGTCCCCGTCCCCGTCCCCTAACCCTAACCCTAACCCTTACCCGAAGCCTTACCCTCATCCGTCCCCTAATCCTAACCCGTACGCTAAAACTAACCCGTACCCTAACACGTACGCTCACCATAAACCGTTGTCGTACCCTAACCTGTACCCTAAACCGTCACCGTCCCCTAACCCTAACCCTAACCCTAAACCTAACCCTAACCCTTACCCGAAGCCTTACCCTCACCCTTCCCCTAATCCTAACCCGTACGCTAACACTAACCCGTACCCTAACACGTACGCTCACCCTAAACCGTTGTCGTACCCTAACCTGTACCCTAAGCCGTCCCCGTCCCCTAACCCTAACCCTAACCCTATCCCTAACCCTAACACTTACCTGAAGCCTTACCCTCACCCGTCCCCTAATCCTAACCCGTACGCTAACACTAACCCGTACCCTAACACGTGCGCTCACCCTAAACCGTTGTCGTACCCTAACCTGTACCCTAAACCGTCCCCGTCTCCTAACCCTAACCCTAACCCTAACCCTTACCCGAAGCCTTACCCTCACCCGTCCCCTAATCCTAACCCGTACGCTAACACTAACCCGCTTCCTAACACGTACGCTCACCCTAAACTGTTGTTGTACACTAAACTGTACCCTAAACCGTCCCCGTCCCTTAATCCTAACCCTAAACGTAACCCTAATCCTAACCCTTACCCGAAGCCTTACCCTCACCCGTCCCCTAATCCTAACCCGTATGCTAACACTAACCCGTACCCTAACACGTACGCTCACCCTAAACTGTTGACGTACCCTAACCTGTACCCTAAACCGTCCCCGTCCCCGTCCCCTAACCCTAACTCTAAACCTAACCCTAACCCTTTCCCGAAGCCTTACCCTCACCCGTCCCTTAATCCTAACCCGTACACTAACACTAACCCGTACCCTAACAGGTACGCTCACCCTAAACCGTTATCGTAACCTGACCTGTACCCTAAACCGTCCCCGTCCCCTAACCCTAACCCTAACCCTAAAACTAACACTAACCCTTACCTGAAGCCTTACCCTCACCCGTCCCCTAATCCTAACCCGTACGCTAACACTAACCTGTACCCTAACACGTACGCTCACCCTAAACCGTTGTCGTACACTAACCTGTACCCTCAACCGTCCCCGTCCCCGTCCCCGTCCCCTAACCCTAATCCTAACCCTTACCCGAAGCCTTAAACTCACCCGTCCCCTAATCCTAACCCGTACGCTAACACTAACCCGTACCCTAACACGTACGCTCACCCTAAACCGTTGTCGTACCCTAACCTGTACCCTAAACCGTCCCCGTCCCCTAACCCTAACCCTAACCCTAACCCTAACCCTAACGCTTACCCGAAGCCTTACCCTCACCCGTCCCCTAATCCTAACCCGTACGCTAACACTAACCTGTACCCTAACACGTACGCTCACCCTAAACCGTTGTCGTACACTAACCTGTACCCTAAGCCGTCCCCGTCCCCGCCCCCGTCCCCTAACCCTAACCCTAACCCTTACCCGAAGCCTTACACTCACCCGTCCCCTAATCCTAACCCGTACGCTAACACTAACCCGTACCCTAAAACGTACGCTCACCATAAACCGTTGTCGTACCCTAACCTGTACCCTAAACCGTCCCTGTCCCCGTCCCCTAACCCTAACCCTAACCCTAACACTAACCCTAACCCTTACCCGAAGCCTTACCCTCACCCGTCCCCTAATCCTAAACCGTACGCCAACACTAACCCTTAGCCTAACACGTACGCTCACCCTAAAACGTTGTCGTACACTAACCTGTACCCTAAACCGTCCCCGTCCCCGTCCCCTAACCCTAACCCTAACCCTTACTCGAAGCCTTACCCTGACCCGTCCCCTAATCCTAAACCGTACGCCAACACTAACCCTTACCCTAACACGTACACTCACCCTAAACCGTTGTCGTACACTAACCTGTACCCTAAACCGTCCCCGTCTCCTAACCCGAACCCTAACCCTAACCCTATCCCTTACCCGAATCCTTACCCTCACCCGTCCCCTAATCCTAAACCGTACCCTAACACTAACCCGTACCCTAACATGTACGCTCACCTAAAACCGTTGTCGTACCCTAACCTGTACCCTAAACCGTCCCTGTCCCCTAACCCTAACCCTAACCCTAAACCTAACCCTAACCCTTACCCGAAGCCTTACCCTCACCCGTCCCCTAATCCTAACCCGTACGCTAACACTAACCCGTACCCTAACACGTACGCTCACCCTAAACCGTTGTCGTACCCTATCCTGTACCCGAAACCGTCCCCGTCCCCTAACCCTAACCCTAACCCTAACCCTAACCCTAACCCTTACCTGAAGACTTACCCTCACCCGTCCCCTAATCCTAACCCGTACGCTAAAACTAAACCGTACCCTAACACTTACGCTCACCATAAACCGTTGTCGTACCCTAACCTGTACCCTAAACCGTCACCGTCCCCTAACCCTAACCCTAACCCTAACCCAACCCTTACCCGAAGCCTTACCCTCACCCGTCCCCTAATCCTAACCCGTACGCTAACACTAACCTGTACCCTAACACGTACGCTCACCCTAAACCGTTGTCGTACACTAAACTGTACCCTAAACCGTCCCCGTCCCCATTCCCTAACCCTAAACCTAACCCTAACCCTAACCCTTACCCGAAGCCTTACCCTCACCCGACCCCTAATCCTAACCCGTACGCTAACACTAACCCGTACCCTAACACGTACACTCGCCATAAACCGTTGTCGTACCCTAACCTGTACCCTAAACCGTCCCTGTCCCTGTCCCCTAACCCTAACCCTAACCTTAACACTAAACCTAACCCTTACCCGAAGCCTTACCCTCACCCGTCCCCTAATCCTAACCCGTACGCTAACACTAACCCGTACCCTAACACGTACGCTCACCCTAAACCGTTGTCGTAACCTAACCTGTACCCTAAACCGTCCCCGTCCCCTAACCCTAACCCTAACCCTAACATAAACCCTTACCCGAAGCCTTAACCTCACCCGTACGCTAATCCTAACCCGTACGCTAACACTAACCCCTACCCTAACACGTAAGCTCACACTAAACCGTTGTTGTACCCTAACCTGTACCCTAAACCGTCCCCGTCCCCTAACCCTAACCCTAACCCTAACCCTTACCCGAAGCCTTACCCTCACCCGTCCCCTAATCCTAACCCGTACGCCAACACTAACCCGTACCCTAACACGTACGCTCACCCTAAACCGTTGTCGTACACTAACCTGTACCCTAAACCGTCCCCGTCCCCTAACCCGAACCCTAACCCTAATCCTAACCCTTACCCGAAGCCTTACCCTCACCTGTCCCCTAATCCTAAACCGTACCCAAACACTAACCCGTACCCTAACACGTACGCTCACCTTAAACCGTTGTCGTACCCTAACCTGTACCCTAAACCGTCCCTGTCCCCTAACCCTAACCCTAACCCTAACCCTAACCCTTACCCGAAGCCTTACCTTCACCCGTCCCCTAATCCTAACCCGTACGCTAACAATAACCCGTACCCTAACACGTACGCTCACCCTAAACCGTTGTCGTACCCTAACCTATACCCTAAACCGTCCCCGTCCCCGTCCCCTAACCCTAACCCTAACCCTATCCCTAACCCTTACCCGAAGCCTTTCCCTCACCCGTCCCATAATCCTAACCCGTACGCTAACACTAACCCGTACCATAACACGTACGCTCACCCTAAACCGTCGTACCCTAAACTGTACCCTAAACCGTCCCCGTCCCCTAACCCTAACCCTAACACTAAACCTAACCCTAATCCTTACCCGAAGCCTTACACTCACCCGTCCACTAATCCTAACCCGTACGCTAACACTAACCCGTACCCTAACACGTAAGCTCACCCTAAACCGTTGTCGTACCCTAACCTGTACCCTAAACCGTCCCTGTCCCCGTCCCCTAACCCTAACCCTAACCCTAACCCTTACCCGAAGCCTTACCCTCACCCGTCCCCTTATCCTAACCCGTACGCCAACACTAACCCGTACCCTAACACGTACGCTCACCCTAAACCGTTGTCGTACACTAACCTGTACCCTAAACCGTCCCCGTCCCCTAACCCTAACCCTAACCCTAACCCTAACCCTAACCCTTACCCGAAGCCTTACCCTCACCCGTCCCCTAATCCTAACCCATACGCTAACACTAACCCATACCCTAACACGTACCCTCAACCTAAACCATTGTCGTACCCTAACCTGTACCCTAAACCGTCCCCGTCCCCTAACCCTAACCCTAACCCTAACCCTAACACTTACCCGAAGCCTTACCCTCACCCGTCCCCTAATCCTAACCCGTACGCTAACAGTAACCCGTACCCTGACACGTACGCTCACCCTAAACCGTTGTCGTACCCTAACCTGTACCCTAAACCATCCCCGTCCCCTAACCCTAACCCTAACTCTAACCCTTACCCGAAGCCTTACCCTCACCCATCCCTTAATCCTAACCCGTACACCAACACTAACCCATTCCCTAATATGTACGCTCACCCTAAACCGTTGTCGTACCATAACCTGTACCCTAAACCGTCCCTGTACCCGACCCCTAACCCTAACCCTAACCCTAACCCTAACCCTAACCCTTACCCGAAGCCTTACCCTCACCCGTCCCCTAATCCTAACCCGTACGCTAACACTAACACGTACCCTAACACGTACGCTCACCCTAAACCTTTGTCGTACAGTAACCTGTACCCTAAACCGTCCCCGTCCCCGTCCCCTAACCCTAACCCTAACCCTAATCCTAACCCTTACCCGAAGCCTTACCCTCACCCGTCCCCTAATCCTAAACCGTACGCTAACACTAACCCGTACCCTAACACGTACGCTCACCCTAAACCGTTGTCGTACCCTAACTTGTACCCTAAACCGTCCCCGTACCCTAACCATAACCCTAACCCTAACCCTTACCCGAAGCCTTACCCTCACCCGTCTCCTAATCCTAAACCGTACGCTAACACTAACCCGTACCCTAACACGTACGCTCACCCTAAACCGTTGTCATACCCTAACCTGTACCCTAAACCGTCCCCGTCCCCTAACCCTAACCCTAACCCTAACCCTAACCCTTACCCGAAGCCTTACCCTCACCCGTCCCCTAATCCTAACCCATACGCCAACACTAACCCGTACCCTAACACGTACGCTCACCCTAAACCGTTGTCGTACACTAACCTGTACCCTAAACCGTCCCCGTCCCCTAACCCTAACCCTCACCCTAACCCTAACCCTTACCCGAAGCCTTACCCTCACCCATCCCCTAATCCTAAACCGTAGGCTAACACTAACCCGTACCCTAACACGTACGCTCACCCTAAACCGTTGTCGTACCCTAACCTGTACCCTAAACCGTCCCCGTCCCCTAACCCTAACCCTAACCCTAACCCTAACCCTAACACTTACCCGAAGCCTTACACTCACCCGTCCCCTAATCCTAATCCTTACGCTAACACTAACCCGTACCCTAACACGTACGCTCAACCTAAACCGTTGAAGTACACTAACCTGTACCCTAAACCGTCCCTGTCCCCTAACCCTAACCCTAACCCTAACCCTAACCCTTACCCGAAGCCTTACCCTCACCCGTCCCATAATCCTAACCCGTACGCTAACACTAACCCGTACCCTAACACGTACGCTCACCCTAAATCATTGTCGTACCATAACCTGTACCCTAAACCGTCCCCGTCCCCGTCCCCGTCCCCTAACCCTAACCCTAACCCTTACCCGAAGCCTTACCCTCACCCGTCCCATAATCCTAACCCGTACGCTAACACTAACCCGTATACTAACACGTACGCTCACCCGAAACCGTTGTCGTACCCTAACCTGTACCCTAAACCGTCCCCGTTCCCTCACCCTATCCCTAACCCTAACCCTAACCCTAAACCTTAACTGTAGCCTTACCCTCACCTGTCCCCTAATCCTAACCCGTACGCTAACACTAACCCGTACCCTAACACGTACGCTCACCCTAAACCGTTGTCGTACCCTAACCTGTACCGTAAACCGTCCCCGTCCCCGTCCCCGTCCCCTAACCCTAACCCTAACACTAACCCTAACCCGAAGCCTTACCCTCACCCGTCCCCTAATCCTAACCCGTACTCTAACACTAACCCGTACCCTAACACGTATGCTCACCCTAAACCGTTGTCATACCCTAACCTCTACCCTAAACCGTCCCCGTCCCCTAAGCCTAACCCTAACCCTAAACCTAACTCTAACCTTTACCCAAAGCCTTACCCTCACCCATCCCCTAATCCTAAGCCGTACGCTAACACTAACCCCTTACCCTAACACGTACCCTCAACCTAAACCGTTGTCGTACCCTAACCTGTACCCTAAACCGTCCCCGTCCCCATCCCCGTCCCCTAACCCTAACCCTAACCCTTATCCGAAGCGTTACCCTCACCCGTCCCCTAATCCTAACCCGTACGCTAACACTAACCCGTACCCTAACACGTACGCTCACCCTAAACCGTTGTCGTACCCTAACCTGTACCCTAAACCGTCCCCGTCCCCGTCCCCTAACCTTAACCCTAACCCTAACCCTAACCCTAACCCTAACCCTAACCCTTACCCGAAGCCTTACCCTCACCAGTCCCCTAATCCTAAACCGTATGCTAACACTAATCCCTACCCTAACACGTATGCTCACCCTAAACCGTTGTCGTACCCTAACCTGTACCCTAAACTGTCTCCATCCCCTAACCCTAACCCTAACCCTAACCCTAACCGTAACGCTTACCCGAAGCCTTACCCTCACGCGTCCCCTAATCCTAACCCGTACGCTAACACTAACCTGTACCCTAACACGTACGCTCACCCTAAACCGTTGTCGTACACTAACCTGTACCCTAAACCATCCCCGTCCCCGTCCCCGTCCCCTAACTTAACCCTAACCCTAACCCTTACCCGAAGCCTTACCCTCACCCGTCCCCTAATCCTAACCCGTACGCTAACACTAACCCGTACTCTAACACGTACGCTCACCATAAACCGTTGTCGTACCCTAACCTGTACCCTAAACCGTACCCGTCCCCTAACCCTAACCCTAATCCTAACCCTAACCCTAACCGTTACCCGAAGCCTTACTCTCACCCGTCCCCTAATCCTAACCCGTACGCTAACACTAACCCGTACCCTAACACGTAAGCTCACCCTAAACCATTTTCGTACCCTAACCTGTACCCTAAACCGTCCCCGTCCCCGTCCCCGTCCCCTAACCCTAACCCTAACACTTACCCGAAGCCTTACCCTCACCCGTCCCCTAATCCTGACCCGTACGCCAACACTAACCCGTACCCTAACACGTACGCTCACCCTAAACCGTTGTCGTACACTAACCTGTACCCTAAACCGTCCCCGTCCCCTGACCCTAACCCTAACCCTAACCCTAACACTAACCCTTACCCGAAGCCTTACCCTCAGCCGTCCCCTAATCCTAACCCGTACGCTAACACTAACCCGTACCCTAACACGTACCCTCAACCTAAACCATTGTCGTACCCTAACCTGTACCCTAAACCGTCCCCGTCCCCTAACCCTAACCCTAACCCTAACCCTAACACTTACCCGAAGCCTTACCCTCACCCGTCCCCTAATCCTAACCCGTACGCTAACACTAACCCGTACACTGACACGTACGCTCACCCTAAACCGTTGTCGTACCCTAACCTGTACCCTAAACCATCCCCGTCCCCTAACCCTAACCCTAACTCTAACCCTTACCCGAAGCCTTACCCTCACCCATCCCTTAATCCTAACCCGTACACCAACACTAACACATTCCCTAATATGTACGCTCACCCTAAACTGTTGTCGTACCCTAACCTGTACCCTAAACCGTCCCTGTACCCGTCCCCTAACCCTAACCCTAACCCTAACCCTAACACTAACCCTTACCCGAAGCCTTACCCTCACCCGTCCCCTAATCCTAACCCGTACGCTAACACTAACCCGCACCCTAACACGTACGCTCACCCTAAACCGTTGTCGTACACTAACCTGTACCCTAAACCGTCCCCGTCCCCGTCCCCTAACCCTAACCCTAACCCTAACCCTAACCCTTACCCGAAGCCTTACCCTCACCCGTCCCCTAATCCTAACCCGTACGCTAACACTAACCCGTACCTTAACACGTACGCTCACCCTAAACCCTTGTCGTACCCTAACTTGTACCCTAAACCGTCCCCGTACCCTAACCATAACCCTAACCCTAACCCTTACCCGAAGTCTTACCCTCACCCGTCTCCTAATCCTAAACCGTACGCTAACACTAACCCGTACCCTAACACGTACGCTCACCCTAAACCGTTGTCATACCCTAACCTGTACCCTAAACCGTCCCCGTCCCCTAACCCTAACCCTAACCCTAACCCTAACCCTAACCCTTACCCGAAGCCTTACCCTCACCCGTCCCCTAATCCTAACCCGTACGCCAACACTAAACCGTACCCTAACACGTACGCTCACCCTAAACCGTTGTCGTACACTAACCTGTACCCTAAACCGTCCCCGTCCCCTAACCCTAACCCTAACTCTAACCCTTACCCGAAGCCTTACCCTCACCCATCCCCTAATCCTAAACCGTAGGCTAACACTAACCCATACCCTAACACGTACGCTCACCCTAAACCGTTGTCGTACCCTAACCTGTACCCTAAACCGTCCCCGTCCCCTAACCCTAACCCTAACCCTAACCCTAACCCTAACACTTACCCGAAGCCTTACACTCACCCGTCCCCTAATCCTAATCCTTACGCTAACACTAACCCGTACCCTAACACGAACGCTCAACCTAAACCGTTGTCGTACACTAACCTGTACCCTAAACCGTCCCTGTCCCCTAACCCTAACCCTAACCCTAACCCTAACCCTTACCCGAAGCCTTACCCTCACCCGTCCCATAATCCTAACCCGTACGCTAACACTAACCCGTACCCTAACACGTACGCTCACCCTAAATCATTGTCGTACCATAACCTGTACCCTAAACCGTCCCCGTCCCCGTCCCCTAACCCTAACCCTAAACCTAACCCTTACCCGAAGCCTTACCCTCACCCGTCCCATAATCCTAACCCGTACGCTAACACTAACCCGTATACTAACACGTACGCTCACCCGAAACCGTTGTCGTACCCTAACCTGTACCCTAAACCGTCCCCGTTCCCTAACCCTATCCCTAACCCTAACCCTAACCCTAAACCTTAACTGAAGCCTTACCCTCACCCGTCCCCTAATCCTAACCCGTACGCTAACACTAACCCGTACCCTAACACGTACGCTCACCCTAAACCGTTGTCGTACCCTAACCTGTACCATAAACCGTCCCCGTCCCCGTCCCCGTCCCCTAACCCTAACCCTAACCCTAACCCTTACCCGAAGCCTTACCCTCACCCGTCCCCTAATCCTAACCCGTACGCTAACACTAACCCGTATACTAACACGTACGCTCACCCTAAACCGTTGTCATACCCTAACCTCTACCCTAAACCGTCCCCGTCCCCGTCCCCTAACCCTAACCCTAACCCTAACCCTAAACCTAACCTTAACCCTAAACCTTACCCGAAGCCTTACCCTCACCCGTCCCCAATCCTAAACCGTATGCTAACACTAACCCGTACCCTAACACGTACGCTCACCCTAAACCGTTGTCGTACCCTAACCTGTACCCTAAACCGTCCCCATCCCCTAACCCTAACCCTAACCCTAACCCTAACCGTAACGCTTACCCGAAGCCTTACCCTCACGCGTCCCCTAATCCTAACCCGTACGCTAACACTAACCTGTACCCTAACACGTACGCTCACCCTAAACCGTTGTCGTACACTAACCTGTACCCTGAACCATCCCCGTCCCCGTCCCAGTCCCCTAACCTAACCCTAACCCTAACCCTTACCCGAAGCCTTACCCTCACCCGTCCCCTAATCCTAAACCGTACGCTAACACTAACCCGTACCCTAACACGTACGCTCACCATAAACCGTTGTCGTACCCTAACCTGTACCCTAAACGGTACCCGTCCCCTAACCCTAACCCTAATCCTAACCCTAACCCTAACCTTTACCCGAAGCCTTACTCTCACCCGTCCCCTAATCCTAACCCGTACGCTAACACTAACCCGTACCCTAACACGTAAGCTCACCCTAAACCATTTTCGTACCCTAACCTGTACCCTAAACCGTCCCCGTCCCCGTCCCCGTCCCCTAACCCTAACCCTAACACTTACCCGAAGCCTTACCCTCACCCTTCCCCTAATCCTGACCCGTACGCCAACACTAACCCGTACCCTAACACGTACGCTCACCCTAAACAATTGTCGTACACTAACCTGTACCCTGAACCGTCCCCGTCCCCGTCCCCGTCCCCTAACCCTAACCCTAACCCTAACCCTTACCCGAAGACTTACCCTCACACGTCCCCTAATCCTAACCCGTACGCTAACACTAACCCGTACCCTAACACGTACGCTCACCATAAACCGTTGTCGTACCCTAACCTGTACCCTAAACCGTCCCCGTCCCCTAACACTAACCCTAAACCTAACCCTAACCCTTACCCGAAGCCTTACACTCACCCGTCCCATAATCCTCACCCGTACGCTAACTCTAACCCGTACCCTAACACGTACGCTCACCCTAAACCGTTGTCATACCCTAACCTCTACCCTAAACCGTCCCCGTCCCCTAAGCCTAACCCTAACCCTAAACCTAACTCTAACCTTTACCCAAAGCCTTACCCTCACCCATCCCCTAATCCTAAGCCGTACGCTAACACTAACCCCTTACCCTAACACGTACCCTCAACCTAAACCGTTGTCGTACCCTAACCTATACCCTAAACCGTCCCCGTCCCCATCCCCGTCCCCTAACCCTAACCCTAACCCTTATCCGAAGCGTTACCCTCACCCGTCCCCTAATCCTAACCCGTACACTAACACTAACCCGTACCCTAACACGTACGCTCACCCTAAACCGTTGTCGTACCCTAACCTGTACCCTAAACCATCCCCGTCCCCGTCCCCTAACCTTAACCCTAACCCTAACCCTAACCCTAACCCTAACCCTAACCCTTACCCGAAGCCTTACCCTCACCCGTCCCCTAATCCTAAACCGTATGCTAACACTAATCCGTACCCTAACACGTATGCTCACCCTAAACCGTTGTCGTACCCTAACCTGTACCCTAAACTGTCCCCATCCCCTAACCCTAACCCTAACCCTAACCCTAACCGTAACGCTTACCCGAAGCCTTACCCTCACGCGTCCCCTAATCCTAACCCGTACGCTAACACTAACCTGTACCCTAACACGTACGCTCACCCTAAACCGTTGTCGTACACTAACCTGTACCCTAAACCATCCCCGTCCCCGTCCCCGTCCCCTAACTTAACCCTAACCCTAACCCTTACCCGAAGCCTTACCCTCACCCGTCCCCTAATCCTACCCCGTACGCTAACACTAACCCGTACTCTAACACGTACGCTCACCATAAACCGTTGTCGTACCCTAACCTGTACCCTAAACCGTACCCGTCCCCTAAGCCTAACCCTAATCCTAACCCTAACCCTAACCGTTACCCGCAGCCTTACTCTCACCCGTCCCCTAATCCTAACCCGTACGCTAACACTAACCCGTACCCTAACACGTAAGCTCACCCTAAACCATTTTCGTACCCTAACCTGTACCCTAAACCGTCCCCGTCCCCGTCCCCGTCCCCTAACCCTAAGCCTAACACTTACCCGAAGCCTTACCCTCACCCGTCCCCTAATCCTGACCCGTACGCCAACACTAACCCGTACCCTAACACGTACGCTCACCCTAAACCGTTGTCGGACACTAACCTGTACCCTAAACCGTCCCCGTCCCCTAACCCTAACCCTAACCCTAACCCTAACCCTAACCCTTACCCGAAGCCTTACCCTCACCCGTCCCCTAATCCTAACCCGTACGCTAACACTAACCCGTACCCTAACACGTACCCTCAACCTAAACCATTGTCGTACCCTAACCTGTACCCTAAACCGTCCCCGTCCCCTAACCCTAACCCTAACCCTAACCCTAACACTTACCCGAAGCCTTACCCTCACCCGTCCCCTAATCCTAACCCGTACGCTAACACTAACCCGTACCCTGACACGTACGCTCACCCTAAACCGTTGTCGTACCCTAACCTGTACCCTAAACCATCCCCGTCCCCTAACCCTAACCCTAACTCTAACCCTTACCCGAAGCCTTACCCTCACCCATCCCTTAATCCTAACCCGTACACCAACACTAACACATTCCCTAATATGTACGCTCACCCTAAACTGTTGTCGTACCCTAACCTGTACCCTAAACCGTCCCTGTACCCGTCCCCTAACCCTATCCCTAACCCCAACCCTAACCCTAACACTTACCCGAAGCCTTACCCTCACCCATCCCCTAATCCTAACCCGTACGCTAACACTAACCCGTACCCTAACACGTACGCTCATCCTAAACCGTTGTCGTAGACTAACCTGTACCCTAAACCGTCACCGTCCCCTAACCCTAACCCTAACCCTAACCCAAACACTTACCCGAAGCCTTACCATCACCCGTCCCCTAATCCTAACCCGTATGCTAACACTAACCCGTACCCTAACACGTACGCTCACCCTAAATCGTTGTCGTACCCTAACCTGTACCCTAAACCGTCCCCGTCCCCTAACCCTAACCCTAACCCTAACCCTATCCCTAACACTTACCCGAAGCCTTACCCTCACCCGTCCCCAAATCCTAACCCGTACGCTAACACTAACCCGTACCCTAACATGTACGCTCACCCTAAACTGTTGTCGTACCCTAACCTGTACCCTAAACCGTCCCCGTGACCGTCCCCTAACCCTAACCCTAACCCTAACCCTTACCCGAAGCCTTACCCTCACCCGTCCCCTAATCCTAACCCGTACGCTAACACTAACCCGTACCCTAACACATACGCTCACCCTAAACCGTTGTCGTACCCTAACCTGTACCCTAAATCATCCCCGTCCCCTAACCCTAACCCTAACCCTAACCCTAACCCTAACCCTTACCCGAAGCATTACCCTCACCCGTCCCCTAATCCTAACCCGTGCGCTAACACTAACCCGCTCCCTAACACGTACGCTCACCCTAAACTCTTGTTGTACCCTAAACTGTACCCTAAACCGTCCCCGTCCCTTAACCCTAACCCTAAACCTAACCCTAAACCTAAAACTTACCCGAAGCCTTACCCTCACCCGTCCCCTAATCCTAACCCGTACGCTAACACTAACCCGTACCCTAACACGTACGCTCACCCTAAATCGTTGTCGTGCCCTGACCTGTACCCTAAACCGTCCCCGTCCCCTAACCCTAACCCTAACCCTAACACTAACCCTAACCCTTACCCGAAGCCTTACCCTCACCCGTCCCCTAATCCTAAACCGTATGCTAACACTAACGCGTACCCTAACACGTACGCTCACCCTAAAACGTTGTCGTACCCTAACCTGTACCCTAAACCGTCCCCGTCCCCTAACCCTAACCCTAACCCTAACGCTTACCCGAAGCCTTACCCTCACCCGTCCCCTAATCCTAACCCGTACGCTAACACTAACCTGTACCCTAACACGTAGGCTCACCCTAAACCGTTGTCGTACACTAACCTGTACCCTAAACCGTCCCCGTCCCCGTCCCCTAACCCTAACCCTAACCCTAACCTTACCCGAAGCCTTACCCTCACCCGTCCCCTAATCCTAACCCGTACGCTAACACTAAACCGTACCCTAAAACGTACGCTCACCATAAACCGTTGTCGTACCCTAACCTGTACCCTAAACCGTCCCTGTCCCCATCCCCTAACCCTAACCCTAACCCTTACACTAACCCTAACCCTTACCCGAAGCCTTACCCTCACCCGTCCCCTAATCCTAACCCGTACGCTAACACGAACCCGTACCCTAACACGTACGCTTACCCTAAACCGTTGTCGTACCCTAACCTGTACCCTAAACCGTCCCCGTCCTCTAACCCTAACCCTAACCCTAACCCCAACCCTAACCCTTACCCGAAGCCTTACCCTCACCCGTCCCCTAATCCTAACCCGTACGCCAACACTAATCCGTACCCTAACACGTACGCTCACCCTAAACCGTTGTCGTACACTAACCTGTACCCTAAACCGTCCCCGTCCCCTAACCCTAACCCTAACCCTAACCCTAACCCTTACCCGAAGCCTTACTTTCACCAGTCCCCTAATCCTAACCTGTACGCTAACACTAACCTGTACCCTAACACGTACGCTCACCCTAAACCATTGTCGTACACTAACCTGTACCCTAAACCGTCCCCGTCCCCGTCCCCGTCCCCTAACCCTAACCCTAACCCTAATCCTTACCCGAAACCTTACCCTCACCCGTCCCCTAATCCTAACCCGTACGCTAACACTAACCCGTACTCTAAGACGTACGCTCACCATAAACCGTTGTCGTACCCTAACCTGTACCCTAAACCGTCCCTGTCCCCGTCCCCTAACCCTAACCCTAACCCTAACTTTAACCCTAACCCTTACCCGAAGCCTTACCCTCACCCGTCCCCTAATCCTAACCCGTACGCTAACACTAACACTTACCCTAACACGTACGCTCACCCTAAACCGTTGTCGTACTCTAACCTGTACCCTAAACCGTCCCCGTCCCCTAACCCTAACCCTAACCCTAACCCTAACACTAACCCTAACCCTTACGCAAAGCCTTACCCTCAGCCGTCCCCTAATCCTAACCCGTACGCCAACACTAACCCATAGCCTAACACGTATGCTCACCCTAAACCGTTGTCGTGCACTAACCTGTACCCTAAACCGTCCCCGTCCCCTATCCCGAACCCTAACCCTAACCCTAACCCTTACCCGAAGCCTTACCCTCACCCGTCCCCTAATCCTAAACCGTACCCTAACACTAACCCGTACCCTAACACGTACGCTCACCTTAAACCGTTGTCGTACCCTAACCTGTACCCTAAACCGTCCCTGTCCCCTAACCCTAACCCTAACCCTAACCCTAACCCTAACACTTACCCGAAGCCTTACTCTCACCCGTCCCCTAATCCTAACCCGTACGCTAAAAATAACCCGTACCCTAACACGTACGCTCACCCTAAACCGTTTTCGTACCCTAACCTATACCCTAAACCGTCCCCGTCCCCTAACCCTAACCCTAACCCTAACCCTTACCCGAAGCCTTACCCTCACCCGTCCCCTAATCCTAACCCGTACGCTAACACTAACCCGTACCATAACACGTACGCTCACCCTAAATCGTTGTCGTACACTAACCTGTACCCTAAACCGTCCCCGTCCCCGTCTCCTAACCCTAACCCTAAACCTAACCCTTACCCGACGCCTTACCCTCACCCGTCCCCTAATCCTAACCCGTACGCTAAAACTAACCCGTACCCTAACACGTACGCTCACCATAAACCGTTGTCGTACCCTAACCTGTACCCTAAACCGTCACCGTCCCCTAACTCTAACCCTAACCCTAAACCTAACCCTAACCCTTACCCGAAGCCTTACCCTCACCCTTCCCCTAATCCTAACCCGTACGCTAACACTAACCCGTACCCTAACACGTACGCTCACCCTAAACCGTTGTCGTACCCTAACCTGTACCCTAAACCGTCCCCGTCCCCTAACCCTAACCCTAACCCTATCCCTAACCCTAACACTTACCCGAAGCCTTACCCTCACCCGTCCCCTAATCCTAACCCGTACGCTAACACTAACCCGTACCCTAACACGTACGCTCACCCTAAACCGTTGTCGTACCCTAACCTGTACCCTAAACCGTCCCCGTCTCCTAATCCTAACCCTAACCCTAACCCTTACCCGAAGCCTTACCCTCACCCGTCCCCTAATCCTAACCCATACGCTAACACTATCCCGCTTCCTAACACGTACGCTCACCCTAAACTGTTGTTGTACACTAAACTGTACCCTAAACCGTCCCCGTCCCTTAATCCTAACCCTAAACGTAACCCTAATCCTAACCCTTACCCGAAGCCTTACCCTCACCCGTCCCCTAATCCTAACCCGTACGCTAACACTAACCCGTACCCTAACACGTACGCTCACCCTAAACTGTTGACGTACCCTAACCTGTACCCTAAACCGTCCCCGTCCCCGTCCCCTAACCCTAACTCTAAACCTAACCCTAACCCTTTCCCGAAGCCTTACTCTCACCCGTCCCCTAATCCTAACCCATACACTAACACTAACCCGTACCCTAACACGTACGCTCACCCTAAACCGTTGTCGTAACCTGACCTGTACCCTAAACCGTCCCCGTCCCCTAACCCTAACCCTAACCCTAACACTAACCCTAACCCTTACCCGAGGCCTTACCCTCACCCGTCCCCTAATCCTAAACCGTGTGCTAACACTAACCCGTACCCTAACACGTACGCTCACCCTAAACCTTTGTCGTACCCTAACCTGTACCCTAAACCGTCCCCGTCCCCTAACCCTAACCCTAACCCTAACCCTAACCCTAACGCTTACCCGAAGCCTTACCCTCACCCGTCCCCTAATCCTAACCCGTACGCTAACACTAACCTGTACCCTAACACGTACGCTCACCCTAAACCGTTGTCGTACACTAACCTGTACCCTAAACCGTCCCCGTCCCCGTCTCCGTCCCCTAACCCTAACCCTAACCCTTACCCGAAGCCTTACACTCACCCGTCCCCTAAACCTAACCCGTACGCTAACACTAACCCGTACCCTAAAACGTACGCTCACCATAAACCGTTGTCGTACCCTAACCTGTACACTAAACCGTCCCTGTCCCCGTCCCCTAACCCTAACCCTAACCCTAACACTAACCCTAACCCTTACCCGAAGCCTTACCCTCACCCGTCCCCTAATCCTAAACCGTACGCCAACACTAACCCTTACCCTATCACGTACGCTCACCCTAAAACTTTGTCGTACACTAACCTGTACCCTAAACCGTCCCCGTCCCCGTCCCCTAACCCTAACCCTAACCCTTACCCAAAGCCTTACCCTGACCCGTCCCCTAATCCTAAACCGTACGCCAACACTAACCCTTACCCTAACATGTACGCTCACCCTAAACCGTTGTCGTACACTAACCTGTACCCTAAACCGTCCCCGTCTCCTAACCCGAACCCTAACCCTAACCCTATCCCTTACCCGAAGCCTTACACTCACCCGTCCCCTAATCCTAAACCGTACCCTAACACTAACCCGTACCCTAACACGTACGCTCACCTTAAACCGTTGTCGTACCCTAAACTGTACCCTAAACCGTCCCTGTCCCCTAACCCTAACCCTAACCCTAAACCTAACCCTAACCCTTACCCGAAGCCTTACCCTCACCCGTCCCCTAATCCTAACCCGTACGCTAACACTAACCCGTACTCTAACACGTACGCTCACCCTAAACCGTTGTCGTACCCTATCCTGTACCCTAAACCGTTCCCGTCCCCTAACCCTAACCCTAAACCTAACCCTAACCCTTACCCGAAGCCTTACCCTCACCCGTCCCATAATCCTAACCCGTACGCTAACACTAACCCGTACCCTAACACGTACGCTCACCATAAACCGTTGTCGTACCCTAACCTGTACCCTAAACCGTCCCCATCCCCTAACCCTAACACTAACCCTAACCCTTACCTGAAGCCTTACCCTCACCCGTCCCCTAATCCTAACCCGTACGCTAAAACTAAACCGTACCCTAACACTTACGCTCACCATAAACCGTTGTCGTACCCTAACCTGTACCCTAAACCGTCACCGTCCCCTAACCCTAACCCTAACCCTAACCCAACCCTTACCCGAAGCCTTACCCTCACCCGTCCCCTAATCCTAACTCGTACGCCAACACTAACCCGTACCCCAACACGTACGCTCACCCTAAACCGTTGTCGTACCCTAACCTGTACCCTAAACCGTCCCCGTCCCCGTCCCCGTCCCCTAACCCTAACTCTAACCCTAAACCTAACCCTAACCCTTACCCGAAGCCTTACCCTCACCCGTCCCCTAATCCTAACCCGTACGCTAACACTAACCCGTACCCTAACACGTACGCTCACACTAAACCTTTGTCGTACCCTAACCCTAAACCGTCCCCGTCCCCTAACCCTAACCCTAACCCTAACCCTAACCCTTCCCGAAGCCTTACCCTCACCCGTCCCCTAATCCTAACCCGTACGCTAACACTAACCCGTACCCTAACACGTACGCTCACCCTAAATCGTTGTCGTACCCTAACCTGTACCCTAAACCGTCCCCGTCCCCTAACCCTATCCCTAACCCTAACCCTAACCCTAACACTTACCCGAAGCCTTACCCTCACCCATCCCCTAATCCTAACCCGTACGCTAACACTAACCCGTACCCTAACACGTACGCTCATCCTAAACCGTTGTCGTAGACTAACCTGTACCCTAAACCGTCACCATCCCCTAACCCTAACCCTAACCCTAACCCAAACACTTACCCGAAGCCTTACCATCACCCGTCCCCTAATCCTAACCCGTACGCTAACACTAACCCGTACCCTAACACGTACGCTCACCCTAAATCGTTGTCGTACCCTAACCTGTACCCTAAACCGTCCCCGTCCCCTAACCCTAACCCTAACCCTAACCCTATCCCTAACACTTACCCGAAGCCTTACCCTCACCCGTCCCCAAATCCTAACCCGTACGCTAACACTAACCCGTACCCTAACACGTACGCTCACCCTAAACCGTTGTCGTACCCTAACCTGTACCCTAAACCGTCCCCGTGACCGTCCCCTAACCCTAACCCTAACCCTTACCCGAAGCCTTACACTCACCCGTCCCCTAATCCTAACCCGTACGCTAACACTAAACCCTACCCTAACACGTACGCTCACCCTAAACCGTTGTCGTACCGTAACCTGTACCCTAAACCATCCCCGTCCCCTAACCCTAACCCTAACCCTAACCCTAACCCTAACCCTTACCCGAAGCCTTACCCTCACCCGTCCCCTAATCCTAACCCGTACGCTAACACTAACCAGTACCCTAACACGTACGCTCACCGTAAACCGTTGTCGTACCCTAACCTGTACCCTAAACCATCCCCGTCCCCTAACTCTAACCCTAACCCTAACCCTAACCCTAACCCTTACCCGAAGCCTTACCCTCACCCGTCCCCTAATCCTAACCCGTACGCTAACACTAACCCCTACCCTAACACGTACGCTCACCCTAAACCGTTGTCGTACCCTAACCTGTACCCTAAACCGTCCCCGTCCCCGTCCCCTAACCCTAACCCTAACCCTAACCCTTACCCGAAGCCTTACCCTCACCCGTCCCCTAATCCTAACCCGTACGCTAACACTAACCCGTACCCTAACACTTACGCTCACCGTAAACCGTTGTCGTACCCTAACCTGTACCCTAAACCATCCCCGTCCCCTAACCCTAACCCTAACCCTAACCCTAACCCTAACCCTTACCCGAAGCATTACCCTCACCCGTCCCCTAATCCTAACCCGTGCGCTAACACTAACCCGCTCCCTAACACGTACGCTCACCCTAAACTCTTGTTATACCCTAAACTGTACCCTAAACCGTCCCCGTCCCTTAACCCTAACCCTAAACCTAACCCTAAACCTAAACCTTACCCGAAGCCTTACCCTCACCCGTCCCCTAATCCTAACCCGTACGCTAACACTAACCCGTACCCTAACACGTACGCTCACCCTAAACCGTTGTCGTGCCCTGACCTGTACCCTAAACCGTCCCCGTCCCCTAACCCTAACCCTAACCCTAACACTAACCCTAACCCTTACCCGAAGCCTTACCCTCACCCGTCCCCTAATCCTAAACCGTATGCTAACACTAACGCGTACCCTAACACGTACGCTCACCCTAAAACGTTGTCGTACCCTAACCTGTACCCTAAACCGTCCCCGTCCCCTAACCCTAACCCTAACCCTAACGCTTACCCGAAGCCTTACCCTCACCCGTCCCCTAATCCTAACCCGTACGCTAACACTAACCTGTACCCTAACACGTACGCTCACCCTAAACCGTTGTCGTACACTAACCTGTACCCTAAACCGTCCCCGTCCCCGTCCCCTAACCCTAACCCTAACCCTAACCTTACCCGAAGCCTTACCCTCATCCGTCCCCTAATCCTAACCCGTACGCTAACACTAAACCGTACCCTAAAACGTACGCTCACCATAAACCGTTGTCGTACCCTAACCTGTACCCTAAACCGTCCCTGTCCCCGTCCCCTAACCCTAACCCTAACCCTTACACTAACCCTAACCCTTACCCGAAGCCTTACCCTCACCCGTCCCCTAATCCTAACCCGTACGCTAACACGAACCCGTACCCTAACACGTACGCTTACCCTAAACCGTTGTCGTACCCTAACCTGTACCCTAAACCGTCCCCGTCCTCTAACCCTAACCCTAACCCTAACCCCAACCCTAACCCTTACCCGAAGCCTTACCCTCACCCGTCCCCTAATCCTAACCCGTACGCTAACACTAACCCGTACCCTAACACGTAAGCTCACCCTAAACCGTTCTCGTACCCTAACCTGTACCCTAAACCGTCCCCGTCCCCGTCCCCTAACCCTAACCCTAACCCTAACCCTTACCCGAAGCCTTACCCTCACCCGTCCCCTAATCCTAACCCGTACGCCAACACTAATCCGTACCCTAACACGTACGCTCACCCTAAACCGTTGTCGTACACTAACCTGTACCCTAAACCGTCCCCGTCCCCTAACCCTAACCCTAACCCTAACCCTAACCCTTACCCGAAGCCTTACTTTCACCAGTCCCCTAATCCTAACCTGTACGCTAACACTAACCTGTACCCTAACACGTACGCTCACCCTAAACCGTTGTCGTACACTAACCTGTACCCTAAACCGTCCCCGTCCCCGTCCCCGTCCCCTAACCCTAACCCTAACCCTAATCCTTACCCGAAGCCTTACCCTCACCCGTCCCCTAATCCTAACCCGTACGCTAACACTAACCCGTACTCTAAGACGTACGCTCACCATAAACCGTTGTCGTACCCTAACCTGTACCCTAAACCGTCCCTGTCCCCGTCCCCTAACCCTAACCCTAACCCTAACTTTAACCCTAACCCTTACCCGAAGCCTTACCCTCACCCGTCCCCTAATCCTAACCCGTACGCTAACACTAACCCTTACCCTAACACGTACGCTCACCCTAAACCGTTGTCGTACCCTAACCTGTACCCTAAACCGTCCCCGTCCCCTAACTTTAACCCTAACCCTAACCCTAACACTAACCCTAACCCTTACGCGAAGCCTTACCCTCAGCCGTCCCCTAATCCTAACACGTACGCTAACACTAACCCGTACCCTAACACGTAAGCTCACACTAAACCGTTGTCGTTCCCTAACCTGTACCCTAAACCGTCCCCGTCCCCGTCCCCTAACCCTAACCCTAACCCTAACCCTTACCCCAAGCCTTACCATAACCCGTCCCCTAATCCTAACCCGTACGCCAACACTAACCCATAGCCTAACACGTATGCTCACCCTAAACCGTTGTCGTACACTAACCTGTACCCTAAACCGTCCCCGTCCCCTAACCCAAACCCTAACCCTAACCCTAACCCTTACCCGAAGCCTTACCCTCACCCGTCCCCTAATCCTAAACCGTAACCTAACACTAACCCGTACCCTAACACGTACGCTCACCTTAAACCGTTGTCGTACCCTAACCTGTACCCTAAACCGTCCCTGTCCCCTAACCCTAACCCTAACCCTAACCCTAACCCTAACACTTACCCGAAGCCTTACTCTCACCCGTCCCCTAATCCTAACCCGTACGCTAAAAATAACCCGTACCCTAACACGTACGCTCACCCTAAACCGTTTTCGTACCCTAACCTATACCCTAAACCGTCCCCGTCCCCTAACCCTAACCCTAACCCTAACCCTTACCCGAAGCCTTACCCTCAACCGTCCCCTAATCCTAACCCGTACGCTAACACTAACCCGTACCCTAACACGTACGCTCACCCTAAATCGTTGTCGTACACTAACCTGTACCCTAAACCGTCCCCGTCCCCGTCCCCTAACCCTAACCCTAACCCTAACCCTTACCCGAAGCCTTACCCTCACCCGTCCCCTAATCCTAAACCGTACGCTAAAACTAACCCGTACCCTAACACGTACGCTCACCATAAACCGTTGTCGTACCCTAACCTGTACCCTAAACCGTCACCGTCCCCTAACCCTAACCCTAACCCTAAACCTAACCCTAACCCTTACCCGAAGCCTTACCCTCACCCTTCCCCTAATCCTAACCCGTACGCTAACACTAACCCGTACCGTAACACGTACGCTCACCCTAAACCGTTGTCGTACACTAACCTGTACCCTAAACCGTCCCCGTCCCCTAACCCTAACCCTAACCCTATCCCTAACCCTAACACTTACCCGAAGCCTTACCCTCACCCGTCCCCTAATCCTAACCCGTACGCTAACACTAACCCGTACCCTAACACGTACGCTCACCCTAAACCGTTGTCGTACCCTAACCTGTACCCTAAACCGTCCCCGTCTCCTAACCCTAACCCTAACCCTAACCGTTACCCGAAGCCTTACCCTCACCCGTGCCCTAATCCTAACCCGTACGCTAACACTAACCCGCTTCCTAACACGTACGCTCACCCTAAACTGTTGTTGTACACTAAACTGTACCCTAAACCGTCCCCGTCCCTTAATCCTAACCCTAAACGTAACCCTAATCCTAACCCTTACCCGAAGCCTTACACTCACCCGTCCCCTAATCCTAACCCGTACGCTAACACTAACCCGTACCCTAACACGTACGCTCACCCTAAACTGTTGACGTACCCTAACCTGTACCCTAAACCGTCCCCGTCCCGGTCCCCTAACCCTAACTCTAAACCTAACCCTAACCCTTTCCCGAAGCCTTACCCTCACCCGTCCCCTAATCCTAACCCGTACACTAACACTAACCCGTACCCTAACACGTACGCTCACCCTAAACCGTTGTCGTAACCTGACCTGTACCCTAAACCGTCCCCGTCCCCTAACCCTAACCCTAACCCTAACACTAACCCTAACCCTTACCCGAAGCCTTACCCTCACCCGTCCCCTAATCCTAAACCGTGTGCTAACACTAACCCGTACCCTAACACGTACGCTCACCCTAAACCGTTGTCGTACCCTAACCTGTATCCTAAACCGTCCCCGTCCCCTAACCCTAACCCTAACCCTAACCCTAACCCTAACGCTTACCCGAAGCCTTACCCTCACCCGTCCCCTAATCCTAACCCGTACGCTAACAATAACCTGTACCCTAACACGTACGCTCACCCTAAACCGTTGTCGTACACTAACCTGTACCCTAAGCCGTCCCCGTCCCCGTCCCCGTCCCCTAACCCTAACCCTAACCCTTACCCGAAGCCTTACACTCACCCGTCCCCTAATCCTAACCCGTACGCTAACACTAACCCGTACCCTAAAACGTACGCTCACCATAAACCGTTGTCGTACCCTAACCTGTACCCTAAACCGTCCCTGTCCCCGTCCCCTAACCCTAACCCTAACCCTAACACTAACCCTAACCCTTACCCGAAGCCTTACCCTCACCCGTCCCCTAATCCTAAACCGTACGCCAACACTAACCCTTAGCCTAACACGTACGCTCACCCTAAAACGTTGTCGTACACTAACCTGTACCCTAAACCGTCCCCGTCCCCGTCCCCTAACCCTAACCCTAACCCTTACCCGAAGCCTTACCCTGACCCGTCCCCTAATCCTAAACCATACGCCAACACTAACCCTTACCCTAACACGTACACTCACCCTAAACCGTTGTCGTACACTAACCTGTACCCTAAACCGTCCCCGTCTCCTAACCCGAACCCTAACCCTAACCCTATCCCTTACCCGAATCCTTACCCTCACCCGTCCCCTAATCCTAAACCGTACCCTAACACTAACCCGTACCCTAACATGTACGCTCACCTAAAACCGTTGTCGTACCCTAACCTGTACCCTAAACCGTCCCTGTCCCCTAACCCTAACCCTAACCCTAAACTTAACCCTAACCCTTACCCGAAGCCTTACCCTCACCCGTCCCCTAATCCTAACCCGTACGCTAACACTAACCCGTACCCTAACACGTACACTCGCCATAAACCGTTGTCGTACCCTAACCTGTACCCTAAACCGTCCCTGTCCCTGTCCCCTAACCCTAACCCTAACCTTAACACTAAACCTAACCCTTACCCGAAGCCTTACCCTCACCCGTCCCCTAATCCTAACCCGTACGCTAACACTAACCCGTACCCTAACACGTACGCTCACCCTAAACCGTTGTCGTACCCTAACCTGTACCCTAAACCGTCCCCGTCCCCGTCCCCGTCCCCTAACCCTAACTCTAACCCTAAACCTAACCCTAACCCTTACCCGAAGCCTTACCCTCACCCGTCCCCTAATCCTAACCCGTACGCTAACACTAACCCGTACCCTAACACGTACGCTCACACTAAACCTTTGTCGTACCCTAACCCTAAACCGTCCCCGTCCCCTAACCCTAACCCTAACCCTAACCCTAACCCTTCCCGAAGCCTTACCCTCACCCGTCCCCTAATCCTAACCCGTACGCTAACACTAACCCGTACCCTAACACGTACGCTCACCCTAAATCGTTGTCGTACCCTAAACTGTACCCTAAACCGTCCCCGTCCCCTAACCCTATCCCTAACCCTAACCCTAACCCTAACACTTACCCGAAGCCTTACCCTCACCCATCCCCTAATCCTAACCCGTACACTAACACTAACCCGTACCCTAACACGTACGCTCATCCTAAACCGTTGTCGTAGACTAACCTGTACCCTAAACCGTCACCATCCCCTAACCCTAACCCTAACCCTAACCCAAACACTTACCCGAAGCCTTACCATCACCCGTCCCCTAATCCTAACCCGTACGCTAACACTAACCCGTACCCTAACACGTACGCTCACCCTAAATCGTTGTCGTACCCTAACCTGTACCCTAAACCGTCCCCGTCCCCTAACCCTAACCCTAACCCTAACCCTATCCCTAACACTTACCCGAAGCCTTACCCTCACCCGTCCCCAAATCCTAACCCGTACGCTAACACTAACCCGTACCCTAACACGTACGCTCACCCTAAACCGTTGTCGTACCCTAACCTGTACCCTAAACCGTCCCCGTGACCGTCCCCTAACCCTAACCCTAACCCTTACCCGAAGCCTTACACTCACCCGTCCCCTAATCCTAACCCGTACGCTAACACTAAACCCTACCCTAACACGTACGCTCACCCTAAACCGTTGTCGTACCGTAACCTGTACCCTAAACCATCCCCGTCCCCTAACCCTAACCCTAACCCTAACCCTAACCCTAACCCTTACCCGAAGCCTTACCCTCACCCGTCCCCTAATCCTAACCCGTACGCTAACACTAACCAGTACCCTAACACGTACGCTCACCGTAAACCGTTGTCGTACCCTAACCTGTACCCTAAACCATCCCCGTCCCCTAACTCTAACCCTAACCCTAACCCTAACCCTAACCCTTACCCGAAGCCTTACCCTCACCCGTCCCCTAATCCTAACCCGTACGCTAACACTAACCCCTACCCTAACACGTACGCTCACCCTAAACCGTTGTCGTACCCTAACCTGTACCCTAAACCGTCCCCGTCCCCGTCCCCTAACCCTAACCCTAACCCTAACCCTTACCCGAAGCCTTACCCTCACCCGTCCCCTAATCCTAACCCGTACGCTAACACTAACCCGTACCCTAACACTTACGCTCACCGTAAACCGTTGTCGTACCCTAACCTGTACCCTAAACCATCCCCGTCCCCTAACCCTAACCCTAACCCTAACCCTAACCCTAACCCTTACCCGAAGCATTACCCTCACCCGTCCCCTAATCCTAAACCGTGCGCTAACACTAACCCGCTCCCTAACACGTACGCTCACCCTAAACTCTTGTTGTACCCTAAACTGTACCCTAAACCGTCCCCGTCCCTTAACCCTAACCCTAAACCTAACCCTAAACCTAAACCTTACCCGAAGCCTTACCCTCACCCGTCCCCTAATCCTAACCCGTACGCTAACACTAACCCGTACCCTAACACGTACGCTCACCCTAAACCGTTGTCGTGCCCTGACCTGTACCCTAAACCGTCCCCGTCCCCTAACCCTAACCCTAACCCTAACACTAACCCTAACCCTTACCCGAAGCCTTACCCTCACCCGTCCCCTAATCCTAAACCGTATGCTAACACTAATGCGTACCCTAACACGTACGCTCACCCTAAAACGTTGTCGTACCCTAACCTGTACCCTAAACCGTCCCCGTCCCCTAACCCTAACCCTAACCCTAACGCTTACCCGAAGCCTTACCCTCACCCGTCCCCTAATCCTAACCCGTACGCTAACACTAACCTGTACCCTAACACGTACGCTCACCCTAAACCGTTGTCGTACACTAACCTGTACCCTAAACCGTCCCCGTCCCCGTCCCCTAACCCTAACCCTAACCCTAACCTTACCCGAAGCCTTACTCTCATCCGTCCCCTAATCCTAACCCGTACGCTAACACTAAACCGTACCCTAAAACGTACGCTCACCATAAACCGTTGTCGTACCCTAACCTGTACCCTAAACCGTCCCTGTCCCCGTCCCCTAACCCTAACCCTAACCCTTACACTAACCCTAACCCTTACCCGAAGCCTTACCCTCACCCGTCCCCTAATCCTAACCCGTACGCTAACACGAACCCGTACCCTAACACGTACGCTTACCCTAAACCGTTGTCGTACCCTAACCTGTACCCTAAACCGTCCCCGTCCTCTAACCCTAACCCTAACCCTAACCCCAACCCTAACCCTTACCCGAAGCCTTACCCTCACCCGTCCCCTAATCCTAACCCGTACGCTAACACTAACCCATACCCTAACACGTAAGCTCACCCTAAACCGTTCTCGTACCCTAACCTGTACCCTAAACCGTCCCCGTCCCCGTCCCCTAACCCTAACCCTAACCCTAACCCTTACCCGAAGCCTTACCCTCACCCGTCCCCTAATCCTAACCCGTACGCCAACACTAATCCGTACCCTAACACGTACGCTCACCCTAAACCGTTGTCGTACACTAACCTGTACCCTAAACCGTCCCCGTCCCCTAACCCTAACCCTAACCCTAACCCTAACCCTTACCCGAAGCCTTACTTTCACCAGTCCCCTAATCCTAACCTGTACGCTAACACTAACCTGTACCCTAACACGTACGCTCACCCTAAACCGTTGTCGTACACTAACCTGTACCCTAAACCGTCCCCGTCCCCGTCCCCGTCCCCTAACCCTAACCCTAACCCTAATCCTTACCCGAAGCCTTACCCTCACCCGTCCCCTAATCCTAACCCGTACGCTAACACTAACCCGTACTCTAAGACGTACGCTCACCATAAACCGTTGTCGTACCCTAACCTGTACCCTAAACCGTCCCTGTCCCCGTCCCCTAACCCTAACCCTAACCCTAACTTTAACCCTAACCCTTACCCGAAGCCTTACCCTCACCCGTCCCCTAATCCTAACCCGTACGCTAACACTAACCCTTACCCTAACACGTACGCTCACCCTAAACCGTTGTCGTACCCTAACCTGTACCCTAAACCGTCCCCGTCCCCTAACTTTAACCCTAACCCTAACCCTAACACTAACCCTAACCCTTACGCGAAGCCTTACCCTCAGCCGTCCCCTAATCCTAACACGTACGCTAACACTAACCCGTACCCTAACACGTAAGCTCACACTAAACCGTTGTCGTACCCTAACCTGTACCCTAAACCGTCCCCGTCCCCGTCCCCTAACCCTAACCCTAACCCTAACCCTTACCCCAAGCCTTACCCTAACCCGTCCCCTAATCCTAACCCGTACGCCAACACTAACCCATAGCCTAACACGTATGCTCACCCTAAACCGTTGTCGTACACTAACCTGTACCCTAAACCGTCCCCGTCCCCTAACCCAAACCCTAACCCTAACCCTAACCCTTACCCGAAGCCTTACCCTCACCCGTCCCCTAATCCTAAACCGTAACCTAACACTAACCCGTACCCTAACACGTACGCTCACCTTAAACCGTTGTCGTACCCTAACCTGTACCCTAAACCGTCCCTGTCCCCTAACCCTAACCCTAACCCTAACCCTAACCCTAACCCTTACCCGAAGCCTTACCCTCACCCGTCCCCTAATCCTAACCCGTACGCTAACACTAACCCGTACCCTAACACGTACGCTCACCCTAAATCGTTGTCGTACACTAACCTGTACCCTAAACCGTCCCCGTCCCCGTCCCCTAACCCTAACCCTAACCCTAACCCTTACCCGAAGCCTTACCCTCACCCGTCCCCTAATCCTAAACCGTACGCTAAAACTAACCCGTACCCTAACACGTACGCTCACCATAAACCGTTGTCCTACCCTAAACTGTACCCTAAACCGTCACCGTCCCCTAACCCTAACCCTAACCCTAAACCTAACCCTAACCCTTACCCGAAGCCTTACCCTCACCCTTCCCCTAATCCTAACCCGTACGCTAACACTAACCCGTACCGTAACACGTACGCTCACCCTAAACCGTTGTCGTACACTAACCTGTACCCTAAACCGTCCCCGTCCCCTAACCCTAACCCTAACCCTATCCCTAACCCTAACACTTACCCGAAGCCTTACCCTCACCCGTCCCCTAATCCTAACCCGTACGCTAACACTAACCCGTACCCTAACACGTACGCTCACCCTAAACCGTTGTCGTACCCTAACCTGTACCCTAAACCGTCCCCGTCTCCTAACCCTAACCCTAACCCTAACCGTTACCCGAAGCCTTACCCTCACCCGTGCCCTAATCCTAACCCGTACGCTAACACTAACCCGCTTCCTAACACGTACGCTCACCCTAAACTGTTGTTGTACACTAAACTGTACCCTAAACCGTCCCCGTCCCTTAATCCTAACCCTAAACGTAACCCTAATCCTAACCCTTACCCGAAGCCTTACACTCACCCGTCCCCTAATCCTAACCCGTACGCTAACACTAACCCGTACCCTAACACGTACGCTCACCCTAAACTGTTGACGTACCCTAACCTGTACCCTAAACCGTCCCCGTCCCGGTCCCCTAACCCTAACTCTAAACCTAACCCTAACCCTTTCCCGAAGCCTTACCCTCACCCGTCCCCTAATCCTAACCCGTACACTAACACTAACCCGTACCCTAACACGTACGCTCACCCTAAACCGTTGTCGTAACCTGACCTGTACCCTAAACCGTCCCCGTCCCCTAACCCTAACCCTAACCCTAACACTAACCCTAACCCTTACCCGAAGCCTTACCCTCACCCGTCCCCTAATCCTAAACCGTGTGCTAACACTAACCCGTACCCTAACACGTACGCTCACCCTAAACCGTTGTCGTACCCTAACCTGTATCCTAAACCGTCCCCGTCCCCTAACCCTAACCCTAACCCTAACCCTAACCCTAACGCTTACCCGAAGCCTTACCCTCACCCGTCCCCTAATCCTAACCCGTACGCTAACACTAACCTGTACCCTAACACGTACGCTCACCCTAAACCGTTGTCGTACACTAACCTGTACCCTAAGCCGTCCCCGTCCCCGTCCCCGTCCCCTAACCCTAACCCTAACCCTTACCCGAAGCCTTACACTCACCCGTCCCCTAATCCTAACCCGTACGCTAACACTAACCCGTACCCTAAAACGTACGCTCACCATAAACCGTTGTCGTACCCTAACCTGTACCCTAAACCGTCCCTGTCCCCGTCCCCTAACCCTAACCCTAACCCTAACACTAACCCTAACCCTTACCCGAAGCCTTACCCTCACCCGTCCCCTAATCCTAAACCGTACGCCAACACTAACCCTTAGCCTAACACGTACGCTCACCCTAAAACGTTGTCGTACACTAACCTGTACCCTAAACCGTCCCCGTCCCCGTCCCCTAACCCTAACCCTAACCCTTACCCGAAGCCTTACCCTGACCCGTCCCCTAATCCTAAACCATACGCCAACACTAACCCTTACCCTAACACGTACACTCACCCTAAACCGTTGTCGTACACTAACCTGTACCCTAAACCGTCCCCGTCTCCTAACCCGAACCCTAACCCTAACCCTATCCCTTACCCGAATCCTTACCCTCACCCGTCCCCTAATCCTAAACCGTACCCTAACACTAACCCGTACCCTAACATGTACGCTCACCTAAAACCGTTGTCGTACCCTAACCTGTACCCTAAACCGTCCCTGTCCCCTAACCCTAACCCTAACCCTAAACTTAACCCTAACCCTTACCCGAAGCCTTACCCTCACCCGTCCCCTAATCCTAACCCGTACGCTAACACTAACCCGTACCCTAACACGTACGCTCACCCTAAACCGTTGTCGTACCCTATCCTGTACCCGAAACCGTCCCCGTCCCCTAACCCTAACCCTAACCCTAACCCTAACCCTAACCCTTACCTGAAGCCTTACCCTCACCCGTCCCCTAATCCTAACCCGTACGCTAAAACTAAACCGTACCCTAACACTTACGCTCACCATAAACCGTTGTCGTACCCTAACCTGTACCCTAAACCGTCACCGTCCCCTAACCCTAACCCTAACCCTAACCCAACCCTTACCCGAAGCCTTACCCTCACCCGTCCCCTAATCCTAACCCGTACGCTAACACTAACCTGTACCCTAACACGTACGCTCACCCTAAACCGTTGTCGTACACTAAACTGTACCCTAAACCGTCCCCGTCCCCATTCCCTAACCCTAAACCTAACCCTAACCCTAACCCTTACCCGAAGCCTTACCCTCACCCGACCCCTAATCCTAACCCGTACGCTAACACTAACCCGTACCCTAACACGTACACTCGCCATAAACCGTTGTCGTACCCTAACCTGTACCCTAAACCGTCCCTGTCCCTGTCCCCTAACCCTAACCCTAACCTTAACACTAAACCTAACCCTTACCCGAAGCCTTACCCTCACCCGTCCCCTAATCCTAACCCGTACGCTAACACTAACCCGTACCCTAACACGTACGCTCACCCTAAACCGTTGTCGTACCCTAACCTGTACCCTAAACCGTCCCCGTCCCCTAACCCTAACCCTAACCCTAACCCTAACCCTTACCCGAAGCCTTACCCTCACCCGTACCCTAATCCTAACCCGTACGCTAACACTAACCCGTACCCTAACACGTAAGCTCACACTAAACCGTTGTTGTACCCTAACCTGTACCCTAAACCGTCCCCGTCCCCTAACCCTAACCCTAACCCTAACCCTTACCCGAAGCCTTACCCTCACCCGTCCCCTAATCCTAACCCGTACGCCAACACTAACCCGTACCCTAACACGTACGCTCACCCTAAACCGTTGTCGTACACTAACCTGTACCCTAAACCGTCCCCGTCCCCTAACCCGAACCCTAACCCTAACCCTAACCCTTACCCGAAGCCTTACCCTCACCTGTCCCCTAATCCTAAACCGTACCCAAACACTAACCCGTACCCTAACACGTACGCTCACCTTAAACCGTTGTCGTACCCTAACCTGTACCCTAAACCGTCCCTGTCCCCTAACCCTAACCCTAACCCTAACCCTAACCCTTACCCGAAGCCTTACCTTCACCCGTCCCCTAATCCTAACCCGTACGCTAACAATAACCCGTACCCTAACACGTACGCTCACCCTAAACCGTTGTCGTACCCTAACCTATACCCTAAACCGTCCCCGTCCCCGTCCCCTAACCCTAACCCTAACCCTATCCCTAACCCTTACCCGAAGCCTTTCCCTCACCCGTCCCATAATCCTAACCCGTACGCTAACACTAACCCGTACCATAACACGTACGCTCACCCTAAACCGTCGTACCCTAAACTGTACCCTAAACTGTCCCCGTCCCCTAACCCTAACCCTAACACTAAACCTAACCCTAATCCTTACCCGAAGCCTTACACTCACCCGTCCACTAATCCTAACCCGTACGCTAACACTAACCCGTACCCTAACACGTAAGCTCACCCTAAACCGTTGTCGTACCCTAACCTGTACCCTAAACCGTCCCTGTCCCCGTCCCCTAACCCTAACCCTAACCCTAACCCTTACCCGAAGCCTTACCCTCACCCGTCCCCTAATCCTAACCCGTACGCCAACACTAACCCGTACACTAACACGTACGCTCACCCTAAACCGTTGTCGTACACTAACCTGTACCCTAAACCGTCCCCGTCCCCTAACCCTAACCCTAACCCTAACCCTAACCCTAACCCTTACCCGAAGCCTTACCCTCACCCGTCCCCTAATCCTAACCCGTACGCTAACACTAACCCATACCCTAACACGTACCCTCAACCTAAACCATTGTCGTACCCTAACCTGTACCCTAAACCGTCCCCGTCCCCTAACCCTAACCCTAACCCTAACCCTAACACTTACCCGAAGCCTTACCCTCACCCGTCCCCTAATCCTAAACCGTACGCTAACACTAACCCGTACCCTGACACGTACGCTCACCCTAAACCGTTGTCGTACCCTAACCTGTACCCTAAACCATCCCCGTCCCCTAACCCTAACCCTAACTCTAACCCTTACCCGAAGCCTTACCCTCACCCATCCCTTAATCCTAACCCGTACACCAACACTAACCCATTCCCTAATATGTACGCTCACCCTAAACCGTTGTCGTACCCTAACCTGTACCCTAAACCGTCCCTGTACCCGTCCCCTAACCCTAACCCTAACCCTAATCCTAACCCTAACCCTTACCCGAAGCCTTACCCTCACCCGTCCCCTAATCTTAACCCGTACCCTAACACTAACCCGTACCCTAACACGTACGCTCACCCTAAACCTTTGTCGTACAGTAACCTGTACCCTAAACCGTCCCCGTCCCCGTCCCCTAACCCTAACCCTAACCCTAATCCTAACCCTTACCTGAAGCCTTACCCTCACCCGTCCCCTAATCCTAAACCGTACGCTAACACTAACCCGTACCCTAACACGTACGCTCACCCTAAACCGTTGTCGTACCCTAACTTGTACCCTAAACCGTCCCCGTACCCTAACCATAACCCTAACCCTAACCCTTACCCGAAGCCTTACCCTCACCCGTCTCCTTATCCTAAACCGTACGCTAACACTAACCCGTACCCTAACACGTACGCTCACCCTAAACCGTTGTCATACCCTAACCTGTACCCTAAACCGTCCCCGTCCCCTAACCCTAACCCTAACCCTAACCCTAACCCTTACCCGAAGCCTTACCCTCACCCGTCCCCTAATCCTAACCCGTACGCCAACACTAACCCGTACCCTAACACGTACGCTCACCCTTAACCGTTGTCGTACACTAACCTGTACCCTAAACCGTCCCCGTCCCCTAACCCTAACCCTCACCCTAACCCTAACCCTTACCCGAAGCCTTACCCTCACCCATTCCCTAATCCTAAACCGTAGGCTAACACTAACCCGTACCCTAACACGTACGCTCACCCTAAACCGTTGTCGTGCCCTGACCTGTACCCTAAACCGTCCCCGTCCCCTAACCCTAACCCTAAACCTAACACTAACCCTAACCCTTACCCGAAGCCTTACCCTCACCCGTCCCCTAATCCTAAACCGTATGCTAACACTAACGCGTACCCTAACACGTACGCTCACCCTAAAACGTTGTCGTACCCTAACCTGTACCCTAAACCGTCCCCGTCCCCTAACCCTAACCCTAACCCTAACGCTTACCCGAAGCCTTACCCTCACCCGTCCCCTAATCCTAACCCGTACGCTAACACTAACCTGTACCCTAACACGTACGCTCACCCTAAACCGTTGTCGTACACTAACCTGTACCCTAAACCGTCCCCGTCCCCGTCCCCTAACCCTAACCCTAACCCTAACCTTACCCGAAGCCTTACCCTCATCCGTCCCCTAATCCTAACCCGTACGCTAACACTAAACCGTACCCTAAAACGTACGCTCACCATAAACCGTTGTCGTACCCTAACCTGTACCCTAAACCGTCCCTGTCCCCGTCCCCTAACCCTAACCCTAACCCTTACACTAACCCTAACCCTTACCCGAAGCCTTACCCTCACCCGTCCCCTAATCCTAACCCGTACGCTAACACGAACCCGTACCCTAACACGTACGCTTACCCTAAACCGTTGTCGTACCCTAACCTGTACCCTAAACCGTCCCCGTCCTCTAACCCTAACCCTAACCCTAACCCCAACCCTAACCCTTACCCGAAGCCTTACCCTCACCCGTCCCCTAATCCTAACCCGTACGCTAACACTAACCCGTACCCTAACACGTAAGCTCACCCTAAACCGTTCTCGTACCCTAACCTGTACCCTAAACCGTCCCCGTCCCCGTCCCCTAACCCTAACCCTAACCCTAACCCTTACCCGAAGCCTTACCCTCACCCGTCCCCTAATCCTAACCCGTACGCCAACACTAATCCGTACCCTAACACGTACGCTCACCCTAAACCGTTGTCGTACACTAACCTGTACCCTAAACCGTCCCCGTCCCCTAACCCTAACCCTAACCCTAACCCTAACCCTTACCCGAAGCCTTACTTTCACCAGTCCCCTAATCCTAACCTGTACGCTAACACTAACCTGTACCCTAACACGTACGCTCACCCTAAACCGTTGTCGTACACTAACCTGTACCCTAAACCGTCCCCGTCCCCGTCCCCGTCCCCTAACCCTAACCCTAACCCTAATCCTTACCCGAAGCCTTACCCTCACCCGTCCCCTAATCCTAACCCGTACGCTAACACTAACCCGTACTCTAAGACGTACGCTCACCATAAACCGTTGTCGTACCCTAACCTGTACCCTAAACCGTCCCTGTCCCCGTCCCCTAACCCTAACCCTAACCCTAACTTTAACCCTAACCCTTACCCGAAGCCTTACCCTCACCCGTCCCCTAATCCTAACCCGTACGCTAACACTAACCCTTACCCTAACACGTACGCTCACCCTAAACCGTTGTCGTACCCTAACCTGTACCCTAAACCGTCCCCGTCCCCTAACTTTAACCCTAACCCTAACCCTAACACTAACCCTAACCCTTACGCGAAGCCGTACCCTCAGCCGTCCCCTAATCCTAACACGTACGCTAACACTAACCCGTACCCTAACACGTAAGCTCACACTAAACCGTTGTCGTACCCTAACCTGTACCCTAAACCGTCCCCGGCCCCGTCCCCTAATCCTAACCCTAACCCTAACCCTTACCCCAAGCCTTACCCTCACCCGTCCCCTAATCCTAACCCGTACGCCAACACTAACCCATAGCCTAACACGTATGCTCACCCTAAACCGTTGTCGTACACTAACCTGTACCCTAAACCGTCCCCGTCCCCTAACCCAAACCCTAACCCTAACCCTAACCCTTACCCGAAGCCTTACCCTCACCCGTCCCCTAATCCTAAACCGTACCCTAACACTAACCCGTACCCTAACACGTACGCTCACCTTAAACCGTTGTCGTACCCTAACCTGTACCCTAAACCGTCCCTGTCCCCTAACCCTAACCCTAACCCTAACCCTAACCCTAACACTTACCCGAAGCCTTACTCTCACCCGTCCCCTAATCCTAACCCGTACGCTAAAAATAACCCGTACCCTAACACGTACGCTCACCCTAAACCGTTTTCGTACCCTAACCTATACCCTAAACCGTCCCCGTCCCCTAACCCTAACCCTAACCCTAACCCTTACCCGAAGCCTTACCCTCACCCGTCCCCTAATCCTAACCCGTACGCTAACACTAACCCGTACCCTAACACGTACGCTCACCCTAAATCGTTGTCGTACACTAACCTGTACCCTAAACCGTCCCCGTCCCCGTCCCCTAACCCTAACCCTAACCCTAACCCTTACCCGAAGCCTTACCCTCACCCGTCCCCTAATCCTAAACCGTACGCTAAAACTAACCCGTACACTAACACGTACGCTCACCATAAACCGTTGTCGTACCCTAACCTGTACCCTAAACCGTCACCGTCCCCTAACCCTAACCCTAACCCTAAACCTAACCCTAACCCTTACCCGAAGCCTTACCCTCACCCTTCCCCTAATCCTAACCCGTACGCTAACACTAACCCGTACCGTAACACGTACGCTCACCCTAAACCGTTGTCGTACACTAACCTGTACCCTAAACCGTCCCCGTCCCCTAACCCTAACCCTAACCCTATCCCTAACCCTAACACTTACCCGAAGCCTTACCCTCACCCGTCCCCTAATCCTAACCCGTACGCTAACACTAACCCGTACCCTAACACGTACGCTCACCCTAAACCGTTGTCGTACCCTAACCTGTACCCTAAACCGTCCCCGTCTCCTAACCCTAACCCTAACCCTAACCCTTACCCGAAGCCTTACCCTCACCCGTCCCCTAATCCTAACCCGTACGCTAACACTAACCCGCTTCCTAACACGTACGCTCACCCTAAACTGTTGTTGTACACTAAACTGTACCCTAAACCGTCCCCGTCCCTTAATCCTAATCCTAAACGTAACCCTAATCCTAACCCTTACCCGAAGCCTTACCCTCACCCGTCCCCTAATCCTAACCCGTACGCTAACACTAACCCGTACCCTAACACGTACGCTCACCCTAAACTGTTGACGTACCCTAACCTGTACCCTAAACCGTCCCCGTCCCGGTCCCCTAACCCTAACTCTAAACCTAACCCTAACCCTTTCCCGAAGCCTTACCCTCACCCGTCCCCTAATCCTAACCCGTACACTAACACTAACCCGTACCCTAACACGTACGCTCACCCTAAACCGTTGTCGTAACCTGACCTGTACCCTAAACCGTCCCCGTCCCCTAACCCTAACCCTAACCCTAACACTAACCCTAACCCTTACCCGAAGCCTTACCCTCACCCGTCCCCTAATCCTAAACCGTGTGCTAACACTAACCCGTACCCTAACACGTACGCTCACCCTAAACCGTTGTCGTACCCTAACCTGTATCCTAAACCGTCCCCGTCCCCTAACCCTAACCCTAACCCTAACCCTAACCCTAACCCTAACGCTTACCCGAAGCCTTACCCTCACCCGTCCCCTAATCCTAACCCGTACGCTAACACTAACCTGTACCCTAACACGTACGCTCACCCTAAACCGTTGTCGTACACTAACCTGTACCCTAAGCCGTCCCCGTCCCCGTCCCCGTCCCCTAACCCTAACCCTAACCCTTACCCGAAGCCTTACACTCACCCGTCCCCTAATCCTAACCCGTACGCTAACACTAACCCGTACCCTAAAACGTACGCTCACCATAAACCGTTGTCGTACCCTAACCTGTACCCTAAACCGTCCCTGTCCCCGTCCCCTAACCCTAACCCTAACCCTAACACTAACCCTAACCCTTACCCGAAGCCTTACCCTCACCCGTCCCCTAATCCTAAACCGTACGCCAACACTAACCCTTAGCCTAACACGTACGCTCACCCTAAAACGTTGTCGTACACTAACCTGTACCCTAAACCGTCCCCATCCCCGTCCCCTAACCCTAACCCTAACCCTTACCCGAAGCCTTACCCTGACCCGTCCCCTAATCCTAAACCGTACGCCAACACTAACCCTTACCCTAACACGTACACTCACCCTAAACCGTTGTCGTACACTAACCTGTACCCTAAACCGTCCCCGTCTCCTAACCCGAACCCTAACCCTAACCCTATCCCTTACCCGAATCCTTACCCTCACCCGTCCCCTAATCCTAAACCGTACCCTAACACTAACCCGTACCCTAACATGTACGCTCACCTAAAACCGTTGTCGTACCCTAACCTGTACCCTAAACCGTCCCTGTCCCCTAACCCTAACCCTAACCCTAAACCTAACCCTAACCCTTACCCGAAGCCTTACCCTCACCCGTCCCCTAATCCTAACCCGTACGCTAACACTAACCCGTACCCTAACACGTACGCTCACCCTAAACCGTTGTCGTACCCTATCCTGTACCCGAAACCGTCCCCGTCCCCTAACCCTAACCCTAACCCTAACCCTAACCCTAACCCTTACCTGAAGCCTTACCCTCACCCGTCCCCTAATCCTAACCCGTACGCTAAAACTAAACCGTACCCTAACACTTACGCTCACCATAAACCGTTGTCGTACCCTAACCTGTACCCTAAACCGTCACCGTCCCCTAACCCTAACCCTAACCCTAACCCAACCCTTACCCGAAGCCTTACCCTCACCCGTCCCCTAATCCTAACCCGTACGCTAACACTAACCTGTACCCTAACACGTACGCTCACCCTAAACCGTTGTCGTACACTAAACTGTACCCTAAACCGTCCCCGTCCCCATTCCCTAACCCTAAACCTAACCCTAACCCTAACCCTTACCCGAAGCCTTACCCTCACCCGACCCCTAATCCTAACCCGTACGCTAACACTAACCCGTACCCTAACACGTACACTCGCCATAAACCGTTGTCGTACCCTAACCTGTACCCTAAACCGTCCCTGTCCCTGTCCCCTAACCCTAACCCTAACCTTAACACTAAACCTAACCCTTACCCGAAGCCTTACCCTCACCCGTCCCCTAATCCTAACCCGTACGCTAACACTAACCCGTACCCTAACACGTACGCTCACCCTAAACCGTTGTCGTACCCTAACCTGTACCCTAAACCGTCCCCGTCCCCTAACCCTAACCCTAACCCTAACCCTTACCCGAAGCCTTACCCTCACCCGTCCCCTAATCCTAACCCGTACGCCAACACTAACCCGTACCCTAACACGTACGCTCACCCTAAACCGTTGTCGTACACTAACCTGTACCCTAAACCGTCCCCGTCCCCTAACCCGAACCCTAACCCTAACCCTAACCCTTACCCGAAGCCTTACCCTCACCTGTCCCCTAATCCTAAACCGTACCCAAACACTAACCCGTACCCTAACACGTACGCTCACCTTAAACCGTTGTCGTACCCTAACCTGTACCCTAAACCGTCCCTGTCCCCTAACCCTAACCCTAACCCTAACCCTAACCCTTACCCGAAGCCTTACCTTCACCCGTCCCCTAATCCTAACCCGTACGCTAACAATAACCCGTACCCTAACACGTACGCTCACCCTAAACCGTTGTCGTACCCTAAACTATACCCTAAACCGTCCCCGTCCCCGTCCCCTAACCCTAACCCTAACCCTATCCCTAACCCTTACCCGAAGCCTTTCCCTCACCCGTCCCATAATCCTAACCCGTACGCTAACACTAACCCGTACCATAACACGTACGCTCACCCTAAACCGTCGTACCCTAAACTGTACCCTAAACCGTCCCCGTCCCCTAACCCTAACCCTAACACTAAACCTAACCCTAATCCTTACCCGAAGCCTTACACTCACCCGTCCACTAATCCTAACCCGTACGCTAACACTAACCCGTACCCTAACACGTAAGCTCACCCTAAACCGTTGTCGTACCCTAACCTGTACCCTAAACCGTCCCTGTCCCCGTCCCCTAACCCTAACCCTAACCCTAACCCTTACCCGAAGCCTTACCCTCACCCGTCCCCTAATCCTAACCCGTACGCCAACACTAACCCGTACCCTAACACGTACGCTCACCCTAAACCGTTGTCGTACACTAACCTGTACCCTAAACCGTCCCCGTCCCCTAACCCTAACCCTAACCCTAACCCTAACCCTAACCCTTACCCGAAGCCTTACCCTCACCCGTCCCCTAATCCTAACCCGTACGCTAACACTAACCCATACCCTAACACGTACCCTCAACCTAAACCATTGTCGTACCCTAACCTGTACCCTAAACCGTCCCCGTCCCCTAACCCTAACCCTAACCCTAACCCTAACACTTACCCGAAGCCTTACCCTCACCCGTCCCCTAATCCTAACCCGTACGCTAACACTAACCCGTACCCTGACACGTACGCTCACCCTAAACCGTTGTCGTACCCTAACCTGTACCCTAAACCATCCCCGTCCCCTAACCCTAACCCTAACTCTAACCCTTACCCGAAGCCTTACCCTCACCCATCCCTTAATCCTAACCCGTACACCAACACTAACCCATTCCCTAATATGTACGCTCACCCTAAACCGTTGTCGTACCCTAACCTGTACCCTAAACCGTCCCTGTACCCGACCCCTAACCCTAACCCTAACCCTAACCCTAACCCTAACCCTTACCCGAAGCCTTACCCTCACCCGTCCCCTAATCCTAACCCGTACGCTAACACTAACCCGTACCCTAACACGTACGCTCACCCTAAACCTTTGTCGTACAGTAACCTGTACCCTAAACCGTCCCCGTCCCCGTCCCCTAACCCTAACCCTAACCCTAATCCTAACCCTTACCCGAAGCCTTACCCTCACCCGTCCCCTAATCCTAAACCGTACGCTAACACTAACCCGTACCCTAACACGTAGGCTCACCCTAAACCGTTGTCGTACCCTAACTTGTACCCTAAACCGTCCCCGTACCCTAACCATAACCCTAACCCTAACCCTTACCCGAAGCCTTACCCTCACCCGTCTCCTAATCCTAAACCGTACGCTAACACTAACCCGTACCCTAACACGTACGCTCACCCTAAACCGTTGTCATACCCTAACCTGTACCCTAAACCGTCCCCGTCCCCTAACCCTAACCCTAACCCTAACCCTAACCCTTACCCGAAGCCTTACCCTCACCCGTCCCCTAATCCTAACCCGTACGCCAACACTAACCCGTACCCTAACACGTACGCTCACCCTAAACCGTTGTCGTACACTAACCTGTACCCTAAACCGTCCCCGTCCCCTAACCCTAACCCTCACCCTAACCCTAACCCTTACCCGAAGCCTTACCCTCACCCATCCCCTAATCCTAAACCGTAGGCTAACACTAACCCGTACCCTAACACGTACGCTCACCCTAAACCGTTGTCGTACCCTAACCTGTACCCTAAACCGTCCCCGTCCCCTAACCCTAACCCTAACCCTAACCCTAACCCTAACACTTACCCGAAGCCTTACACTCACCCGTCCCCTAATCCTAATCCTTACGCTAACACTAACCCGTACCCTAACACGTACGCTCAACCTAAACCGTTGAAGTACACTAACCTGTACCCTAAACCGTCCCTTTCCCCTAACCCTAACCCTAACCCTAACCCTAACCCTTACCCGAAGCCTTACCCTCACCCGTCCCATAATCCTAACCCGTACGCTAACACTAACCCGTACCCTAACACGTACGCTCACCCTAAATCATTGTCATACCATAACCTGTACCCTAAACCGTCCCCGTCCCCGTCCCCTAACCCTAACCCTAACCCTAACCCTTACCCGAAGCCTTACCCTCACCCGTCCCATAATCCTAACCCGTACGCTAACACTAACCCGTATACTAACACGTACGCTCACCCGAAACCGTTGTCGTACCCTAACCTGTACCCTAAACCGTCCCCGTTCCCTCACCCTATCCCTAACCCTAACCCTAACCCTAAACCTTAACTGAAGCCTTACCCTCACCCGTCCCCTAATCCTAACCCATACGCTAACACTAACCCGTACCCTAACACGTACGCTCACCCTAAACCGTTGTCGTACCCTAACCTGTACCGTAAACCGTCCCCGTCCCCGTCCCCGTCCCCGTCCCCTAACCCTAACCCTAACCCTAACCCGAAGCCTTACCCTCACCCGTCCCCTAATCCTAACCCGTACTCTAACACTAACGCGTACCCTAACACGTATGCTCACCCTAAACCGTTGTCATACCCTAACCTCTACCCTAAACCGTCCCCGTCCCCTAAGCCTAACCCTAACCCTAAACCTAACTCTAACCTTTACCCAAAGCCTTACCCTCACCCATCCCCTAATCCTAAGCCGTACGCTAACACTAACCCCTTACCCTAACACGTACCCTCAACCTAAACCGTTGTCGTACCCTAACCTGTACCCTAAACCGTCCCCGTCCCCATCCCCGTCCCCTAACCCTAACCCTAACCCTTATCCGAAGCGTTACCCTCACCCGTCCCCTAATCCTAACCCGTACGCTAACACTAACCCGTACCCTAACACGTACGCTCACCCTAAACCGTTGTCGTACCCTAACCTGTACCCTAAACCGTCCCCGTCCCCGTCCCCTAACCTTAACCCTAACCCTAACCCTAACCCTAACCCTAACCCTAACCCTTACCCGAAGCCTTACCCTCACCAGTCCCCTAATCCTAAACCGTATGCTAACACTAATCCGTACCCTAACACGTATGCTCACCCTAAACCGTTGTCGTACCCTAACCTGTACCCTAAACTGTCCCCATCCCCTAACCCTAACCCTAACCCTAACCCTAACCGTAACGCTTACCCGAAGCCTTACCCTCACGCGTCCCCTAATCCTAACCCGTACGCTAACACTAACCTGTACCCTAACACGTACGCTCACCCTAAACCGTTGTCGTACACTAACCTGTACCCTAAACCATCCCCGTCCCCGTCCCCGTCCCCTAACTTAACCCTAACCCTAACCCTTACCCGAAGCCTTACCCTCACCCGTCCCCTAATCCTAACCCGTACGCTAACACTAACCCGTACTCTAACACGTACGCTCACCATAAACCGTTGTCGTACCCTAACCTGTACCCTAAACCGTACCCGTCCCCTAACCCTAACCCTAATGCTAACCCTAACCCTAACCGTTACCCGAAGCCTTACTCTCACCCGTCCCCTAATCCTAACCCGTACGCTAACACTAACCCGTACCCTAACACGTAAGCTCACCCTAAACCATTTTCGTACCCTAACCTGTACCCTAAACCGTCCCCGTCCCCGTCCCCGTCCCCTAACCCTAACCCTAACACTTACCCGAAGCCTTACCCTCACCCGTCCCCTAATCCTGACCCGTACGCCAACACTAACCCGTACCCTAACACGTACGCTCACCCTAAACCGTTGTCGTACACTAACCTGTACCCTAAACCATCCCCGTCCCCTGACCCTAACCCTAACCCTAACCCTAACCCTAACCCTTACCCGAAGCCTTACCCTCACCCGTCCCCTAATCCTAACCCGTACGCTAACACTAACCCGTACCCTAACACGTACCCTCAACCTAAACCATTGTCGTACCCTAACCTGTACCCTAAACCGTCCCCGTCCCCTAACCCTAACCCTAACCCTAACCCTAACACTTACCCGAAGCCTTACCCTCACCCGTCCCCTAATCCTAACCCGTACGCTAACACTAACCCGTACCCTGACACGTACGCTCACCCTAAACCGTTGTCGTACCCTAACCTGTACCCTAAACCATCCCCGTCCCCTAACCCTAACCCTAACTCTAACCCTTACCCGAAGCCTTACCCTCACCCATTCCTTAATCCTAACCCGTACACCAACACTAACACATTCCCTAATATGTACGCTCACCCTAAACTGTTGTCGTACCCTAACCTGTACCCTAAACCGTCCCTGTACCCGTCCCCTAACCCTAACCCTAACCCTAACCCTAACCCTAACCCTTACCCGAAGCCTTACCCTCACCCATCCCCTAATCCTAAACCGTAGGCTAACACTAACCCATACCCTAACACGTACGCTCACCCTAAACCGTTGTCGTACCCTAACCTGTACCCTAAACCGTCCCCGTCCCCTAACCCTAACCCTAACCCTAACCCTAACCCTAACCCTTACCCGAAGCCTTACCCTCACCCGTCCCATAATCCTAACCCGTACGCTAACACTAACCCGTACCCTAACACGTACGCTCACCCTAAATCATTGTCGTACCATAACCTGTACCCTAAACCGTCCCCGTCCCCGTCCCCTAACCCTAACCCTAACCCTAACCCTTACCCGAAGCCTTACCCTCACCCGTCCCATAATCCTAACCCGTACGCTAACACTAACCCGTATACTAACACGTACGCTCACCCGAAACCGTTGTCGTACCCTAACCTGTACCCTAAACCGTCCCCGTTCCCTCACCCTATCCCTAACCCTAACCCTAACCCTAAACCTTAACTGAAGCCTTACCCTCACCCGTCCCCTAATCCTAACCCGTACGCTAACACTAACCTGTACCCTAACACGTACGCTCACCCTAAACCGTTGTCGTACCCTAACCTGTACCGTAAACCGTCCCCGTCCCCGTCCCCGTCCCCTAACCCTAACCCTAACCCTAACCCTAACCCGAAGCCTTACCCTCACCCGTCCCCTAATCCTAACCCGTACTCTAACACTAACGCGTACCCTAACACGTATGCTCACCCTAAACCGTTGTCATACCCTAACCTCTACCCTAAACCGTCCCCGTCCCCTAAGCCTAACCCTAACCCTAAACCTAACTCTAACCTTTACCCAAAGCCTTACCCTCACCCATCCCCTAATCCTAAGCCGTACGCTAACACTAACCCCTTACCCTAACACGTACCCTCAACCTAAACCGTTGTCGTACCCTAACCTGTACCCTAAACCGTCCCCGTCCCCATCCCCGTCCCCTAACCCTAACCCTAACCCTTATCCGAAGCGTTACCCTCACCCGTCCCCTAATCCTAACCCGTACGCTAACACTAACCCGTACCCTAACACGTACGCTCACCCTAAACCGTTGTCGTACCCTAACCTGTACCCTAAACCGTCCCCGTCCCCGTCCCCTAACCTTAACCCTAACCCTAACCCTAACCCTAACCCTAACCCTAACCCTTACCCGAAGCCTTACCCTCACCAGTCCCCTAATCCTAAACCGTATGCTAACACTAATCCGTACCCTAACACGTATGCTCACCCTAAACCGTTGTCGTACCCTAACCTGTACCCTAAACTGTCCCCATCCCCTAACCCTAACCCTAACCCTAACCCTAACCGTAACGCTTACCCGAAGCCTTACCCTCACGCGTCCCCTAATCCTAACCCGTACGCTAACACTAACCTGTACCCTAACACGTACGCTCACCCTAAACCATTGTCGTACACTAACCTGTACCCTAAACCATCCCCGTCCCCGTCCCCGTCCCCTAACTTAACCCTAACCCTAACCCTTACCCGAAGCCTTACCCTCACCCGTCCCCTAATCCTAACCCGTACGCTAACACTAACCCGTACTCTAACACGTACGCTCACCATAAACCGTTGTCGTACCCTAACCTGTACCCTAAACCGTACCCGTCCCCTAACCCTAACCCTAATCCTAACCCTAACCCTAACCGTTACCCGAAGCCTTACTCTCACCCGTCCCCTAATCCTAACCCGTACGCTAACACTAACCCGTACCCTAACACGTAAGCTCACCCTAAACCATTTTCGTACCCTAACCTGTACCCTAAACCGTCCCCGTCCCCGTCCCCGTCCCCTAACCCTAACCCTAACACTTACCCGAAGCCTTACCCTCACCCGTCCCCTAATCCTGACCCGTACGCCAACACTAACCCGTACCCTAACACGTACGCTCACCCTAAACCGTTGTCGTACACTAACCTGTACCCTAAACCATCCCCGTCCCCTGACCCTAACCCTAACCCTAACCCTAACCCTAACCCTTACCCGAAGCCTTACCCTCACCCGTCCCCTAATCCTAACCCGTACGCTAACACTAACCCGTACCCTAACACATACCCTCAACCTAAACCATTGTCGTACCCTAACCTGTACCCTAAACCGTCCCCGTCCCCTAACCCTAACCCTAACCCTAACCCTAACACTTACCCGAAGCCTTACCCTCACCCGTCCCCTAATCCTAACCCGTACGCTAACACTAACCCGTACCCTGACACGTACGCTCACCCTAAACCGTTGTCGTACCCTAACCTGTACCCTAAACCATCCCCGTCCCCTAACCCTAACCCTAACTCTAACCCTTACCCGAAGCCTTACCCTCACCCATTCCTTAATCCTAACCCGTACACCAACACTAACACATTCCCTAATAAGTACGCTCACCCTAAACTGTTGTCGTACCCTAACCTGTACCCTAAACCGTCCCTGTACCCGTCCCCTAACCCTAACCCTAACCCTAACCCTAACCCTAACCCTTACCCGAAGCCTTACCCTCACCCATCCCCTAATCCTAAACCGTAGGCTAACACTAACCCATACCCTAACACGTACGCTCACCCTAAACCGTTGTCGTACCCTAACCTGTACCCTAAACCGTCCCCGTCCCCTAACCCTAACCCTAACCCTAACCCTAACCCTAACACTTACCCGAAGCCTTACACTCACCCGTCCCCTAATCCTAATCCTTACGCTAACACTAACCCGTACCGTAACACGTACGCTCAACCTAAACCGTTGTCGTACACTAACCTGTACCCTAAACCGTCCCTGTCCCCTAACCCTAACCCTAACCCTAACCCTAACCCTTACCCGAAGCCTTACCCTCACCCGTCCCATAATCCTAACCCGTACGCTAACACTAACCCGTACCCTAACACGTACGCTCACCCTAAATCATTGTCGTACCCTAACCTGTACCCTAAACCGTCCCCGTCCCCGTCCCCTAACCCTAACCCTAACCCTAACCCTTACCCGAAGCCTTACCCTCACCCGTCCCATAATCCTAACCCGTACGCTAACACTAATCCGTATACTAACACGTACGCTCACCCGAAACCGTTGTCGTACCCTAACCTGTACCCTAAACCGTCCCCGTTCCCTAACCCTATCCCTAACCCTAACCCTAACCCTAAACCTTAACTGAAGCCTTACCCTCACCCGTCCCCTAATCCTAACCCGTACGCTAACACTAACCCGTACCCTAACACGTACGCTCACCCTAAACCGTTGTCGTACCCTAACCTGTACCATAAACCGTCCCCGTCCCCGTCCCAGTCCCCTAACCCTAACCCTAACCCTAACCCCTACCCGAAGCCTTACCCTCACCCGTCCCATAATCCTAACCCGTACGCTAACACTAACCCGTATACTAACACGTACGCTCACCCTAAACCGTTGTCGTACCCTAACCTCTACCCTAAACCGTCCCCGTCCCCGTCCCCTAACCCTAACCCTAACCCTAACCCTAAACCTAACCTTAACCCTAAACCTTACCCGAAGCCTTACCCTCACCCGTCCCCAATCCTAAACCGTATGCTAACACTAACCCGTACCCTAACACGTACGCTCACCCTAAACCGTTGTCGTACCCTAACCTGTACCCTAAACCGTCCCCGTCCCCTAACCCTAACCCTAACCCTAACCCTAACCCTAACCCTTACCCGAAGCCTTACCCTCACCCGTCCCATAATCCTAACCCGTACGCTAACACTAACCCGTACCCTAACACGTACGCTCACCCTAAATCATTGTCGTACCATAACCTGTACCCTAAACCGTCCCCGTCCCCGTCCCCTAACCCTAACCCTAACCCTAACCCTTACCCGAAGCCTTACCCTCACCCGTCCCATAATCCTAACCCGTACGCTAACACTAACCCGTATACTAACACGTACGCTCACCCGAAACCGTTGTCGTACCCTAACCTGTACCCTAAACCGTCCCCGTTCCCTCACCCTATCCCTAACCCTAACCCTAACCCTAAACCTTAACTGAAGCCTTACCCTCACCCGTCCCCTAATCCTAACCCGTACGCTAACACTAACCCGTACCCTAACACGTACGCTCACCCTAAACCGTTGTCGTACCCTAACCTGTACCGTAAACCGTCCCCGTCCCCGTCCCCGTCCCCTAACCCTAACCCTAACCCTAACCCTAACCCGAAGCCTTACCCTCACCCGTCCCCTAATCCTAACCCGTACTCTAACACTAACGCGTACCCTAACACGTATGCTCACCCTAAACCGTTGTCATACCCTAACCTCTACCCTAAACCGTCCCCGTCCCCTAAGCCTAACCCTAACCCTAAACCTAACTCTAACCTTTACCCAAAGCCTTACCCTCACCCATCCCCTAATCCTAAGCCGTACGCTAACACTAACCCCTTACCCTAACACGTACCCTCAACCTAAACCGTTGTCGTACCCTAACCTGTACCCTAAACCGTCCCCGTCCCCATCCCCGTCCCCTAACCCTAACCCTAACCCTTATCCGAAGCGTTACCCTCACCCGTCCCCTAATCCTAACCCGTACGCTAACACTAACCCGTACCCTAACACGTACGCTCACCCTAAACCGTTGTCGTACCCTAACCTGTACCCTAAACCGTCCCCGTCCCCGTCCCCTAACCTTAACCCTAACCCTAACCCTAACCCTAACCCTAACCCTAACCCTTACCCGAAGCCTTACCCTCACCAGTCCCCTAATCCTAAACCGTATGCTAACACTAATCCGTACCCTAACACGTATGCTCACCCTAAACCGTTGTCGTACCCTAACCTGTACCCTAAACTGTCCCCATCCCCTAACCCTAACCCTAACCCTAACCCTAACCGTAACGCTTACCCGAAGCCTTACCCTCACGCGTCCCCTAATCCTAACCCGTACGCTAACACTAACCTGTACCCTAACACGTACGCTCACCCTAAACCGTTGTCGTACACTAACCTGTACCCTAAACCATCCCCGTCCCCGTCCCCGTCCCCTAACTTAACCCTAACCCTAACCCTTACCCGAAGCCTTACCCTCACCCGTCCCCTAATCCTAACCCGTACGCTAACACTAACCCGTACTCTAACACGTACGCTCACCATAAACCGTTGTCGTACCCTAACCTGTACCCTAAACCGTACCCGTCCCCTAACCCTAACCCTAATCCTAACCCTAACCCTAACCGTTACCCGAAGCCTTACTCTCACCCGTCCCCTAATCCTAACCCGTACGCTAACACTAACCCGTACCCTAACACGTAAGCTCACCCTAAACCATTTTCGTACCCTAACCTGTACCCTAAACCGTCCCCGTCCCCGTCCCCGTCCCCTAACCCTAACCCTAACACTTACCCGAAGCCTTACCCTCACCCGTCCCCTAATCCTGACCCGTACGCCAACACTAACCCGTACCCTAACACGTACGCTCACCCTAAACCGTTGTCGTACACTAACCTGTACCCTAAACCATCCCCGTCCCCTGACCCTAACCCTAACCCTAACCCTAACCCTAACCCTTACCCGAAGCCTTACCCTCACCCGTCCCCTAATCCTAACCCGTACGCTAACACTAACCCGTACCCTAACACATACCCTCAACCTAAACCATTGTCGTACCCTAACCTGTACCCTAAACCGTCCCCGTCCCCTAACCCTAACCCTAACCCTAACCCTAACACTTACCCGAAGCCTTACCCTCACCCGTCCCCTAATCCTAACCCGTACGCTAACACTAACCCGTACCCTGACACGTACGCTCACCCTAAACCGTTGTCGTACCCTAACCTGTACCCTAAACCATCCCCGTCCCCTAACCCTAACCCTAACTCTAACCCTTACCCGAAGCCTTACCCTCACCCATTCCTTAATCCTAACCCGTACACCAACACTAACACATTCCCTAATAAGTACGCTCACCCTAAACTGTTGTCGTACCCTAACCTGTACCCTAAACCGTCCCTGTACCCGTCCCCTAACCCTAACCCTAACCCTAACCCTAACCCTAACCCTTACCCGAAGCCTTACCCTCACCCATCCCCTAATCCTAAACCGTAGGCTAACACTAACCCATACCCTAACACGTACGCTCACCCTAAACCGTTGTCGTACCCTAACCTGTACCCTAAACCGTCCCCGTCCCCTAACCCTAACCCTAACCCTAACCCTAACCCTAACACTTACCCGAAGCCTTACACTCACCCGTCCCCTAATCCTAATCCTTACGCTAACACTAACCCGTACCGTAACACGTACGCTCAACCTAAACCGTTGTCGTACACTAACCTGTACCCTAAACCGTCCCTGTCCCCTAACCCTAACCCTAACCCTAACCCTAACCCTTACCCGAAGCCTTACCCTCACCCGTCCCATAATCCTAACCCGTACGCTAACACTAACCCGTACCCTAACACGTACGCTCACCCTAAATCATTGTCGTACCCTAACCTGTACCCTAAACCGTCCCCGTCCCCGTCCCCTAACCCTAACCCTAACCCTAACCCTTACCCGAAGCCTTACCCTCACCCGTCCCATAATCCTAACCCGTACGCTAACACTAATCCGTATACTAACACGTACGCTCACCCGAAACCGTTGTCGTACCCTAACCTGTACCCTAAACCGTCCCCGTTCCCTAACCCTATCCCTAACCCTAACCCTAACCCTAAACCTTAACTGAAGCCTTACCCTCACCCGTCCCCTAATCCTAACCCGTACGCTAACACTAACCCGTACCCTAACACGTACGCTCACCCTAAACCGTTGTCGTACCCTAACCTGTACCATAAACCGTCCCCGTCCCCGTCCCAGTCCCCTAACCCTAACCCTAACCCTAACCCCTACCCGAAGCCTTACCCTCACCCGTCCCATAATCCTAACCCGTACGCTAACACTAACCCGTATACTAACACGTACGCTCACCCTAAACCGTTGTCGTACCCTAACCTCTACCCTAAACCGTCCCCGTCCCCGTCCCCTAACCCTAACCCTAACCCTAACCCTAAACCTAACCTTAACCCTAAACCTTACCCGAAGCCTTACCCTCACCCGTCCCCAATCCTAAACCGTATGCTAACACTAACCCGTACCCTAACACGTACGCTCACCCTAAACCGTTGTCGTACCCTAACCTGTACCCTAAACCGTCCCCATCCCCTAACCCTAACCCTAACCCTAACCCTAACCGTAACGCTTACCCGAAGCCTTACCCTCACGCGTCCCCTAATCCTAACCCGTACGCTAACACTAACCTGTACCCTAACACGTACGCTCACCCTAAACCGTTGTCGTACACTAACCTGTACCCTGAACCATCCCCGTCCCCGTCCCAGTCCCCTAACCTAACCCTAACCCTAACCCTTACCCGAAGCCTTACCCTCACCCGTCCCCTAATCCTAACCCGTACGCTAACACTAACCCGTACCCTAACACGTACGCTCACCATAAACCGTTGTCGTACCCTAACCTGTACCCTAAACCATCCCCGTCCCCTAACCCTAACCCTAATCCTAACCCTAACCCTAACCGTTACCCGAAGCCTTACTCTCACCCGTCCCCTAATCCTAACCCGTACGCTAACACTAACCCGTACCCTAACACGTAAGCTCACCCTAAACCATTTTCGTACCCTAACCTGTACCCTAAACCGTCCCCGTCCCCGTCCCCGTCCCCTAACCCTAACCCTAACACTTACCCGAAGCCTTACCCTCACCCTTCCCCTAATCCTGACCCGTACGCCAACACTAACCCGTACCCTAACACGTACGCTCACCCTAAACAATTGTCGTACACTAACCTGTACCCTGAACCGTCCCCGTCCCCGTCCCCGTCCCCTAACCCTAACCCTAACCCTAACCCTTACCCGAAGACTTACCCTCACACGTCCCCTAATCCTAACCCGTACGCTAACACTAACCCGTACCCTAACACGTACGCTCACCATAAACCGTTGTCGTACCCTAACCTGTACCCTAAACCGTCCCCGTCCCCTAACACTAACCCTAAACCTAACCCTAACCCTTACCCGAAGCCTTACACTCACCCGTCCCATAATCCTCACCCGTACGCTAACTCTAACCCGTACCCTAACACGTACGCTCACCCTAAACCGTTGACGTACCTTAAACTGTACCCTATACCGTCCCCGTCCCCCAACCCTAACCTTAACCCTAACCCTAACTTTTACCCGAAGCCTTACCCTCAACCGTCCCCTAAACCTAACCCGTACGCTAACACTAACCCGTACCCTAACACGTACGCTCACCCTAAACCGTTGTCGTACCCTAACCTGTACCCTAAACAGTCCCCGTCCCCTAACCCTAACCCTAACCCTAATCCTAACCCTAACCCTAACACTTACCCGAAGCCTTACCCTCACCCGTCCCCTAATCCTAACCCGTACGCTAACACTAATCCGTACCCTAACACGTACGCTCACCCTAAACCGTTGTCGTACCCTAACCTGTACCCTAAACCATCCCCGTCCCCTAACCCTAACCCTAACCCTAACCCTAACCCTAACCCTTACCCGAAGCCTTACCCTCACCCGTCCCCTAATCCTAACCCGTACGCTAACATTAACCAGTACCCTAAAAAGAAAGCGCACCCTAAACCGATGTCGTACCCTAACCTGTACCCTAAACCGTCCCCGTCACCGTCCCCTAACCCTAACCCTAACCCTAACCCTTACCCGAAGCCTTACCCTCACCCGTCCCCTAATCCTAACCCGTACGCTAACACTAACCCGTACCCTAACACGTACGCTCATCCTAAACCGTTGTCGTAGCCTAACCTGTACCCTAAACCGTCCCCGTCCCCTAACCCTAACCCTAACCCTAACCCTTACCCGAAGCCTTACCCTCACCCGTCCCCTAATCCTAACCCGTACGCTAACACTAACCCGTACCCTAACACGTACGCTCACCCTAAACTGTTGACGTACCCTAACCTGTACCCTAAACCGTCCCCGTCCCCGTCCCCTAACCCTAACCCTAAACCTAACCCTAACCTTTACCCGAAGCCTTACCCTCACCCGTCCCGTAATCGTAACCCGTACGCAAAAACTAACCCGTACCCTAACACGTACGCTCACCCTAAACCGTTGTCGTACCCTGACATGTACCCTAAACCGTCCCCGTCCCCTAACCCTAACCCTAACCCTAACACTAACCCTAACCCTTACCCGAAGCCTTACCCTCACCCGTCCCCTAATCCTAAACCGTATGCTAACACTAACCCGTACCCTAACAGGTACGCTCACCCTAAACCGTTGTCGTACCCTAACCTGTACCCTAAACCATCCCCGTCCCCTACCCTAACCCTAACCCTAACCCTAACCCTTACCCGAAGCCTTACACTGACACGTCCCCTAATCCTAACCCGTACGCTAACACTAAACCGTACCCTAACACGTACGCTCACCCTAAACCGTTGTCGTACCCTAACTTGTACCCTAAACCGTCCCCGTCCCCTAACCCTAACCCTAACCCTAACCCTAAATTTTACCCGAAGCCTTACCCTCAACCGTCCCCTAATCCTAACCCGTACGCTAACACTAACCCGTACCCTAACACGTACGCTCACCCTAAACCGTTGTCGTACACTAACCTGTACCCTAAACCGTCCCCGTCCCCGTCCCCGTCCCCGTCCCCTAACCCTAACCCAAACCCTAACCCTAACCCTTATCCGAAGCCTTACACTCACCCGTCCCCTAATCCTCATCCGTACCCTAACACTAACCCGTAACCTAACACGTACGCTCACCCTAAACCTTTGTCGTACCCTAACATGTACCCTAAACCGTCCCCGTCCCCTAACCCTAACCGTAACCCTAACCCTAACCCTAACCCTTACCCGAAGCCTTACCCTCACCCGTCCCCTAATCCTAAACCGTATGCTAACACTAACCCGTACCCTAACACGTACGCTCACCGTAAACCGTTGTCGTACCCTAACCTGTACCCTAAACAGTCCCCGTCCCCTAACCCTAACACTAACCCTAACCCTAACGCTTACCCGAAGCCTTACCCTCACCCGTCCCCTAATCCTAACCCGTACGCTAACACTAACCTGTACCCTAACACGTACGCTCAATCTAAACCGTTGTCGTACACTAACCTGTACCCTAAACCGTCCCCGTCCCCGTCCCCGTCCCCTAACCCTAACCCTAACCCTTACCCGAAGCCTTACCCTCACCCGTCCCCTAATCCTAACCCGTACGCTAACACTAACCCATACCCTAACACGTACGCTCACCATAAACCGTTGTCGTACCCTAACCTGTACCCTAAACCGTCCCCGTCCCCTAACCCTAACCCTAACCCTAACCCTAACCCTAACCGTTACCCGAAGCCTTACTCTCACCCGTCCCCTAATCCTAACCCGTACGCTAACACTAACCCGTACCCTAACACGTAAGCTCACCCTAAACCGTTGTCGTACCCTAACCTGTACCCTAAACCATCCCCGTCCCCTAACCCTAACCCTAACTCTAACCCTTACCCGAAGCCTTACCCTCACCCATCCCTTAATCCTAACCCGTACACCAACACTAACCCATTCCCTAATATGTACGCTCACCCTAAACCGTTGTCGTACCCTAACCTGTACCCTAAACCGTCCCTGTACCCGTCCCCTAACCCTAACCCTAACCCTAACCCTAACCCTAACCCTTACCCGAAGCCTTACCCTCACCCGTCCCCTAATCCTAACCTGTACGCTAACACTAACCCGTACCCTAACACGTACGCTCACCCTAAACCGTTGTCGTACAGTAACCTGTACCCTAAACCGTCCCCGTCCCCGTCCCCTAACCCTAACCCTAACCCTAATCCTAACCCTTACCCGAAGCCTTACCCTCACCCGTCCCCTAATCCTAACCTGTACGCTAACACTAACCCGTACCCTAACACGTACGCTCACCCTAAACCGTTGTCGTACCCTAACTTGTACCCTAAACCGTCCCCGTACCCTAACCATAACCCTAACCCTAACCCTTACCCGAAGCCTTCCCTCACCCGTCTCCTAATCCTAAACCGTACGCTAACACTAACCCGTACCCTAACACGTACGCTCACCCTAAACCGTTGTCGTACACTAACCTGTACCCTAAACCGTCCCCGTCCCCTAACCCTAACCCTAACCCTAACCCTAACCCTTACCCGAAGCCTTACCCTCACCCATCCCCTAATCCTAAACCGTAGGCTAACACTAACCCATACCCTAACACGTACGCTCACCCTAAACCGTTGTCGTACCCTAACCTGTACCCTAAACCGTCCCCGTCCCCTAACCCTAACCCTAACCCTAACCCTAACCCTAACACTTACCCGAAGCCTTACACTCACCCGTCCCCTAATCCTAATCCTTACGCTAACACTAACCCATACCCTAACACGTACGCTCACCCTAAACCGTTGTCGTACCCTAACCTGTACCGTAAACCGTCCCCGTCCCCGTCCCCGTCCCCTAACCCTAACCCTAACCCTAACCCTAACCCGAAGCCTTACCCTCACCCGTCCCCTAATCCTAACCCGTACTCTAACACTAACCCGTACCCTAACACGTATGCTCACCCTAAACCGTTGTCATACCCTAACCTCTACCCTAAACCGTCCCTGTCCCCTAAGCCTAACCCTAACCCTAAACCTAACTCTAACCTTTACCCAAAGCCTTACCCTCACCCATCCCCTAATCCTAAGCCGTACGCTAACACTAACCCCTTACCCTAACACGTACCCTCAACCTAAACCGTTGTCGTACCCTAACCTATACCCTAAACCGTCCCCGTCCCCATCCCCGTCCCCTAACCCTAACCCTAACCCTTATCCGAAGCGTTACCCTCACCCGTCCCCTAATCCTAACCCGTACACTAACACTAACCCGTACCCTAACACGTACGCTCACCCTAAACCGTTGTCGTACCCTAACCTGTACCCTAAACCGTCCCCGTCCCCGTCCCCTAACCTTAACCCTAACCCTAACCCTAACCCTAACCCTAACCCTAACCCTTACCCGAAGCCTTACCCTCACCCGTCCCCTAATCCTAAACCGTATGCTAACACTAATCCGTACCCTAACACGTATGCTCACCCTAAACCGTTGTCGTACCCTAACCTGTACCCTAAACTGTCCCCATCCCCTAACCCTAACCCTAACCCTAACCCTAACCGTAACGCTTACCCGAAGCCTTACCCTCACGCGTCCCCTAATCCTAACCCGTACGCTAACACTAACCTGTACCCTAACACGTACGCTCACCCTAAACCGTTGTCGTACACTAACCTGTACCCTAAACCATCCCCGTCCCCGTCCCCGTCCCCTAACTTAACCCTAACCCTAACCCTTACCCGAAGCCTTACCCTCACCCGTCCCCTAATCCTAACCCGTACGCTAACACTAACCCGTACTCTAACACGTACGCTCACCATAAACCGTTGTCGTACCCTAACCTGTACCCTAAACCGTATCCGTCCCCTAACCATAACCCTAATCCTAACCCTAACCCTAACCGTTACCCGAAGCCTTACTCTCACCCGTCCCCTAATCCTAACCCGTACGCTAACACTAACCCGTACCCTAACACGTAAGCTCACCCTAAACCATTTTCGTACCCTAACCTGTACCCTAAACCGTCCCCGTCCCCGTCCCCGTCCCCTAACCCTAAGCCTAACACTTACCCGAAGCCTTACCCTCACCCGTCCCCTAATCCTGACCCGTACGCCAACACTAACCCATACCCTAACACGTACGCTCACCCTAAACCGTTGTCGGACACTAACCTGTACCCTAAACCGTCCCCGTCCCCTAACCCTAACCCTAACCCTAACCCTAACCCTAACCCTTACCTGAAGCCTTACCCTCACCCGTCCCCTAATCCTAACCCGTACGCTAACACTAACCCGTACCCTAACACGTACCCTCAACCTAAACCATTGTCGTACCCTAACCTGTACCCTAAACCGTCCCCGTCCCCTAACCCTAACCCTAACCCTAACCCTAACACTTACCCGAAGCCTTACCCTCACCCGTCCCCTAATCCTAACCCGTACGCTAACACTAACCCGTACCCTGACACGTACGCTCACCCTAAACCGTTGTCGTACCCTAACCTGTACCCTAAACCATCCCCGTCCCCTAACCCTAACCCTAACTCTAACCCTTACCCGAAGCCTTACCCTCACCCATCCCTTAATCCTAACCCGTACACCAACACTAACACATTCCCTAATATGTACGCTCACCCTAAACTGTTGTCGTACCCTAACCTGTACCCTAAACCGTCCCTGTACCCGTCCCCTAACCCTAACCCTAACCCTAACCCTAACCTTAACACTTACCCGAAGCCTTACCCTCACCCGTCCCCTAATCCTAACCCGTAAGCTAACACTAACCCGTACCCTAACACGTACGCTCACCCTAAACCCTTGTCGTACCCTAACTTGTACCCTAAACCGTCCCCGTACCCTAACCATAACCCTAACCCTAACCCTTACCCGAAGCCTTACCCTCACCCGTCTCCTAATCCTAAACCGTACGCTAACACTAACCCGTACCCTAACACGTACGCTCACCCTAAAACGTTGTCATACCCTAACCTGTACCCTAAACCGTCCCCGTCCCCTAACCCTAACCCTAACCCTAACCCTAACCCTAACCCTTACCCGAAGCCTTACCCTCACCCGTCCCCTAATCCTAACCCGTACGCCAACACTAACCCGTACCCTAACACGTACGCTCACCCTAAACCGTTGTCGTACACTAACCTGTACCCTAAACCGTCCCCGTCCCCTAACCCTAACCCTAAACCTGACCCTAACCCTTACCCGAAGCCTTACCCTCACCCATCCCCTAATCCTAAACCGTAGGCTAACACTAACCCGTACCCTAACACGTACGCTCACCCTAAACCGTTGTCGTACCCTAACCTGTACCCTAAACCGTCCCCGTCCCCTAACCCTAACCCTAACCCTAACCCTAACCCTAACACTTACCCGAAGCCTTACACTCACCCGTCCCCTAATCCTAATCCTTACGTGAACACTAACCCGTACCCTAACACGTACGCTCAACCTAAACCGTTGTCGTACACTAACCTGTACCCTAAACCGTCCCTGTCCCCTAACCCTAACCCTAACCCTAACCCTAACCCTTACCCGAAGCCTTACCCTCACCCGTCCCATAATCCTAACCCGTACGCTAACACTAACCCGTACCCTAACACGTACGCTCACCCTAAATCATTGTCGTACCCTAACCTGTACCCTAAACCGTCCCCGTCCCATCCCCTAACCCTAACCCTAACCCTAACCCTTACCCGAAGCCTTACCCTCACCCGTCCCATAATCCTAACCCGTACGCTAACACTAACCCGTATACTAACACGTACGCTCACCCGAAACCTTTGTCGTACCCTAACCTGTACCCTAAACCGTCCCCGTTCCCTAACCCTATCCCTAACCCTAACCCTAACCCTAAACCTTAACTGAAGCCTTACCCTCACCCGTCCCCTATTCCTAACCCGTACGCTAACACTAACCCGTACCCTAACACGTACGCTCACCCTAAACCGTTGTCGTACCGTAACCTGTACCATAAACCGTCCCCGTCCCCGTCCCCATCCCCTAACCCTAACCCTAACCCTAACCCTTACCCGAAGCCTTACCCTCACCCGTCCCATAATCCTAACCCGTACGCTAACACTAACCCATATACTAACACGTACGCTCACCCTAAACCGTTGTCGTACCCTAACCTGTACCCTAAACCGTCCCCGTCCCCGTCCCCTAAACCTAACCCTAACCCTAACCCTAAACCTAACCCTAACCCTAAACCTTACCCGAAGCCTTATCCTCACCCGTCCCCAATCCTAAACCATATGCTAACACTAACCCGTACCCTAACACGTACGCTCACCCTAAACCGTTGTCGTACCCTAACCTGTACCCTAAACCGTCCCCATCCCCTAACCCTAACCCTAACCCTAACCCTAACCGTAACGCTTACCCGAAGCCTTACCCTCACGCGTCCCCTAATCCTAACCCGTACGCTAACACTAACCTGTACCCTAACACGTACGCTCACCCTAAACCGTTGTCGTACACTAACCTGTACCCTAAACCATCCCCGTCCCCGTCCCCTTCCCCTAACCTAACCCTAACCCTCACCCTTACCCGAAGCCTTACCCTCACCCGTCCCCTAATCCTAACCCGTACGCTAACACTAACCCGTACCCTAACACGTACGCTCACCATAAACCGTTGTCGTACCCTAACCTGTACCCTAAACCGTACCTGTCCCCTAACCCTAACCCTAATCCTAACCCTAACCCTAACCGTTACCCGAAGCCTTACTCTCACCCGTCCCCTAATCCTAACCCGTACGCTAACACTAACCCGTACCCTAACACGTAAGCTCACCCTAAACCATTTTCGTACCCTAACCTGTACCCTAAACCGTCCCCGTCCCCGTCCCCGTCCCCTAACCCTAACCCTAACACTTACCCGAAGCCTTACCCTCACCCGTCCCCTAATCCTGACCCGTACGCCAACACTAACCCGTACCCTAACACGTACGCTCACCCTAAACAGTTGTCGTACACTAACCTGTACCCTGAACCGTCCCCGTCCCCGTCCCCGTCCCCTAACCCTAACCCTAACCCTAACCCTTACCCGAAGACTTACCCTCACACGTCCCCTAATCCTAACCCGTACGCTAACACTAAACCGTACCCTAACACGTACGCTCACCATAAACCGTTGTCGTACCCTAACCTGTACCCTAAACAGTCCCCGTCCCCTAACCCTAACCCTAACCCTAATCCTAACCCTAACCCTAACACTTACCCGAAGCCTTACCCTCACCCGTCCCCTAATCCTAACCCGTACGCTAACACTAACCCGTACCCTAACACGTACGCTCACCCTAAACCGTTGTCGTACCCTAACCTGTACCCTAAACCATCCCCGTCCCCTAACCCTAACCCTAACCCTAACCCTAACCCTAACCCTTACCCGAAGCCTTACCCTCACCCGTGCCCTAATCCTAACCCGTACGCTAACACTAACCAGTACCCTAAAAAGAAAGCGCACCCTAAACCGTTGTCGTACCCTAACCTGTACCCTAAACCGTCCCCGTCCCCGTCCCCGTCCCCTAACCCTAACCCTAACCCTTACCCGAAGCCTTACCCTCACCCGTCCCCTAATCCTAACCCGTACGCTAACACTAACCCGTACCCTAACACGTATGCTCATCCTAAACCGTTGTCGTAGCCTAACCTGTACCCTAAACCGTCCCCGTCCCCTAACCCTAACCCTAACCCTAACCCTTACCCGAAGCCTTACCCTGACCCGTCCCCTAATCCTAACCCGTACGCTAACACTAACCCGTACCCTAACACGTACGCTCACCCTAAACTGTTGACGTACCCTAACCTGTACCCTAAATCGTCCCCGTCCCCGTCCCCTAACCCTAACCCTAAACCTAACCCTAACCTTTACCCGAAGCCTTACCCTCACCCGTCCCCTAATCGTAACCCGTACGCAAAAACTAACCCGTACCCTAACACGTACGCTCACCCTAAACCGTTGTCGTACCCTGACATGTACCCTAAACCGTCCCCGTCCCCTAACCCTAACCCTAACCCTAACACTAACCCTAACCCTTACCCGAAGCCTTACCCTCACCCGTCCCCTAATCCTAAACCGTATGCTAACACTAACCCGTACCCTAACAGGTACGCTAACCCTAAACCGTTGTCGTACCCTAACCTGTACCCTAAACCGTCCCCGTCCCCTAACCCTAACCCTAACCCTAACCCTAACTTTTACCCGAAGCCTTACCCTCAACCGTCCCCTAATCCTAACCCGTACGCTAACACTAACCCGTACCCTAACACGTACGCTCACCCTAAACCGTTGTCGTACACTAACCTGTACCCTAAACCGTCCCCGTCCCCGTCCCCGTCCCCGTCCCCTAACCCTAACCCAAACCCTAACCCTAACCCTTACCCGAAGCCTTACACTCACCCGTCCCCTAATCCTCATCCGTACCCTAACACTAACCCGTACCCTAACACGTACGCTCACCCTAAACCTTTGTCGTACCCTAACATGTACCCTAAACCGTCCCCGTCCCCTAACCCTAACCGTAACCCTAACCCTAACCCTAACCCTTACCCGAAGCCTTACCCTCACCCGTCCCCTAATCCTAAACCGTATGCTAACACTAACCCGTACCCTAACACGTACGCTCACCCTAAACCGTTGTCGTACCCTAACCTGTACCCTAAACAGTCCCCGTCCCCTAACCCTAACACTAACCCTAACCCTAACGCTTACCCGAAGCCTTACCCTCACCCGTCCCCTAATCCTAACCCGTACGCTAACACTAACCTGTACCCTAACACGTACGCTCAATCTAAACCGTTGTCGTACACTAACCTGTACCCTAAACCGTCCCCGTCCCCGTCCCCTAACCCTAACCCTAACCCTAACCCTTACCCGAAGCCTTACCCTCACCCGTCCCCTAATCCTAACCCGTACGCTAACACTAACCCATACCCTAACACGTACGCTCACCATAAACCGTTGTCGTACCCTAACCTGTACCCTAAACCGTCCCCGTCCCCTAACCCTAACCCTAACCCTAACCCTAACCCTAACCGTTACCCGAAGCCTTACTCTCACCCGTCCCCTAATCCTAACCCGTACGCTAACACTAACCCGTACCCTAACACGTAAGCTCACCCTAAACCGTTGTCGTACCCTAACCTGTACCCTAAACCGTCCCCGTCCCCGTCCCCTATTCCTAACCCTAACCCTAAAACTTACCCGAAGCCTTACCCTCACCCGTCCCCTAATCCTGACCCGTACGCCAACACTAACCCGTACCCTAACACGTACGCTCACCCTAAACCGTTGTCGTACACTAACATGTACCCTAAACCATCCCCGTCCCCGTCCCCAACCCTAACCCTAACCCTAACCCTAACCCTTACCCGAAGCCTTACCCTCACCCGTCCCCTAATCCTAACCCGTGCGCTAACAGTAACCCGCTCCCTAACACGTACGCTCACCCTAAACTGTTGTCGTACCGTAAACTGTACCCTAAACCGTCCCCGTCCCCTAACCCTAACCCTAAACCTAACCCTAATCCTAACCCTTACCCGAAGCCTTACCCTCACCCGTCCCCTAATCCTAACCCGTACGCTATCACTAACCTGTACCCTAACACGTACGCTCACCCTAAACTGTTGACGTACCCTAACCTGTACCCTAAACCTTCCCCGTCCCCTAACCCTAACCCTAACCCTAACCCTAACTTTTACCCGAAGCCTTACCCTCAACCGTCCCCTAAACCTAACCCGTACGCTAACACTAACCCGTACCCTAACACGTACGCTCACCCTAAACCGTTGACGTACCCTAAACTGTACCCTAAACCGTCCACGTCCCCTAACCCTAACCCTAACCCTAACCCTAACCCTAACTTTTACCCGAAGCCTTACCCTCACCCGTCCCCTAATCCTGACCCGTACGCCAACACTAACCCGTACCCTAACACGTACGCTCACCCTAAACAGTTGTCGTACACTAACCTGTACCCTGAACCGTCCCTGTCCCCGTCCCCGTCCCCTAACCCTAACCCTAACCCTAACCCTTACCCGAAGACTTACCCTCACACGTCCCCTAATCCTAACCCGTACGCTAACACTAAACCGTACCCTAACACGTACGCTCACCATAAACCGTTGTCGTACCCTAACCTGTACCCTAAACAGTCCCCGTCCCCTAACCCTAACCCTAACCCTAATCCTAACCCTAACCCTAACACTTACCCGAAGCCTTACCCTCACCCGTCCCCTAATCCTAACCCGTACGCTAACACTAACCCGTACCCTAACACGTACGCTCACCCTAAACCGTTGTCGTACCCTAACCTGTACCCTAAACCATCCCCGTCCCCTAACCCTAACCCTAACCCTAACCCTAACCCTAACCCTAACCCTTACCCGAAGCCTTACCCTCACCCGTGCCCTAATCCTAACCCGTACGCTAACACTAACCAGTACCCTAAAAAGAAAGCGCACCCTAAACCGTTGTCGTACCCTAACCTGTACCCTAAACCGTCCCCGTCCCCGTCCCCTAACCCTAACCCTAACCCTAACCCTTACCCGAAGCCTTACCCTCACCCGTCCCCTAATCCTAACCCGTACGCTAACACTAACCCGTACCCTAACACGTACGCTCATCCTAAACCGTTGTCGTAGCCTAACCTGTACCCTAAACCGTCCCCGTCCCCTAACCCTAACCCTAACCCTAACCCTAACCCTTACCCGAAGCCTTACCCTCACCCGTCCCCGAATCCTAACCCGTACGCTAACACTAACCCGTACCCTAACACGTACGCTCACCCTAAACTGTTGACGTAACCTAACCTGTACCCTAAACCGTCCCCGTCCCCGTCCCCTAACCCTAACCCTAAACCTAACCCTAACCTTTACCCGAAGCCTTACCCTGACCCGTCCCCTAATCGTAACCCGTACGCAAAAACTAACCCGTACCCTAACACGTACGCTCACCCTAAACCGTTGTCGTACCCTGACATGTACCCTAAACCGTCCCCGTCCCCTAACCCTAACCCTAACCCTAACACTAACCCTAACCCTTACCCGAAGCCTTACCCTCACCCGTCCCCTAATCCTAAACCGTATGCTAACACTAACCCGTACCCTAACAGGTACGCTCACCCTAAACCGTTGTCGTACCCTAACCTGTACCCTAAACCATCCCCGTCTCCTACCCTAACCCTAACCCTAACCCTAACCCTTACCCGAAGCCTTACACTCACACGTCCCCTAATCCTAACCCGTACGCTAACACTAAACCGTACCCTAACACGTACGCTCACCCTAAACCGTTGTCGTACCCTAACCTGTACCCTAAACCGTCCCCGTCCCCTAACCCTAACCCTAACCCTAACCCTAACTTTTACCCGAAGCCTTACCCTCAACCGTCCCCTAATCCTAACCCGTACGCTAACACTAACCCGTACCCTAACACGTACGCTCACCCTAAACCGTTGTCGTACACTAACCTGTACCCTAAACCGTCCCCGTCCCCGTCCCCGTCCCCGTCCCCTAACCCTAACCCAAACCCTAACCCTAACCCTTACCCGAAGCCTTACACTCACCCGTCCCCTAATCCTCATCCGTACCCTAACACTAACCCGTACCCTAACACGTACGCTCACCCTAAACCTTTGTCGTACCCTAACATGTACCCTAAACCGTCCCCGTCCCCTAACCCTAACCGTAACCCTAACCCTAACCCTAACCCTTACCCGAAGCCTTACCCTCACCCGTCCCCTAATCCTAAACCGTATGCTAACACTAACCCGTACCCTAACACGTACGCTCACCCTAAACCGTTGTCGTACCCTAACCTGTACCCTAAACAGTCCCCGTCCCCTAACCCTAACACTAACCCTAACCCTAACGCTTAC